>NC_136520.1:72296155-72662500 GCF_053919585.1 Euprymna scolopes
AATTTACAAAAAAATTATTCAGGAAAAAAAAATTTGCAAGTGAATTGACATCTGTTGTTTTATAATTTACAAAAAAATTATTCAGGAAAAAAAAATTTGCAAATGAATTGACATATGTTCTTTTATAATTTACAAAAAAATTATTCAGGAAAAAAAAATTTGCAAGTGAATTGACATCTGTTCTTTTATTAAGAAAAAAAAAATCTAAATTTTTAAAATTCTTTTTAGCTTTAAAAGGTAAAAAAAAATTTTGAAAAAAAAATTTATTTATTGCGGACTATTATTCTCATCTTTATTAGTCGCAAGGAACATAGGACAAGTAATAACTTTATTCTCATCTTTATTAGTTGTTGTATCACAACATTTCAGCCAACTATTCCTCTGGCCTTCATCAGGTGGTAACCGCGACGGATAGGAACTGCAGTTAGGAGATTCAAAGTTCCTATCCGTCGCGGCTACCACCTGACGAAGGCCAGAGGAATAGTTGCCGAAACGTCGTGAAACAACAACTAATAACGATGAGAATAAAGTTATTACTTGTCCTATGTTCCTTGCGACTAATAACGATGAGAATAATAGTCCGCAATAAATAAATTAATATAAATAGTCATCTCAATAACGAATTCCAATTAAAAAAAAAAAAAATTGTTTAAAATTCGTTGTTATTTTTTTTATTTTATTTTATTTGTTTTTTCATTTCATTTATGCGTTTTAAAAATTTTTCAACTACCGTGGAATTTCCACGGGTTCTGCCAATTTTTATTAATAGATTAAACTGATTATATCTTTTCACTCTATATTTTCAACGTTTACTGAAAACTGAGACAACAATATTTTCCCAATATGTATTGGACATTAGCTGTAATATTAGACTAATAGAACAATCTATTAATTTTATTTATTGCGGACTATTATCCTCATCTTTCTTAGTTGTTGTTTCACGACGTTTCCACCAACTATTCCTCTGACCTTCGTCAGGTGGTAACCGTGACGGGATAGGAACTCTGAATCTCCTAACTGCATTCTCAGCAATTACTGCCATCTGTAGTTGTTGTTATCTGAAGATAGCGGTTTCAATCCTACCAAAGCCGACCAGAGGCTTACTTGGCCAAAACGTGGTGAGATGACAACAACTATGGATGGCAGTGATTGCTGAGAATGCAGTTAGGAGATTCGGAGTTCCTATCCCGTTGAAGTTACCACCTGACGAAGGCCAGAGGAATAGTTGGCCGAAACGTCGTGAAACAACTAAGAAAAGATGAGAATAATAGTCCGCAATAAATAAATTTAATAAATAATACTCATCTCAATAATGAATTCCAATTAAATAAAATATAGAACAATCTTTGTTTTGGAATTTTTGAGATGAGGATTGGTTATTCATATTATTTGGATTCTTCGGACTACTGTTCTCATTTTGAGTGTTATTTTCACAACGTTGCAGGCAACACTCAAAATTCAATTACGAATTCCATTCAGTCATGGCTGATGGAACGAGAACATGCCGCCCTTATGGATTAAATAAAGTGTTCCATTGCAGATTTCCGAGCTCAACAAGATACACCTGAAGGTTCAGTCGGGCTAGTGGGCGCGACCAAAAATACAATTGTGAATTACTTAGGACTTCCACCTGGTCATGGCTGACGGAATGAGGGCATGCTACGCTTGTGAATTAAGTAAAGAGTTCTGTTTGAAATTCCGTGCAGATTCTAGAGTTAGACAAAAAGATTCCAGAGGTCAACATAAAGATTCCAGAGTTCAACACTTGAAAAAGGTTGGAGATTACATCAACCGAAACATTGTGAAAATAAAACTCAAGATGAGAACAATAGTCTTAAAATTCCAAATAATATGAGCAGCAATCTTTATTACTAACTATTGCTATCACAAAAAAAAAAAAAAAAAAAAATGAAATATGGTTAATTAATAATTCCGATACTAAAAACACTCGTCAAGCTACAACCACTATCAACAATTTCCTCCACTCTCTATTTGTGCCTAAACCTAAACACAGATTCCATAAACAAAGCTTCTTTCCTAGAACTGCCCGCCTGTGGAACTCTCTTCTGCTGGCCTGCTTTCCAGCTGACTACAATATGATCATCTTCAAGACCAATGTAAACAAGTTCTTGCTGAGTTGTCCCCTTAAATAATCAAATTATACCCGATTTTCACCGTTAACGATAAGTACACTGGTGATCTGGTGACCACCTTACACTCATTAACTCTAATCCTCGAATGGCTTTTGGGCCTTGATAAGTGGTGTCTCCCTTGTGGAAAAAAAAACACAAAAGAATGAGAATCCTGTTTAATTCAGTAGTCAAGGATAGTACAGTAACGCTGTTGTGCGTATACTAATGAGAGGGAGGCGTATGCTTGTATTAACTGAGAACCTGATTTCCAGAAGTTATATCTTGTGTCTGCGGATCACAATTAGTAGGGGCAGTATAAGGCAGGAGATGGATGTTTGATGAGGCTCTTACTGGACAAAGGTCAGCTTCTTCTATAAACCAACAATGGTATTGATCCGAATGATTGACATTTCAAAACTGATTTAGCTATGACTATGTGAGAGCACACATTACTGCCAAAGATCACACCTATGACGGCCATCACTCTCATCTTGGTGTCCTACCACATACTGTCTGCAAATTATATTGCTATGGTTACAAACTTCTCCCTCAGATTTGACAGAACGTTTTTCATTTCGACATAACTCAAGACTCACATGTAAAACAATATCCAATCTATTGCATCGTACACACACACACACACACACACTTTCAGATTTCCATGCCACACACACACTCACAGATAACATACCATAAAGATCTAATCTCTCGATAACCTTTATCTGAGAAAGAGAGACATATTTGTGAGAGAGTAAGACAACGTGCTTGTGTGAGAGAGAGATGAAGTGTTTATGAGAAAAAGAGAGAGATTAGGTGTTTGTTAGAAACAAAAGGGAGAGAGTGAGAGAGACGAGGTGTTTGTGAGAAAGAAAGAGAGAGAGTGAGAGAGACTAGGTGTTTGTTAGAAAGAAAGAGAGAGAGTGAGAGAGACTAGGTGTTTGTTAGAAAGAAAGAGAGAGTGAGAGAGACTAGGTGTTTGTTAGAAAGAAAGAGAGAGAGAAAGAGAGACTAGGTGTTTGTTAGAAAGAGAGAGAGAGAGAAAGAGAGACTAGGTGTTTGTTAGAAAGAGAGAGAGAGAAAGAGAGACTAGGTGTTTGTTAGAAAGAGAGAGAGAGAAAGAGAGACTAGGTGTTTGTTAGAAAGAGAGAGAGAGAAAGAGAGACTAGGTGTTTGTTAGAAAGAAAGAGAGAGAAAGAGAGACTAGGTGTTTGTTAGAAAGAAAGAGAGAGAAAGAGAGACTAGGTGTTTGTTAGAAAGAAAGAGAGAGAAAGAGAGACTAGGTGTTTGTTAGAAAGAAAGAGAGAGAAAGAGAGACTAGGTGTTTGTTAGAAAGAAAGAGAGAGAAAGAGAGACTAGGTGTTTGTTAGAAAGAAAGAGAGAGAAAGAGAGACTAGGTGTTTGTTAGAAAGAAGAGAGAAAGAGAGACTAGGTGTTTGTTAGAAAGAAGAGAGAAAGAGAGACTAGGTGTTTGTTAGAAAGAAGAGAGAAAGAGAGACTAGGTGTTTGTTAGAAAGAAGAGAGAAAGAGAGACTAGGTGTTTGTTAGAAAGAAGAGAGAAAGAGAGACTAGGTGTTTGTTAGAAAGAAGAGAGAAAGAGAGACTAGGTGTTTGTTAGAAAGAAGAGAGAAAGAGAGACTAGGTGTTTGTTAGAAAGAAGAGAGAAAGACTAGGTGTTTGTTAGAAAGAAGAGAGAAAGACTAGGTGTTTGTTAGAAAGAAGAGAGAAAGACTAGGTGTTTGTTAGAAAGAAGAGAGAAAGACTAGGTGTTTGTTAGAAAGAAGAGAGAAAGACTAGGTGTTTGTTAGAAAGAAGAGAGAAAGACTAGGTGTTTGTTAGAAAGAAGAGAGAAAGACTAGGTGTTTGTTAGAAAGAAGAGAGAAAGACTAGGTGTTTGTTAGAAAGAAGAGAGAAAGACTAGGTGTTTGTTAGAAAGAAGAGAGAAAGACTAGGTGTTTGTTAGAAAGAAGAGAGAAAGACTAGGTGTTTGTTAGAAAGAAGAGAGAAAGATGAGGTCTTTGGCAGAAAGAAGAGAGAAAGACTAGGTGTTTGTTAGAAAGAAGAGAGAAAGACTAGGTCTTTGGCAGAAAGAAGAGAGAAAGATGAGGTCTTTGGCAGAAAGAAGAGAGAAAGACGAGGTGTTTGTGAGAGAAAGATGAGGTGTTTGCGAGAGAAAGATGAGGTGTTTGCGAGAGAAAGATGAGGTGTTTGCGAGAGAAAGATGAGGTGTTTGCGAGAGAAAGATGAGGTGTTTGCGAGAGAAAGATGAGGTGTTTGCGAGAGAAAGATGAGGTGTTTGCGAGAGAAAGATGAGGTGTTTGTGAGAGAGAGAGATGAGGTGTCTGTGAGAGAGAGAGATGAGGTGTCTGTGAGAGAGAGAGAGATGAGGTGTCTGTGAGAGAGAGAGAGATGAGGTGTTTGTGAGAGAGACGAGGCGTTTGTGTGTGAGAGAGAGAGACGAGGCGTTTGTGTGTGAGAGAGAGAGACGAGGCGTTTGTGTGTGAGAGAGAGAGACGAGGCGTTTGTGAGAGAGAGACGAGGCGTTTGTGAGAGAGAGACGAGGCGTTTGTGAGAGAGAGACGAGGCGTTTGTGAGAGAGAGACGAGGCGTTTGTGAGAGAGAGACGAGGCGTTTGTGAGAGAGAGACGAGGCGTTTGTGAGAGAGAGACGAGGCGTTTGTGAGAGAGAGACGAGGCGTTTTTGTGAGAGAGAGACGAGGCGTTTTTGTGAGAGAGAGACGAGGCGTTTTGTGAGAGAGAGACGAGGCGTTTTGTGAGAGAGAGACGAGGCGTTTGTGTGAGAGAGAGACGAGGCGTTTTGTGAGAGACGAGGCGTTTGTGTGAGAGAGAAACGAGGCGTTTGTGTGAGAGAGAGACGAGGCGTTTGTGTGAGAGAGAGACGAGGCGTTTGTGTGAGAGAGAGACGAGGCGTTTGTGTGAGAGAGAGACGAGGCGTTTGTGTGAGAGAGAGACGAGGCGTTTGTGTGAGAGAGAGACGAGGC
Source organism: Euprymna scolopes (assembly GCF_053919585.1). Lineage (NCBI taxonomy): Eukaryota > Metazoa > Mollusca > Cephalopoda > Sepiida > Sepiolidae > Euprymna > Euprymna scolopes. Next base: position 72,301,286 of record NC_136520.1, read on the forward strand.
GTTTGTGAGAGAGACACGAGGCGTTTGTTAGAGAGAGAGAGAGAGAGAGAGAGAGAGAGAGAGAGAGAGAGAGAGAGATGAGGCGTTTGTTAGAGAGAGAGAGAGAGAGACGAGGCGTTTGTTAGAGAGAGAGAGAGAGAGAGACGAGGCGTTTGAGAGAGAGAGAGAGACGAGGCGTTTGAGAGAGAGAGAGAGACGAGGCGTTTGTGTGTGAGAGACGAGGTGTTTGTGTGTGAGAGAGAAAGACGAGGTGTTTGTGTGTGTGTGTGAGAGAGAGAGAGACGAGGTTTGTAAGAGGGAGATTAGTTTTAGAGAAGATATCAATACGATTTTCCAAAGAGTAATAGTTCTGTGAAAGTTAAATTTTGGCCGAGATTAATGCTCACATGGCGGTCATGTAAGCGTAGAGATGACTTATAACTGTGTCTATGTTCACCTTGTCAAACAATTGAGATAGGCGTGTTCAATACCCGAATTTTTTAGAAATGAAAACTTACAATGGAAAAGAAAAAAATGGTGCGTGGAGGAGAACAGAGGGGGTAGTAGAAGCAACATAAGGGAGACGGAGAATAATGTAAATAATTTTTAATATGTTTTGTTGTTTATTAGTGAATATCAAAATATCAACCGCTTTCTAAAACAAAAGAAACCATTCAGAGTTATGCCCCTTTGATGCGAGATCATATGGCCCCTTAAAAAAAATAGGCGTAAAAAATATAAGCTATCCAGAGTAATATTGAGATCATATTGCGGCCTTCAAAACAAATGAATAAATAAAATTTATGGGTCAAAAATACTAAAAAGAAACTATCAAGAGTGATGCTAAGATTATATACCTACTTAAAATAAAATAAATAAGTAAATAAAATAAAGGAGTCAAAAATACAACAAAGGAGCTATCCCAAACCCTGCTGAGACCATATGTTCTGTTCTCCCACCTCCTTCCGGTCATCAGGTTTATTTGCGATTATCAGAAAGGGGAGAGGGAAGAGAATTTCACCAGAATTTGCGTCCTACATTTTATACAGAATGTGAAGCAGAGAAACTTTGATAGTTTGATACGAGGACACATAAAAACATATAAGGGAAGCTATAAAACAAAGCGAAAAGTCTTATAAAACAATTTATGTTTCCTTTGAGGACTGACAAACGGAGACAATTAGTCTGTTCGAATTTTATGTCTTCTTTGTTGTCGTCACACTGGACTCGTGCAAGGTTTATGGCTTATAAAACCTTAACACGTCACTTTTGGATGAACTGCCAACATTTAACTTGCAAATTACAAGTTGGACACTTTTCAGTCATTAATATAGAGGAGACGTTAAAGATTAAAAGATTACTTCGAAATCTAACAAAATTATCTATTGGCCTTCGAGTCAAGATCAAAGTGTAGTATCTGTTCCGGCAGATACTGCAAGCTATGACTAGCTATGACTAGCTATGACTAGCAAAGACCAGATGTGGGGGCAACCCCACATGCCTGACCTTTAACCAGCTCCCATTTCCCACCTCTCGGGAGCTGGTCCCCTTTTCCCTTCCCCCTGCCTTCACTCCTCACATTAAAAATTGGCCTTGTGCCTAATTTGCTCGGTGGGGGAGCAAATAAATACCATCTGTTCCGGCAGATGCTGCAAGCTATGACTAGCTATGACTAGCAAAGACCAGATGTGGGGGCAACCCCACATGCCTGACCTTTAACCAGCTCCCATTTCCCACCTCTCGGGAGCTGGTCCCCTTTTCCCCTTCCCCCTCCCTTCACTCCTCACATTAAAAATTGGCCTTGTGCCTAATTTGCTCGGTGGGGGAGCAAATAAATACCATCTGTTCCGGCAGATGCTGCACTTAAGATAATTTGTGCCGGTCAATGGAGGGGAAACCCTCTATACTGAGACAATTATTATTTTTGGTAACCAGAGTGCCCCCTTTTTGCCTACTTTTAGGGGAGCTGGTTTTAACCTCACATTAAAAACGGCCTTGTGCCTAATTTGCTCAGTGGGGGAGCAAATAAACACCATCTGTTCCGGCAGATACTACACTTAAGATAATTTGTACCAGTCAATGGAGGGGAAACCCTCTATACTGGGACAATTATTATTTTTGGTAACCAGAGTGACCCCTTTTAGGGGAGCTGGTTTTTACCTCACATTAAAAACGGCCTTGTGCCTAATTTGCTCAGTGGGGGAGCAAATAAATACCATCTGTTCTTCAGATCTACACTTCAATTTCTTGTTCTCTGTCAGTGGAGAACAAATCCTTCACGACTGAGACAATTTTTATTTTTGTTCCTTTTCTCCACATTAAAAAAACGACCCTGGTGTCTAACTCTGTCCCGTGGGGAGGCATTGTAAATAGTAACATATTGGGGTTTCAATGTCAGACCAAAATAGCAATCTATCCGACATAGTTATTTGATTTTGACTAACCTACTTTTTTTTTTTTTTTTTTTGCTTCCACTAGGTTATTGGCACGAGTATAATTAATTTACTTAAGGCTTCTATCCAGTTAGGAGTGAAGAAACAAGAACAATCAATCCACGTAGATTCAACAAAGGGTTTTATTTGAAACTCCGTAAAGACTACAACTTCGAAAAAACGTACTTGAAAAAGGTTGGAGGTTACAGCCGGGAGAGATTACTTCTAAGGGGACTAAAGTTTCATGTGTGTACTATCAATAAAAGTGTCCATATGAAAAAAGAAGGTCGGGAAACTTATTTAAGGCACCTAGTATTTTCTTAATTTTTTTTCTGAAATAAACAGAGTACAAAATAGACTTCGTGGTTTAGTGGGGGATGCCCTTTTCTCTTCCCTGCAACCTCTCTCCCACAGAAGAGACGTTGAAAGCCTATCTTTGTTTTATCGTTATTTCCATGGCAGGTGTTTGTCTGAACTCCAATCTCTGGTCCCCACTCGCCAATCTTTTATGAAAAACTCCCGTCTAGATGAATCCAATGTCAAAAACTTTCCCCACTCTTTATCTATGCCTAAATCAAAACGTAGATTCCATGAACAAAGCTTCTTTCTTAGAACTGCACGCCTGTGGCACTCTGTTCCGTCTGCCTGCTTCCCTCTTGACTACAACTTGGATGTCTTCAAGTCCAACGTAAACAAATTCCTGATGAACCGCCCCCTTAAGTAGACACTTTATTAAATATCCACACTAACGTACTGTACTTACAATAACCCTTATCCCTGAGTGGCTTCCGGGCCTTGATAAGTGGTGACCACCTTGTAACCCCCCCAAAAAAAACCAGACAGGAATACATTATATATATATATATATATATATATATATATATATATTAAGTAATGTGATTTATAATTTAAAATTAAAAAAAAAATTTAAAAATCAAATTTTAATTAAATTAAAAATCAGTTTCATAAGAAGGAACAACAACAAAGTCAATTATCTGTACGATCGTTTCGGAAATCCGTGCTTTTTATTTGTGGTATACATGAAGTCACGTAGAACAATTATACATAGTTTTTTTGGTAAGCACGGTCTCCTCATCAGCAAATTTAGGAGGATTTCTATTGAATTGAAAAGACACCAAAATAAACCTAGCATTAAAAGTAAGGCAGATGAATCTTTTAGTTTTTCTTCTTTTGAAATCAGGAACTGTATTTAAAGTAGTCATTTAGATGTTTGCTATAGCTTTTTATTTTAAAATAAAAAGCTATAGCAAACATCTAAATGACTACTTTAAATACAGTTCCTGATTTCAAAAAAAGAAAAACTAAAAGATTCATCTGCCTTACTTTTAATGCTAGGTTTATTTTGGTGTCTTTTCAATTCAATAGAAATCCTCCTAAATTTGCTGATGAGGAGACCGTGCTTACCAAAAAAACTATGTATAATTGTTCTACGTGACTTCATGTATACCACAAATAAAAAGCACGGATTTCCGAAACGATCGTACAGATAATTGACTTTGTTGTTGTTCCTTCTTATGAAACTGATTTTTAATTTAATTAAAATTTGATTTTTAAATTTTTAAATTTTTTTTAAATTTTAAATTATAAATCACATTACTTAATATTGAATTAGCTCTAGGACATTTAACTATCGAGCTTATTATATATCTAAATTACAACGAGCATTTCCTGTATTTTAATTAAACTAGTAATTTCACTATTACATTAAAATACACTTACCTCTTTAGACTATTATTCTAATCTCCTTTAAATTTATATATATATATATATATATATATATATATATATATATATATATATATATATACTAGCAGGCTGTCCGGCATTGCCCGATCATAAGATACACTTAAATATATTTTTAATTCCTGCAGATTACATGTTTATTAATATAGAGACAATTTTTTTATTCATTACTATATTGAACCTAATATATAGTAGTGATATCAAAACTAAAAAAAAAAAAAATGATTTGGGTGCAATCAGCTATAATCGAACCCAAAACATACAACTTTCTACCCTCATTCCTTAATCTCTGAGCCACGCCCATATATTCCCTCCAAACCTCTAGCCTTGATGGAGGAGGAGACTAAAACTTGCTGCTATGGTTTCAAATGATCTGAAATAACAGCAAGAGGAGACTTGATTCCAAATATTTCTCATATGCTATATCTCCCCTCTTTTGGAAATAGGCTACGATTATGAATATCTCCAGTATCAAATCATCTTTATACACTGTGAAATTTACTTCATGTATGAAAACTAAAGAAGGGAGATATAAAATATGAGAAATATTTGGAATCAAGTCTCTCCCTGCTGTTATTTCAAATCATTTGAAACCATAGCAGCAAGTTTTAGTCTCTCCCTCCATCAAAACCAAAGGTCTTGGGGAAATACCAAATATTTTGTAATTTATATGCAAAACTAGGAAAACAAATGACTATGATTGATACACTTTATGGCTGTAAAAACAGTGCTAAAAATAGGCTCTGGATGATGGATGATCCCCTTCTCATTTAAAATCATAGCAGCAAGTTTTAGTCTCCCCTCCAAGAGGTGTTGGGAATATATATGTGTGTTGTGGATATATATATATGTCTGTCTCTTGGGAATATATATATATATATATATATATATATATATATATATATCTGTGTCTTGGGGATATATATATATATATATATATATATATATATATATATCTGTGTCTTGGGGATATATATATATATATCTGTGTCTTGGGGATATATATATATATCTGTGTCTTGGGGATATATATATATATCTGTGTCTTGGGGATATATATATATATATATATATATATATATATATATATATATATATATATCTGTGTCTTGGGGATATATATATATATATATATATCTGTGTCTTGGGGATATATATATATATATACATATCTGTGTCTTGGGGATATATATATATATATACATATCTGTGTCTTGGGGATATATATATATATATATACATATCTGTGTCTTAGGGGATATCTATATATATATATATCTGTGTCTTGGGGATATATATATATATATATATATATATATATATATATATATCTGTGTGTGTGTTGTGGATATATATATCTGTGTGTGTGTGTTGTGGATATATGTATATGTGTGTGTGTGTTGTGGATATATATATATCTGTGTGTGTGTTGTGGATATATATATATCTGTGTGTTGTGGATATATATATATGTGTGTGTGTTGTGGATATATATGTGTGTGTGTGTGTGTTGTGGATATATATGTGTGTGTGTGTGTGTTGTGGATATATATGTTTGTGTTTGTTGTGGATATATATATGTGTGTGTGTTGTGGATATATATGTGTGTGTGTTGTGGATATATATATATCTGTGTGTGTGTGTTGTGGATATATATCTGTGTCTTGGGGATATATATATATATATATATATCTGTGTCTTGGGGATATATATATATATATATATATATATCTGTGTCTTGGGGATATATATATATATCTGTGTCTTGGGGATAAATATATATATATCTGTGTCTTGGGGATATATATATATATATATCTGTGTCTTGGGGATATATATATATATATATATATATCTGTGTCTTGGGTATATATATATGTGTGTGTCTTGGGGATATATATATATATATATCTGTGTTTTGGGGATATATATATATATCTGTGTCTTGGGGATATATATATATATATCTGTGTCTTGGGGATATATATATATATATATCTGTGTCTTGGGGATATATATATATATATATATATATATATATCTGTCTTGGGGATATATATATATATATATATATATATATATATATATATATATATATCTGTGTCTTGGGGATATATATATATATATATATATATATATATATATATATATATATATATCTGTGTCTTGGGGATATATATCTGTCTTGGGGATATATAGATATATCTGTGTGTGTGTTGTGGATATATATATATCTGTGTGTGTGTTGTGGATATATATATATATCTGTGTGTGTGTGTGTTGTGGATATATATATATATCTGTGTGTGTGTGTGTGTGTTGTGGATATATATATATATCTGTGTGTGTGTGTGTGTTGTGGATATATATATATATCTGTGTGTGTGTGTGTTGTGGATATATATATATATATATGTGTGTGTGTTGTGGAGATATATGTGTGTGTGTGTTGTGGATATATATGTGTGTGTGTGTTGTAGATATATATGTGTGTGTGTGTTGTAGATATATATGTGTGTGTGTGTGTTGTAGATATATATGTGTGTGTGTGTGTTGTGGATATATGTGTGTGTGTGTGTTGTGGATATATGTGTGTGTGTGTGTTGTGGATATATGTGTGTGTGTGTTGTGGATATATATGTGTGTGTGTGTGTTGTGGATATATATATGTGTGTGTGTGTGTGTGTGTTGTGGATATATATGTGTGTGTGTGTTGTGGATATATATGTGTGTGTGTGTGTGTTGTGGATATATATATGTGTGTGTGTGTGTGTTGTGGATATATGTGTGTGTGTGTGTGTGTTGTGGATATATATGTGTGTGTGTGTGTGTTGTGGATATATATGTGTGCGTGTGTTGTGGATATATATGTGTGCGTGTGTTGTGGATATATATGTGTGCGTGTGTTGTGGATATATATGTGTGCGTGTGTTGTGGATATATATGTGTGCGTGTGTTGTGGATATATATGTGTGCGTGTGTTGGGGATATATATGTGTGCGTGTGTTGGGGATATATATGTGTGCGTGTGTTGGGGATATATATGTGTGCGTGTGTTGGGGATATATATGTGTGTGTGTTGGGGATATATATGTGTGTGTGTTGTGGATATATATGTGTGTGTGTTGGGGATATATATGTGTGTGTGTGTTGGGGATATATATGTGTGTGTGTGTTGGGGATATATATGTGTGTGTGTGTTGGGGATATATATGTGTGTGTTGGGGATATATATGTGTGTGTGTTGGGGATATATATGTGTGTGTGTTGGGGATATATATGTGTGTGTGTTGGGGATATATATGTGTGTGTTGGGGATATATATGTGTGTGTGTTGTGGATATATATGTGTGTGTGTTGTGTATATATATGTGTGTTGTGGATATATATGTGTGTTGTGGATATATATGTGTGTGTGCACAAACTGGTAGGTAAATTTAATATTGAAATACTCATGTCTTTGGTTCTATCAGACAAAAGTACCTGAAAATTTGCAGGCTTTTTGAAAATTATATTCTATGGTTCAAATTTAATAAAAACTGGTAAAAAAGAACCAATATTTTCAAACTAATAAAATATGTCCCAATTTGCCTACAGTTATATAGATATACAGCGTCCTGGCAAGCCAGCTTGAGTTTTGCTGCTTTGGGATGAATTTTGTTTAGGTTTTTCTTGCTTGCCAGGCCATTAATATGTATGTAAATTTACCGGCCATCCTTTTTAAAAGATATGATCACCTGATCGTCGAAAACAAGAAGCAAGCAAGGTCCGCAAAGTTTTATAATTATATAAATATTAATTAAATCATTTATTTTAATTATATAAATATTAATTAAATCATTTATTTTATAATTATATAAATATTAATTAAATCATTTATTTTAATTATATAAATATTAATTAAATCATTTATTTTAATTATATAAATATTAATTAAATCATTTATTTTAAAAATGTGTCTGTGTTTCTCAAGTCCAGCATAACACATCTGTTCTTTAAATCGATTAGCATCAAGTACTAAAAATCATTTTGGTTACCTTAGTTACCTTGACAGTTTGCTGCATCCCACGTTCATCTTTTTTTTTTTATGATTTTCAAAGTCGCAATAGAGCGTTAGTACTTTTGTTAACGTATGTTTTCAGTTGCCAAAGCATCTGATTATTTTTGTATTCATTAATGTACAAGATATTTAGCAAAAGAAGAACAACTTTTTCTATAAGGAAAAAGTGAATTATGTTTACTAAAACATTGAATGAATCCGAAATAAAATCAGTCTTATATAGTTTTATTTGATTTTCCTTCCTTTTTTTTAAAAAAGACAATTTCCACCCATAGTTTATTCAGAAATGTAATCTATTATAGCAAGTTATATGGCTGTATGTTTAGCTAAAAGTAAAAAATAAAAATAAAAAACTACACAAGACACATCTAAAAAGCATATATATATATATATATTGCTGGTCAGAAATATTTCAAATATAGTCAGGTGTACAAGTTTTGCCTTGAAAAAAAGAAAAAAAAAGTTAATACCGTTCGCAATATGAGGTCAACTAATAAAAGGAACTTAACGGGGTGGTGTTTTCTTTAAAAAATTAAAAAAAAAAAAAAAAAAAAAACTTGTTGCCGCTGCATGCCAATAACATTATTTAAATCTATTTTTTATGGATACACTTTGTTGAATTTTGTTTTTGTTTAATGGGTCACGGGTAGTCTAGTATATATATAGAGTAAGAGAGAGAGAACAATAAGGATTTGATATATAAAGAGAGAGACAGAAAGGGTGAGAGACAGAGAGAAAGTGAGATAGAAAGGAAAGGGAATGTGTATATATATATATATATATATATATATACTAGCAGGGGTGCCCGGCGTTGCTCGGGTGTTTGGAGGTGTATGCTGTGCAAAAAAAGCAAAAAAAACAAAAAAAATGGTTAATTTTTTAAAACTTTGACCCCTATTATGACCCCTTAAAATTCATTGTTTCGGGCTCAAATCACTTTATTAAGTTAGATCCAGGTTCAAGGAACCTATATCTAAAATTTCAAGTGTCTAGACCCAAAATTGTCGGAGGAGTTTGGTAGAGTTCTTAAAGGTCAAATCGTTGAAATTTGACCCCTTAACAGCCAAATTTCTGGCTGACACCCGTCAGATCGATTTTCCCAAATCTCAGTACCCGGTATTTCAAATTTCGAGTCTATAGATTAAAAATTGACAGAGTTATTGCGTAGGGAAATGTATACAGACAGACAGACACGTTCACTTTTATAGATATAATATATATATATATATATATATATATATTAGAGAGAGGGAGTTGTTTTAAAAGAAAGATGCTACACGCATATTTTTAACTCTTTTATTGGTTGTCCAGGCTCCCAAGTCATGCCAAGTAAACATGTATTTCAAAGACTCAAAGTAAAAAACACAAAACTACATTTTTGCAACATTTCTTCTATAATATCATTATTTAATATAGAACACATGCATCGGCAGTTTTTAAAGAATACACTCTTTTTTTTTTAGGGTTATTATAAACTAACTCACCGCAGAGCATTGACTAATGTTGGTCCATGGAGAGTGAGGTCTGTCAGAGGTTCGTCCACATAGAGAAGTGATTCGAGATGGTAGAACGTATCAGTGTTGTTCAAATGAATATCCACAGACACAACCACTAATCCAACCTGATTAAACGAGGTTATCCAGCTGCAAAAATAAGCACAAGAAAAGAAAAACTTAGTTAAATAATCAAAACAACAACAAAAAAAAAGAATTGATTTCAGATTTTTTTTTTTTTTCAATATTTGACATTAAACAATTACGTTAGATATTGGGCGAGTAAACTCACTGGTTTAGAAATTGGTTAGTTGAAAACGGGAAATGAAAACAACTGCCACCATCTTGCTGAACTCAAGGTTATGATTGCAAGACTGTGAGGATGCGACATCACAAGGTTCAAAGAGAGAGGGAGGGAGAGAAGTCTTCAGTTCCTTGGTAGCACTGCACATATAAACATGTTAATTTCAAATGTGCTGATAAGATTCAATTGAAACACGATTATTGATCTCTATCTCTACACGACTCCACTGGTTAGTGATTTAAAACGAAGATCAGGTCAAATAAATCTCCTTTGTCTTTCAACTGTTTTAGTTTGACTTTCTTTTCGAGTTATGAAACAACATAGTCGCAGGTGGCGTTCCCCCAGTCTGAAAAGATCATGGACACAATGCATACAAGCAACTAATAAAACATGATTAATTTTCATGCGTTTTGTAATAATGACGACAACTTGCTTTGTTGCTTGTATAAAATAGAAACGAAACTGTGGCACTAACCCAAGGTGGGTTTAACCGACTTCCTCCAAAGGAGGAAGTTTTATGGGAGTATGAAATTCACAAGCTGTTCCCAGTCGCATGTATATATCCCGTTAGGAGAGGTGACGACATTCGGTTTTCGCAACTCTTGCAGTGTGGTGTTGACATTCTCCTACATACAGCACCTAGTATTCTCAAATTGGTCACTCATCAGGTACTGATCAGGCTCAATGTTGCTTAACCTTAGTGATCTAACGAGAACCTATGTATCAATGTGATTATGCCGTATACAGAATACCATGTATGGCACAAGGTTGAAATGCGATGTAATCGCGAAGAACAAATATTTATTCATGGTGTTTGGTTTGGTTGGGTTTTTTTTTGTTACGATATAGCAAGTATTTCTCGGATTATTTTAATGCCAAATGCAATAATTTTGCAAAAAGGTCTTTACGTTTTGAATTCTTTATAATTTTCAAATATGTGACAACAGTCATGGAAACAAGTGTCCAAGTGTGGCGTGTGCGTATTGTAAAAAGGTCACCGACACTCCAACTCGAAACCCGACTGATAGGAAACGAAGAGGTGACGTATGCAAATTAATACGCAGTCGAATTTGAGCAAATTAAAAAGCCGGTATTTCTTTCATTGCAAAAACGTTCCTTTCTTGACTGGAGTCATTTGATTCGCATGTCGTTCGGTTTTTTCGTAGAAACGGGCAAAGAAAAAGGATTATCGTTTTTTGTGCCGAGAAAATTGCAAGCTGAAAACTTTTTTTTTTTTTCACAATCATTTAACGGTATTCGGCAATTTCAAAAGCAAAACTTAATTTCAACACTTCATGTTGAAATCCAAATATGAAGAGAAATTATGTTGATAGTGACAATAAAAGAACAACACTGGGGTCCCTCACACCACTTATCAATCGCAATTTTAATAAGGAGGCCTTCACAGCACTGACAGAAGTACAATTAAAATCAAAGTATCAATAGAAATAATATTGATGATGACTATTAATCTGGAAACGCTGAGTAAAAGAGATTTCCTGCTAATTTCCTAATAACACCACCAGTTAATTCCAAATTTCTTCAGCTGACTACAATATGGTTGTCTTCAAGTCTAACGTAAACAAGTTTTTGATGATCCGTTCCATATAAGTTAACAAATTTACCAAATTTCCATTATTAACGATTACTATATTGTCCAATTCCTACTGTACACTCTTTAACCCTTATCCTCGAGCGGCCTCTTGACCTGGATAATTGGTGATGCCTATGTAAAAAAAAAAAAAAAAAAAAAAAAAAGAGAGAGACAGCCTGATCTGGTAGCATCAGGGCCAGCATGAAGTGAGAAATAAATTTAACTGACAATCCATCTAATTAACCTCTATCCTCAAATGGCTTTTCACCTTGATAACCGATGATTCATAAAAAAAATTGCTACTCGTCAGCAGTTGTATCTTGTAGATTGTTCTCATTTCAAGAATGACTTATGATATTGACCTTACTAGTCTTTCTCTACTCCATTGTTATTTTCGTGGTAGGTGCCCGACTGAACTCCAATTTCTAGTCAACCCCGTAAAGCATTCACACCAAAACTTGTCTGTCAATAACTATAAAAAAAAAAAACTGGATTTTTTTTTGAGAATTTCTTATCTGTAGAATACAAAATCCACAAGAATGCTTCCCAATTGACTACAACAGTCATCTTCAAGCACAATGCTAACAAATACTTGTTGAGCCGTCTTCTTAAATAATCAAATCCTGTTTATAGTTTCCAATCCTCTCATGATGTTCCTATTTACTTGTCTCCCCACGAGGGCAGAGCTTTTTTTATTTTTTTTTAAATCAATTTTCACCCCAAACAAGGCACAGTGCACTTTGAAGTAGGGGGCTACTATCGGAGACATAATTTGCAGGGACATTATGAAGGGAGATGAGTAGAAAAATGTTTGTTCACATTACACTTGAACCTCTGCATGTCAGTACAGTTGGGAAAGCAGAATCCCTGAAGGGAGTTCCAAAGTCTAGCAGTTCTGGGGAAGAAACTTTTAATGTGGGGAAAATCCAACTCCCCAAAAAGGAACACTCTGGATAGGAACAAAAATAAAACTTGCCTGTCATGAAGGATTTTTTCTTCACTGACTGAGGACAAAAAAAGGTGAAGCGTAGCATCAGAACAGATACTACACAATCTTCTTTAATGCTGACTCTTGAGTGGCTTCTGGGTTTTGATAAATGGTAACTCATTCCACACACATTATATATATATATATATATATATATATACACACACAGGGTGACCCCCCCCCAAAAAAAAACCGGGTCCCAACTATAATTAAGCCCCGTTTCTTAGTGTTTTGTCCGAATGAAATGAAACTTGGTTATAACTAGTTTATTATATTCAAAACATCACATCAAAACACTAGGGCCTCTGCCCTTTTTTCTCCGTTGACTGTAAAATGCTCAGAAAAACAAATGAATGTCCTGTTTTTTTGGGGGTCACCATGTATATATATATATATATATATGTGTGTGTGTGTGTATGTATGTATGTGTGTGTGAGAGGACACTTTTCAACTTGACGAATTTTGTATCTACAAACTTTAAATTTGGTATAAACGGTATTCAGACACGTGGAAAACTTTTTAATCGGTTTTCATCCGGAAAAAAATGTTTGCTAAGGGGTTAAAATCGAAAAATTGGTACGTGGAAGGGGGAAGGCCATCGGATTTTTATCTGTCAACTGCTTCACGAACGCACATACGTAAATTGTTCACATGAAAGATTCCTTATGTTAAGAATAAGTAGGCTTGAAAACACTTCCTAAAGATCATGTCAAGCTGACTCAATGGTTATCGTACTTGACTCACTGTCTTTAGATTTTGGTTTCGATCTCAGCTCAAATATATATTTTTTAATTACAAGGTGAACTGTTTAGAAAAAATATAAAACTTGCATGCACACGTCTAAGTTTTTTTTTTGTTTTTACTTCATTTTTTTCTTTTTTCTTTTTCTCTTTACAAAGGAATTTAGCGTTTCAGTTAAAATTGATTATATATATATATATATATATATATATATATATATATATATAATCAGTCAATGTTTGGTGTAGTTCTAAGAAACCCCCCCTCATAGGCTTTATTTAAACAGAAAGAGTGAGAGAGAAAAGGAGAACCTTTTAAATCCAATAGTTTTTCTCCTCTAATTTGATGAATAGACATGCTCTAAATTCTAAGTAATTTCAATAAAGAAAACAATGTATTTAATCCTTTTCAAGATTTGTTACTAGCGTATATATATATATATATATATATAAACAAAACAAAAGAAACTCAGGATTTCTATTCTAACACATCAATTTAAAAATATCAACTTCTAACCAAAATGAGATTTAATGGCGCCAGATGAAAAGTTTTAACAAAAGGTATAATTTTTTTATTTTTTATTTTTTTTTTTAGCTATGACGATGATGAATCTGGAAGGGATGATGCTGTGCAGGGATGGGCGGTAATCATGGCAGTCAGCTGACCCATGCTTGTAGTAATGTGGGAGGGAATAATATGTCTGGTCTGAAGAGATAAATACCGCCTGACATCAAGAACAATAATGATAATGGTGACGACAATAATAATAACAACAATAATAATAATAATAATAATAATAATAATAATAATAATAATCCTTCAACCCCTCCCTCTCTATTCTTTTTTCCCTCCCTTCTACTCCCCCCCACCAAAAAAAACAAACAAACAAACTGGCGTCAGCATGATTGGCACAGCACCAAATAATCCAAGAGGAGGATTCAAAGACCAAGGAGAAAAAGCACTAACCAGACCTCCACTGGATGAATGCGAAGAAGACTGGGATCTTGAGGAGGCTTATTCCCACTCAAATTCTAGTGAGAACCAATAGCTGCTACCAACGAGAAATCAATGGTAAACGGTTGTTGCGGTAACGTAAATTAATTTGTAAATGGTATCGAAAGAGGTGGAGAGTGCAAGAAACCTGGGGAGACTTGTCACTCAAACTCCAGGGAACACCAATAGTTGTTCTCAAAGAGTATTCTGGCCTGTATGAAAACCCCTAGTGAGTGAATAATAACAACAATAATGATAATAACAACAATAATGATAATAATAACAACAACAATAATAACAACAACAACAATAATGATAATAATAACAATAATGATAATAACAACAATAATGATAACAATAATAACAACAACAATAATGATAATAATAACAATAATAACAACAACAATAATGATAATAACAATGATAGCAACAATAATAATAATAGCAATAATAATAGCAATAATAATAGTAGCAACAATAATAATAGTAGCAACAATAATAATGAAACAATCACTTCTGCATCTCATGGGATAATATCAGAGGTTGGGGAAGAGGTTGGAGGTAGTTTAGAGTCTATAAGCTGAATGAAAGGGCGAGGGCGAATAAAATGAAAAACTTATAAATTAAAAAAACACATTTTATTCAGTCAGAAGTAAAAATGAATATAGTAAGAATCTGAGACATACACTTGACCCGTTGGGTCACACCCACTACCACTATGAATTGATATAGTAATGTGACATTTGTGAAGACATTTGAATGCCTACTAGGCACTATCCTTGAGTATTCCAACTTTGTGAGTGTTTGTTTCGTAGTTTTTAACTTTAGCTGGGTATACAGACACACATATACACTGGAGAGAACTTGAATGCCTATTAGACACTATTTTCAAGTGTCTAGGGTTTCTCTGTACAAGGGTTTGTCAGGACAACCAGGCATAAGGATAATTCCCCTACAAGTAAAGACTGACTAAATATTCAAAATCAATATTCACAGCTCAAATAAGATCTCAGTATGGCTAACCACTTTGGCTTTTCTGAGGAATGGTTCAAATTCTCCAAATGATGTCACCTCAAGTAACAGCACGAAGCTGGATACTCCACCAGACTAGAAGAATGCTCGTTCTGGAATCTAGTAAGACCAAGAGACCACAAGAAAGGTCTATTATAACATTTAAACGGTCAATTGAGGAGAGGAAAATAATGTTCTCAACTTTTTTACAAACTCAGTGCTTGAAAGGTAAAGGTATCTCATATAGAGATCAAGTGTTAGCTCCTAGGAAGGAACCCTTTTGATTTTAGAAAACTTCACCCGAAGAAAAATGAAACGAGAGAGAACAATGAATCTTTTTTATTTCTACCATCAAAATCATTATTATATAGAAACATTATTATTCTTTACAAGCAGGGGTATTTGGCGTTGCCAGGGTGTGTGGAGATGGTGTAGTAAGGAACCCAGATAAAAAAAAAAGTGGTAGTAGCAGGGGGGTGGGGTCAAAACAACAGTAAGCAGCCCTGGTGGAGAGAGATGTTAAAAAAAAAAAAAACGGAGGTAGTAGGCAGACAGGTAGGCTCGAACCCGTAATGCAAAGGAGAAAAAGAAGGTAAAAAAAAAAAAAAAATAACATCTTAATCGATGCGTCTATGGCGAAACCAGAAGTCGCGAACGTTGGAATTAAGACTAGTCAATCCAACGGATCTGATGATTTGCGGAAATGTCAACAACAAAAAAGCGACTTGTAGAAAACAGCCGAGTTGAGGGGGAAGGAATTAATGTTTTTGGCCAATTTTTCGATATTTGTCGTCCGAGATATCGAGCTTCAAGACGATACTTATCTTGCCAGGATCTGTGACCGTGTGGAAAGTTTTTGGCAGACATACAAACACACACACAAACACATTTTGCCTTTTATATCATAGATTATTTTTATATAGTAGTTTTTTTTTATTGACAGTTGTAAGGGTCTGCTATTTGGGACCAGGTTTGCAGGGATACTATTTATGGAGTTGGACAGTGAGATATCTGTTTACACTTGAATTTCTGCATGTCAGTAGAGTCAGAGAAGCAGGAGAAATTCCAAAGTGCAGCAATCTGAGGAAAAAAGCTATCCGAGTAGAAGGCTTTACAGCATTTAGGGATCTCTACAGTGTAGAGGTGGGAGTTTGCTGCTTGTTGAGTTTGTCGGGGACTTTGTTGTCGAGAGGGTACTAGTTCATCAGAGCACTTGCCATTGAAATACTTATAAAACAGGCAGAAGGATGCCACATTTTGGCGATGGGACAGAGGTTGGAGTTTAGTTGATAGTTCAGAATCTTTTTTTTTAACCTTGCCTAGAAGCAAGAGACTTTTGACAGATGCACCAGCCCAAATGTGGCAACAATACTCCAGGCAAGGACAAACCATGGCACACAGGATACTCTCAGGTGTGAGCAACCTTTCAGCATGGTAGAGAGAGAGAGTACCATTTGATATGAATTAGCAACAGTTCATATCAAATTGTTGTTTGTTCTTGTTGCAACATATCCTCTCGGCAGCAAATTCTCTTCTCAAGACGGCTTTCCTGGTTTGGTCATACAGATGATTTCTATCCAAGAAGCCATTGAAGCAGACCCTCCATAAGAGTTTGAAAAGACAATGCACAGATCAGCTGAAAACCTTGCTCATAAAAGTGAAACAGGATACTGAACTGATCCTGGGCCCCTTGTTCAGTAGGGTTTGCCGCGTTTTTATTTGTTTTCATGTAGAACGTGTTTATTTTACTGTAATGAAGCTTATAATATTAATGACACAAACCTCTAGTTTTTAACATTACCAAAAATGAAGCAAATCCCCCCCCCCATAAGAGTTAGAAAAAACAGTACACAGATCAGGTGAAAACCTTGCTCATTATAGTGAAAAAGGATAATAAACGGATTCAGGGCCCCTTGCTTTTGTGGGGCTTGCCGCATTTTTATTTGTTTTCATGTAGAATGTAGAATGTAATATGTGGTAGATTGGTTTGACTGTTTTTGTTTTACGGCATATCAACCCTTTCAAATTATTTTATGCCGAATCCAGTGATTTTGAAGAAAATCTTTTTAATATAGTTGGGACCCTAATAGGTACTACCACTGGTAAGGAGTGGACCTGGGAGCAATGGCAATTAAAGGGTGGCTCCACACTCCCCAAAGCCCGCAAGCTGAGGCCTACACAACAAAGGCAACGGATTTTCACAAGTTCGGTATCATTTCGAATCTCGACATCTTGGACGACAAATATCGAAAAATTGGCTAAAAACATTAATTCCTTCACCCTAAACTGGACCCTTTTCTACAAGGAGGGGTGCCGAAAAAATCGTTCCTTCATTTTCTCTCCTCCTGCTACTACGACAATGACGTCGTGTTTGACCTAGAAAGCATTGACGTTAGTTTAAACCACTTGCAAGTGTTTTTAAAGGTTTAATTTTATCCGTTCTCAGTTGTATGTGTCTTTGGCGTAGGGGTAACGTGTCAGGCTTTTTTTTCCGCCTTAGCCTCGATGCTTCGGGTTCGAGCCTATCTTCCTACCTAAACATTTTTTCCTCTTTTGCACATTTTTTTTTTCTTTTTTTTTTTTACGTTTGTTTGCTGTTTTGCTTTGTTTTGGTTTTTCCAAATTTTAACACAGCGTTTTTTTTTTAATATTAAAACAGGATCACCCTCTCCTGCATACACACCTACAAACACCCGGGCACCGCCAGGTACCCCCGCTAGTATATATATAAAAGCGAAAATGTGTGTGTGTATGTATGTATGCTTGTATGTCTTGCAAAAACTTTTGACAGAGGCGATGGATTTTCATGAGATAGATATCGTTTTGAAGCTCGACCCTTCGGACAACAAATATCGAAAATTTGGCCCAAAACATTAATTCCTTCATCCTAAACTGGGCACTTTTCTACAGGAAGGTGTCGCTTTTTTCACCGATATTTTCAAAAGTCATCGTCTCTTTTTGATTGTCTAGCCTTAATTTGAACCTACGTCACTTCTGGTTTGACGATAGGTGCAGCAGCTAACGCGTCATGTTTTTTTTTTTTTTGCTCAACACACACCTACAAACACCCAGGCAACGTCGGGCACCCAGGCTAGTTCAAGGATAAAGGTTAAATAGATTGTCAGTTGGCGATGAACAAGACTATGAGAGGATTGGAAACGATGGTCAAAATGTGCTGTTACAGGAACAAACAAAAGCAAATAGGAAATAAATAAAAATCCAACATTTTTTAAAAAGTGCAAATGAAATGCATTTATTCGTGATTCTTCCCCCAAAAATGCATTTCATTATCTCGCAAAAGTCTTTGTACACACATGTGCTTTTTAAAAGTCTCTGTCCTTGTCACTCTCTCAACTGGCTAGGGTCAGTGCTTCTTCACCCTCATATTTACACATCCATCTTGCCCGGTTGCAAATTGTTTCTCTTCTCAACCACATGGTGTATTTTTCTTTCCTTTTCTTGTGACGCAAGCTTGCACACTCTTACTAATTTGCATACATGCTTTAACGGTTGCTGCTGTTGATATTTTTGCTAGCCAGCTATCCTTCGGCTGCTGCTGATTCTCTCACACCCGCCCATACGTGTTCTCTTACAAGAATCTGATTATTTAAGTGGCAATAATTTGTTAATATTGAACCAAAAAACGACCATGTGATATTCAGCTGGGAAGCAGCCCTGCAGCATCGTATTCTACAAATGGGAAGTTCTAGGAAATAAAATTTGTCCGTAATATTTCCGTTAAGGTACACAGATGGAGAAAGGAAAATTCTTTACAGCGATTGATGTTAGACAAGTTTTGCTGTAAATGTTTTGCACAGAGGAACCAGAGAATGGAGCTCAGTCGAGTACCTACCATGAGAATAACGATAGAGTAGAGAAAGGCTAGCAACGTCTTTTCTTGAAGAGGAGTGGGGGGGGGAGTCGAAGAAAAGAGAACCAGATTCTTGCACAACTTTCTGTCTTAGGGATCAACCTCAATTTCCCATTGGGAGGGATGGTGGTTAGAGAGGAGGAGGAGGAGGAGATTAGTAAGAGTTATTTAAAGGTAAAAGTTTGTCAGAGGGGGGGGGGCAAACACTCATCCACTTTATCTGTCCACGTTTGTTTAATTATCTGTTAAGAAGGGAAGGAGGCTGGAAATAGATTGGAGAGAGGCAATAAGGACAACTGCTGGTGGTTTAAAACAAATACAAAACTGGCAAGATTAGATTCCTGACATTTGAACTTTACTTTAATTGAACTCAGATAAAAGCTTGTGAAAATCATCATGGATAGTTTAGTTGAGACAAAAAAATTTTTTTTTTTATTTCATGCGGGTTTTTTTTTTTTGTTTCTTTTTGTGACAAAAATATTTTAGGGGATGTATTTACTTATTTGTGTTTCCATTCCTTCTCTCTGTAAATTTGGAGAATATTTTAGATTAATTTATAAGGAATGGATTAAAAAAAGAAATGAAAATTTGAAAAGGGAAAAGGGAGAAGAAAAGTAGACCAAGTGAGTAGCAAGACGAGAGAAAAAACGGAAACAAATGAAAAGAGATGGGGGGTAGGAAAGACAAAGGAAAAGTAAAAAAAAGAAAAGAGAAGGGGAAGGGAGGAAAACTGAACGGAAGGACGAAAAAGGGAGACAAAAGAGGAAGAAGACAGAAAGGAAAAAAAAAGAGGAAGGCAGAAAGGAAAAACGAGGAAGGCAGAAAGGAAAAAAAGAGAAAGTAAAAGGAAAAAGGAAAGAAAGAGAAAGGAAATAAAAAAGGAGTGAAAGAAAAAGGACAAAAAAAGGACAGAAAAAGAGAAAAAAGGACAGAAAAAGGAAAAAAAGAAAGGAGAAAATAAAAGAGAAGGTGAAAAGAGAGAAAGGAATAAGATATGGGAAAAAGGAAAAAAGGTTAAACAATAGAAGAAAAAACAAAAAAGACAATGAAAAGTAAAAAAGGAAAAGAAAGGGAGGGGGGCAAAGATAAAAAGTTAAAGAAGCAAATGAAAAAAAAAAAATGAAATAAAAACGAAAAATGACGAAAACGACAAAAGAATAAAGAAACGGCATTTTCTTCCCCTTCTTTCATTATATTGTAATGAACAAGAAAAAAATATATATATATTGTAATGAACAAGAAAGGTTTGCTGAATAGATCAGCTGAAATACAGCAACAATCAACGAAGATATCAATAGTTGGATCTTCTAATTGAGTAACTTTTCTGACAATAGCTCACTTATTGTTTCCTATTTTACCCACCAGATGGCGTATTTGTTTTTATTGAAATTGTTTGCGTCCATATTTGATTTGTGGATTGTACATGACTTTTACTAAAACAAAAAGTGAATTTTATTTGGATTCTTCAGACCATTGCTCTCATCTTGAGTTTCATTTTCACAACGTTTCGGTCGATGTAACCTCCAACCTTCTTCAGGTGTATATTGTCAAATTCGGGTATCTTTCTGTTGAACTCTGGAATCTGTACGAGGTTTCAAATGGAATCCTTTATTTAATGCACGGGGGTAACATGTTCTCGTTCCGTCAGCCATGAGTGAGCAGAAGTCCTAAGTAATTCGTAATTGTCTTTTTGGTCGCCCACACTGAGGATTGAACCTTCAACCTTCAGAAGAAGAATTCAATTTTTGTAATTAATTGATTTCGACGATATTTCCGAAGTATTTGGACTTATATTATTTACAGGTTTGAAACTATATTCAAAACCTGTATTATTCGGACTATTATTCTCACCTTGTTGGTTATATTAATAATGTTTGACCCGATACAACCTCTTAACTTTTTCAGGTGCATCTTTTCGAATTCTGAAACCTATATGGAATTTTAAGCTGAACCGTTATTCTCTACCTGTATAAATGCGCCCTAAAATGGAGTACTGCTGCCACACCTGAGCAGAAGCTGCTCAGAGCATATATCCTGCCTTGACAGAATTCAAGGCCAGCTCCAAAACCTAGTGAGTGATGCCCTTTTTTTTCTTTCCTGCAACCCCTTTCTCAAAATGATCTCAAATAAATGCTGCGAGCCTGTCTCTGCTATATCGTTATTTTCTTGGCAAGTGCTCGACTGAACTCCAACCTATGATCCCTCCTTGCCAAACTTTCACAAAAAACACCGACTAGCTACAACCACTATCAACAATTTCCTCTACTCCATCTGTGCCTAAATCTAAACACAGGTTCCATGAACAAATTTTCTGTCCTAGAAATGCCTGTCTAACGAATTCTGTTCTGCAGGCCTGCTTCCCAGCTGACTACAATATGGTCGTTATCAAGTACGATGCAGACAACTAATTTACACCAATAATAATTACTACGTTGTCCTGGTAACCACTGTACACTCATTAACCCTTATCCTTGAGTGGCCTTCAGGCCTTGATAAGTGCCGACAGCCTTGTATGTATATATATATATATATATATATATATATATATATATATATATATATATATATATATATACTCGGGGTTTTTTATTCAAAAGTAATGGACTAATGAATTCAACGAGGTTGTTAGATAGTGCTCAATAAAAAGATCTAATAATACTTGTTTATTGTTATATAAACATGGTCACATCCTGCTGCTACAAATAGCCACTTGTTTCAATCAAACAACAGATATCATCAGGCAGCGACTTGACTATTCAAAAGTTCAATGAATAATAATAATAATGGTTATTCATTGAACTTTTGAATAGTCAAGTCGCTGCCTGATGATATCTGTTGTTTGATTGAAACAAGTGGCTATTTGTAGCAGCAGGATGTGACCATGTTTATATAACAATAAACAAATATATATATATATATATATATATATATATATATATATATATATATATATATATAATTGTAACACGTAGTAATACTATACATGTAACCCTGCGTACACTCATTAACCCTTATCTTTGAATTGCCTTGGGTCATTATATGGTACTCCCATATAAAGAAAAAAAAATCGCACACACCCCTCAAAAAAGTTTAAATAAGCTAGATAAAAAAAAAAAAACAAATAAAGAAAGCAACAACTTTATATCGAATTTATAAAACTCACTATGTCTGTCTCCATTTTCCAAACTCTATCGCTTCCGAAAAGTCGCAGAGTGGCGCTAGGAGTCTCAAGCGATTATAATTTTTTTTTAATGGATTTTTAGCCCGTTAAACTAGTTTTTAAGGGATTTTTAGCCTGTTAAAATAGTTTTTAAGGGATTTTTAGCCCATTAAAATAGTTTTTAAGTGATCAAAATTGAAAAAAAATCCTTATACGTTTTCTGCATTCATCTTAGTTTATTTTTAATCAGTTTATGTGAGAGGTGCAGTGTATACGTCACCAGCTTTGAATGCTACAGTTTTGATTTTGGTTTCAATTCTAGCTGATGGCACCCAAATACATTTTTTTAAAAAAATTTTTTTTTTTAACTTTTGAAATCACAGCTTTATAATATATACGGAATCTGAACAAATTAAAATTCGATATAAAGTTGTTCCTAATCTGAAATGGAACACGTACATCAAGTCTGTTGCCAAGGTCGCTGGAAAGATAATGGGATCCTTCTACCGCTCCAGAAAATATCTCACTACTGATGCAATTCTCTATCTATATAAAAGCTAAGTACGTCCAAGGATGGAATACTGTTGCCATATTTGGGTAGGAGCTGCTAAAAACAGCCTATCCTGCCTTGACAGAGTACAAAATAGATTTTGTGGCTTAGTGGGGGATGCCCTTTTCTCTACCCTGCAACCTCTCTCCCACAGAAGAGATGTTGCAAGCCTATCCTTGTTTTATCGTTATTTCCATGGCAGGTGCTCGTCTGAACTCCAATCTCTGGTCCCCCCTCGCCAATCTTTCACAAAAAACACCCGTCTAGCTGAATCCACTGTGAAAAATTTCCCCCACTCTATATCTGTGCCTAAATCAAAACGCGGATTCCATGAACAAAGCTTCTTTCTTAGAACTGCACGCCTCTGGAACTCTGTTCCGTCTGCCTGCTTCCCTCCGGACTACAACTTGGATGTCTTCAAGTCCAATGTTAACAAATTACCAATGAACCGCCCCCTTAATTAAACACTTCATCAAATCTCCACACTAACGTAATGTACTTGCAATAACCCTTATCCCTGAGTGGCTTCCGGGCCTTGACAAGTGGTGATCACTGTGTTAAAAAAAAAAAAAAAAAAAAAAAAAAAAAATCATATTTAAGCATATTTTATTACCGGGCAAAGACGCCCCCCCCCACCTCGCTAGAATTAAATAAAAACGTTTCTGAATTTTTGAGATGAGGATTGGTTAGTCGTATTATTTAAATTCTTCAGACTACTGTTCTCATCTTGAATGTCATTTTCAACTTACTTCAAATGTATCTTGTTGAACTAGAAAATGTTTCTGTAGAACTTGGGAATTCCGAAAGGAGCCGTCGTACATGGTTAGAGTACTAGAAAAAATCAATTTTAAAAAGAGTTATTCTCCTGAAGGTTGAAGGTTCAATTCTTAGTGTGGGCGACCGAAAAATACAATTGCGAATTACTTGGGATCTCTATCCAGTCATGTCTAATGAAATGAGAGCACACTACCCCCGTGAAGTAAAATAAAGGGTTCCATTGTGTCCGAATTTCCGAGTTCGACAAGAAGGTCGGAGGTTACATCGACCAAAACGTTTTGAAAAAATGACACTTAAGACGAGAACAATAGTGTGAAGAATCAAAATAAAACGTTTTTAATTTTTTTTTTTCTTCCTTTGAAGATTGCAACGCAGGGTATGGGGCAGTCTAACTAGCTGCCAACATTGCCCTGCTTTTTATTGAAACCAACCGAGAGCTCTTTTTAGCATCCTCGTTGTTCCCTTAAGTGAAATTAAGGGATTTTTTTTTTTTTTCATTTTCCTTAACCTTTTTTTTCTAGGGGATGGGGCATCCAACCAGATGTCTAATATTTACTCCTATTTTAGTGAGTCCAGTCCAACCAATTAAGTTGGACTAATTAAGGTTTAAGTATTGGTGCGTATGTGTTTGCTAAAATCCTAAACTATTGAACTCATTATTATAAATTATAGAATATATATTCTAGGTAACAAGCTGTGTAACGTTGGTATATTATTATTAGTAGTAGTAGTATTCTTATTATTACTACTACTATTTTTCTTTTCAAAACGTAACGTATGGACTAAGGAAGGAAGAAGCAGGATATTATATAGATTTTTTCCATTTAAAAAGGTTCCATATATATATATATATATATATATATATATATATATATATATATATATATATATATTATTCTTTATGTAAATAGAGTCATAAAGAATAATAATAAAAAAATATAATTTGCTCTCTTTGATTGAGCACTATCAACGACCCTTGTTGAAATTCAATCATTCTTAATTTTTGGATATCTTTCTACCTGATATATATATATATATATATATATATATACGACTACTTCATTTACTCACATAAATTAACACACAAAGATATAATTTTATGCGTAAATTTTTCAGTATTAACTTCAACAGTGCACAATACATAGGTAGAACTAGGTAATAAGTTATGAAAATATATATGGCAATTTAGCTACACAGGATATTCCGCATTTCATTTTCGTTTTGCATTTATATATTCTATTGTTGTATGTATATATATATATATATATATATATATATATATATATATATACATATATATATATACATATATATATATATATATATATATATATATATATATATATATATATACATATTTACATAAAGAATAATATATAGAGAGTCACAAAGAATACATAAAGAATAATAAAAACAATATCATTTTCTCTCTTTGATTGAACACTATCAACGACCCTTGTTGAAATTCAATTATTCTTAATTTTTGGATATCTTTCTACCGGGAATAAATAAATTTATATATATGTGTGTGTGTGTGTGTGTGTGTGTGTGTGTGTGTGTGCGCGTCTTGTAGTATTCCGAATTTTACTGGGTTTATATAATTCAGTAAGCGTTACCTATAAATTTTAAGCCAAAAAGAGAGGACTGAAATTGTAAGCTTCAAAATTATCATATTTCATAATTGCGCATTCATATACTGTTTTAACAAAAACCAAGACTTCAAAAAATGGGTTGATAGCAATAAAAATGGTAATTTATGTGATTAAATGAAGTAGTCATATATATATATATATATATATATATACATATATATATATATATATATATATATATATATATTCACATTCACATAGATTAACACACAAAGATATAATTTTATGCGTAAATTTTTCAGTATTTACTTCAACAGTGCACAATACATAGGTAGAACTAGGTAGTAAGTTATGAAAATATATATGGCAATTAAGCTACACAGGATATTCCGAGTTTCATTTCGTTCAGCATTTATATATTCTATTGTTGTGTACACACACACACACACACACACACACACACACACACACACACACACACACACGAGTGAGAATGTGCGTGCACACGTAAGGACACTTCTCAAATTATATGCTCAACGAATTGTTTATCTACAGACTTGAAATTTGATATATATAGAATATTAAAAAATGTGGAGAACTTTTTAATCGGTTTTCATCCGGACAAAAGCGCTGCTAAGCAGTAATAATTGAAAACTAGGTACTTGAGGGGGGGGGGATCAGATTTTTATCTGCCTGTGAACTGTTTCACGACCGCGCATGCGTAGTCGTGAAACATGACAACTCCTTTATGTTAAGAATAAGCAGGTTTGAAAACACCTTTTAAAGAACGTGGCAAGCTGGTCTAATAGTTATCGCACTTGACTCACTGTCTTTAGGTTTTTGTTGCAATCTCAGCTTGAGTATTTTTTCGTTAGGTTGACGAGAAAGTTCTTGCGAAATTTTTAATCTTGATTTCTAAATGATATTTTTTCAAAAAAGGTTTCGTGATAATATGTTTACTTAATGCTTTCCGCTCTAATCGTTTAATTTACAATCGTTTTAAAACAATTATGTCTTTTTTTCAGAACATTGAATACAGGATGAAAAAAAAAAAAAGCAAATTCGCACAATTTTCTTATTTCAATTCAAGCTAGGCCGCAAAGTTGCTGTAACAGCTCCCGTTATCAAAGAAGCGTTTGATCCAGGAATCACTACTGAACGCATAGCACAATGGTGGTTTAAGATATTTCGTGGCAGTGACAAGAGTCTTGAAGCTTATGAGCGTTGTGCCCGTTGTGGTCTGCCACCAGATGTTCACAACAATTAATAAAAAGCGTCAGTCAAAGCCAATCGATGCACAACTGTTCGTGAACTTATTTCTGAATTAGACATAACCGTATAAAACGATTTACAACCACTTGAGAGATTGGAAAGACAAAAAAAAAAAAACCCTAAATAAATGAGTGCCTCGCGAAATCAAAATTAAAAATGTCGCAAAATCCTTCCTGCTAAACTAATATATATACACAAACAAATATACGCCGTATATATATATATATATATATATATATATATATATATATATACATACACACACACACGCACAAACACAAATGTACGCCGTGTGTATATATATATACACACAAATATATGCCGTGTATGTGTGTGTATATATATATACACACACTTATACACACCATATATATATATATATATATATATATATATATATATATACACACACATATACACAAATATGCGCGATATATATATTACAATAGAAAAATGCGAGTATGAAAAGTAATATGGTTATATATATATATATATATATATATATATATATATATATATATATATATATAAACATGGAAAAGTAAAGGACTAGTTGTTAAAAGAAACGTCGTTCTGATGTGTCATTTCCCTTTTTTTTCTTTTTTTTTTTTTTACACAAGAACGACTCGTTTCTCGACCGGGTTGTGACTTGCGATAAAAAGTAGCTTTTTTACGACAACTAGTGCCGCTCAGCTCAGTATTTAAACGCCGATGAAGCTGCACAAAACTTCCCAAAGCCAAAGTTGCATCAAAAGGAGGTTATGCTGACTGTTTGGTGATCTGCGACCAGTCTCATCCATTATTATTATTTTTTTAATGCAGTCGAAACAATTACGGCAGAAATTTACTGTCAACAAATAGATGAAATGCACCAGAAACTTCGACAAAACATCCAGTATTAGTCAACAGAAAAGGCCCAATTCTCCTCCACGACAATGCTCGACCGCACATTGCTAAACCAACCCTACAGAAGTTGAACGAATTGGGCTACAAAACTGCCTCATCCGCCATACTCTCCAGACATTTCACCTTCCGACTACCAGTTTTTTAAACATCTCGACAACTTTTTGTGTGAGAAATGCTTCAAAAACCTAAACGATATCAAAAACGCCTTCAGCGGCTTCATCGCCACCAGAACGCAAGATTTTTACGTAATTGGCATAGATACACTTGTTTTGCGTTGAAAAAAGTGTGTTGGTTCTGGTGGTGTTTGTTTTGATCAATAATTTTTTGTTTGAGCCGAGATGTGTTCGTCTGAATTTAAAAATTAAAAACCGCAAGAACTTTCTTGTCAACTTGATATATATATATATATATATATATATATATATATATATATATATATATATATATATATATACAAACAGAAGTATATATATTAGTGATATATATATATACACACACACACAGAAACAGAAGTATATATATTAGTGATATATATATATATACACACACAAACAGAAGTATATATATTAGTGATTATATATATATATATACACACACACACAAACAGAAGTATATATATTAGTGATATATATATACACACACACACAAACAGAAGTATATATATTAGTGATATATATATATATATATATATATATATATATTCCGATTATTTTTCCCGATTCTGATACAATTACCGATTCCGATTCTTTATGAATCTCTAATTATTTAACTATAAGATTGTTATTTGTCTCGATTTTCGTAAAAACACAAATTAAATATGCAGATATTTTCCTAAACGTCAAAATACATTTTTGGAGAATGATCTATAGATTTTAGCTTTACTGGTAATTTAAAATCAATAAATATTTAATATGTTTTATTATTACCAGCAATGGAAGATTTTGGTTTAAACAAAATAAAAAAAAAAAAAAAAAAAAAAAAAAACAACCGTTTTGGCATCAGAAAATAGGCATCAATTTTTTTTTTTATTCCGGTACTCCCAAATCCTCCGATTTTCCGATTCCGATTCATCACCTCAAAACTAATATATATATCTTGGATCATTTTGGTAAATTTAATTGTAATTTTATTTTATATATATATATATATATATATATATATATATATATATATATATGAACACTAATAGATGTTTAATATGCTAATTTATGATGATTCAGATCAAGACGTGATGCTGAACCTTACATGATTTTGATTCTAGAAAAAAAAAATGTCTAAAACAAAGCTTAAGAGTCTTAAAAAATTGATATTCAGGGCATCTCACTCAATTGGTTGATATGATATTTGTGCATTTTCAAATGCGAGATTCTGCTCATATGTTTCTCCCTAAAAACGCTTTAACTACAGCTGCCAACATTCAGTAATGATCTGTTAATTAGTTTAGGAGGGAACCCTATACATACAGATATATATGCGTATACAGAAGAGATGCTGTGAGCCCGTCTCTGCTCTATCGTTTTTTTCATTCCAAGTGCTCGCCTGAGCTCCAATCTGTGGTCTCCCCATGCCAAACTTTCACAATAAACACTCGTCTAGTTGAAACCACTATCAATAATTTCCCCCACTCTTTATCTGTGCATAAACCTAAAAGTAGATTCCACGATTAAGGCTCCTTTCTTAGAACTGCACACCTGTGAAACTCTCTTCTGTTTCCCCGCTTTCCAGCTGACTAAATGTGGTCGTTTTCAAGTCCAACGTAAACAAGTTCTTGATGAGCCGTCCTCTTAAGTAATCCAATTTACCAAATTTCCACTACTAACGAGTATTACGATATTGTCCCATTGACTGCCGTATACTCATTAACCCTTATCCTCGAGTGGCTTTTGTGGTGACTCATTTGTAAAAAAAAAAAAAAGCAAACAAAAAACTTTATACAAATAAAAACAAGTGAACTCCGTTCAAGACTAGCACGAAAATCCCTCTTCATCATAATAACGTATATTCTTAAATTACATAACACAGTATTAGCATAAGTATATTTCATGCTGATCAAGAAAAATAAAAAATAATAATAATACCGGGTAACCCGGATATAAGAGACTTCTTTACTTGCCCCTAAAGCTCTCTTGTATCCGGGTTAAACTTATATCCGTGTTACACTGCACATTAACACAGGCTCTAATTTGGGACCATATATATATATATATATATATATATATATATATATATATATATATATATAAAACATACTTTTTCTGCACATTATAAATGATTACCTTTGAAGAAGGGTTAGCTCGAAAATCCTTCGGCTTATCATAATTTTCCTTAATCATTTTATCGTCCTGAAGAAGTCCCCCCGCCCCCCACCAAAAAAATGGGGACGAAACGTTGATATTTTTCTAATGTTATAGCTTTTTTTTTTCTTTCCCATAACGTCATACCATCGTATCTATTTTTATTCAATAATATATTGAGCGTTGCAATCGAGACGGACATTCATTAAAAGGAACCACCAAATCCAAAACTTTAATATAATAATAATAATAATAATAATAATAATAATAATAATAATAATAATAATAATAATAAAAAGTAATATGGAGTTTAGGACTGGGGCCAGGATAATATAAGGTTCCTTTTTTACTCTCTGGCAATGTCAGTGTTGATCAGGCTTTCCCAAAGTGGGCTCTACGGAGACCTGGGGCTCTGTGAGTGAGGCTCTTTCTTAAAGAGGACCAAATGCTTTATATGAAAAAGTTAAATGACTGCAGACATTTAATTAGTGATCTTTTTTACTGGAAAAAGAAATGATACATAACTACAGGTGTAAAGCGTTTCAGGATGGTTCGTAAATGCAACAATTTCTGATTAATCAAAAAAAAACAAAAAAAAAACGGTTGTAAACACGAAAATATAGTAAAATCATTACACGAACAACTAATGAACAAGTATAAATTAAAATTTGAAATTAATGATTTTTATATTTCATTTTTTAGAAATTATCTTGCTAGTGATCCGTGAAAAACCTTTGCCCTCCTCAGGAGTTCATGGTGACCTGAAGTTTGTGAAATCCTGGTATAGATAACATTACAAGGACAGCCAAAATAATTCCCCGAGCAAAAGTAGTTTTGCACCACTTTTATGTCCCCTCATAAGGACTAAAAGCAATATATAATACAACTAAACCTTATATCTAGAATCCTTATTCCAATCAAAATATTAAAATATTTTTTACTTTTTAATTCATGTATAACTCGAAATTTATAGAAATACGACCTAATTTAATGGTTAGAGTTTGCGAAAATTGGACTTCTAGATTACGCCATATACGTGCGAGCCACAGGGACCATATACCCGAGGTTGTATTTTAAATTACAAATGCCAAAAATTAATGTTTAGAATAAACCATATATTTGTAGAAAATATTTTTTGTGATTTATTTTAGCTTAAAGTCTTCCGCCTCTAGAAAACAAAAAAGAAAAACAAAGAAAAGAAACACCTTTTATAAGAACAGAAAATTTATAATGTTCAGTGCTTAGAATAATAGGCATACTCAGTTCTTTTTTTTTTTTAGGAGAAACGCCGGATGCGCCTTATAGGACTTAACGATTATAAATTTATGGAAAACGATTTCAATAAAAGTCAGATTTACAAACCCTCCCACCTGGTAATTGCCGAGTGCATTTTTAGGTCCCACTCCAAAAATTGAATATAATAATGAAGTTATATGGACTTTATGATCGGGGGACAAGATTACATAGGGTTCCTTTATTCACTGTCTGGCAATGTCAGTATAATTAACATTATCAAGACGGCCAAAATAATTCCTCGAACAGAGTAGTTTGCACCACTTATATCCACTTATGAAGATTGAAACCAATATATAACATTATTAAACCTTATATCTAGAATCCTTTTTCCGATCAAAATCCGTTCCATGATTTTCATTCTAGAAAATGTCTAAAATTTAATGAAGTCTTGAGAAAAAAAAAAAAAAGAAAAAAAATGAAATTCAGAGAATCTTGCTTAGTTGGTGTCTCAGAACTATAGATCAAATTCAATGAAAATCTGAAATATTTGAATTTTCAAATCGGAAGTTTTTTGGGTTTTTTTTTTACAAAGTCACCACTCATCAAGGCCCGGAGGCCCCTCGAGGATAAGGGTTAACGAGTGTACAGAGGTCAAGGGGAACATGTCATAGTAATCGTTAGTAGTGGAAATTTGGTAAATTGGATTACATAAGGGGATGTCTCATCAAGAATTTGTTCATGTTGGACTTGAAGACAACCATATCATAGTCAGTTGAAAAGCAGGAAAACGGAACAGAGTTCCACAGTCGCAGAGTTCTAAGAAAAAAACCTTTGTTCATGGAATCCATGTTTAGGTTTAGGCACAGATAAAGAGTGGGAGAAATTATTGGTAGTGGTTGATTGATAGTGCCTATATATATATATATATATATATATATAATTATTTTTTTAATTACTCCAAAAGAAACTAACATTTTGAGAATATTTATTAATTAATGACTTATACATTCTGTTAATATTTCACAAAGGATTAGAGGTATCTGAATTTTTCGCCCTATTTGCACAACAGTAAATTAAACTAAATATAGCCTACATTTCGATCCTTTCTGCCTAGCAGCTGTCTTCTCATATTAATGCCGACTAATTTTAGGAGTGAATACTGTACATACATATATATATATATATATATATATATATATATATGTAAGTGAACGTGTGTGTGTGTCTATGTACATTTCCCTATGCAATAACTCTATCAATTTTCAGTCTACAGACTCGAAATTTGATATACAGGGTACTGAGATTTGAGAAAATTTTTTTAATCCATTTTCGGATAGAAATTTGGCTGTTAAGGGGTCAAAGTTCAACGATTTGACCTTTGAGAACTCTATCAAACTCCTCCGCCAATTTTGGGTATAAACGATTGAAATTTTAGATAAAGTTCCTTGGACATGGATCTAACTTAACTTGATTTGAGCCTAAAACAATAAATGTTAAGGGGTCATAATAGGGGTCAAAGTTAAAAAAATTGACCGCTTTTTTTTTTTGCTCAACATACACCTCCAAACACCCGGGCAACGCTGGGCTGAAATGCTAGTATATATAATATTCATTTGCTAATATCTTTCCTCTGATGAGAAGAACACATTTCTTTGAAACTCTGTGGATTAAGGAAATTTTAATATTTCTTATTCAAATATCCTGTCGAACAATAAATTTGTGTAAAATATATTTTAGTCTTAAATTGTGTTCTTACATACACACTAAACTTTTTACCCGTAAAATATGGGCAAAAGTTATAGCCTGTTGACTTAGGAGTGTTTTATGATGGTTGAATATGATTAAATTTGTGTTCATTTTTGCATTAAATACTAATCCTATTAATTCCGAACTGTGTACTGAACGGATACCATAATACTTAGTTTGCTACACCTTATCATAGCAAAGGTTCACAAAAGATTTTCAACCAAATCGGCCCAGTATTTTCTGTGAAAAAGTGTAACAGACAGACAATATAAAAATATGACAACATAATTCTGTGAAAATTTCAAGTCAGCCGCAAACAAATTTAAAAAAAAAATTTTTTTTTCACAGGTAACAACAAAAGTATTCATTGGATCACATAAAAAAGAGGAAATAATTCTTTGACTATTTTATGCAAAAATAAATAAATAACAAAAAAAAGTCCAAATGAAGGTTTGCTACTTAAATATGCGCATATATATATATATATATATATATATATATATATATATATGCGCGTGTAACTGTGTTCGTGCAGACATTGGAGTTTGATGCAATTTATAAAATAAATTTTGCAAAGGTCAGAAGGTAGAAGAAAAAAAGGCGTGTGTGTGTGTATATATATATATATATATATATATATATATATATATATATATATATATATATATATATATATAAAATCTCAAAAAACTGCCTACCTGAATGTATTTGACTTGTGGCCCAGGATCCTCAAGTGGTCATTCACCTGGAGGTGGTCAGTTAACTATGTATGCCGAGAGAGAGAGAGAGAGAGAGAGAGAGAGAGAGAGAGAGAGAGAGAGACACACACACACACTTTCTTATACACATGCTGGAGGTGTGGGTGGTGTTTAAAAAGTGCGATGTTTAATCAGGGCTGGTCCATGGCTAAGTCACAAAGGTAAGCAGATAGGGTCGAACCAGGGAGCCGAAGTTGGTGGGTGTAAAGGTGGGGGTCCGTTCATCCAGAAGGAGAATATTATGAAACTGTCCGTTGGTGGGTGTCCCGGCCCGGAAAAGGAGAATACCTGATGGTCAGACTTTTCGTGCTCAAAAGGGAACTACCATTCCAGGGTAGTGTTAAACGAACACCCACCCCAGAAGTAAAAGAGGGATCTCTGGGGGAGATAGAAATAAAAACGATATCTGTATATGCTTCTTTGGTGTCCGACTGAAGTCAACAACTGTAGCTCACATAATGTCAGTCGGTTACTCTCTCTGCCTCTCACATGCACGCACATACTCTCTCTCTCTTCAAGAAAAAAAACTTGCAGGGAAGAAGATACCCCCCCACACACACACACCTCCACCTCTCTACTGCCACTACTCATACACATCTCTGCACCCAGCAATCCACCCATTACCCTTACTGACGAAAGTAGAAAGCCTGGGTGAGTGGCCTCCACACCTAACCACTAGCATCATTATCATCAGCAGCAACATCAGCATATTAACCTCCTGCCACTTCTCCTCCTTTGTTTATCTCCTCCTCCTCCCTTTTCTTCTCCACCGACTGCTGCTGATTTGCTAGCAAGGGTCTGGTGTTGTAAAGAGAGAGGGGCCCACGGAGGGCGGGACACGGAAGTGAGGGGGGGGCGGTTGAGGGAAGGAGTGTGTGTGTGTGTGTCAGAGTGTGTGTGTGTGTGAGAGAGAGAGAGTGTGTGTGTGTGTATGTGTATGTGTGTGTGAGAGAGAGAGTGGTTTTCACTTTCTGGATTAATGAATTATGTGCACGCAATCGTGGCAGCTGTGCAAAAGACTGTGTACGGGACACTAATACAAATAATCATATTTAGTTTACATTTTGTTTTTTTTTGATTCATACTAATATTTCTGGCTACATATGTGCATACATGTGTCCAATTAAACCTCTCCACTTGTTATTGAGAACTATCATACATGCAATCAGATTCATACGAATGTTTATGCACATCTCTATGAACAAAACTACACCAGGAATAACTATATATATATATATATATATATATATATATATATATATATATATATATATATATATGATGAGACGATTCCAATATGTTTCCCAATTCCGATTCTTTATAAATCTCTAAATATTTAACTATGAAGTAGTTATTTTTTTTTCTTAATCATCGTAAAAACACGTTAAATGTGCATATATTTTATCCAATGTAAAAATACTATTTTTTTTTTTTTTTTTTTTTTTTTTTACACGATGGTCACCACTTATCAAGGCCCGGGAGCCACTCAGGGATAAGGGTTATTGCAAGTACAGTACGTTAGTGTGGAGATTTAATGAAGTGTTTACTTAAGAGGGCGGATCATTAGGAATTTGTTAACGTTGGACTTAAAAACATCCAAGTTGTAGTCAGGTGGGAAGCAGGCAGACGGAACAGAGTTCCAGAGGCGTGCAGTTCTAAGAAAGAAGCTTTGTTCATGGAATCTACGTTTTGATTGTGTGTGTGTGGGTGGGGTGGGCAATCTATCAATTTTAGTTTTACTTGTAGTTTAAAAATTGATAAATATTCATTATTTTATTATTACTACCAGAAGTGGAAGATTTTGCTTTTAACAAAATTAAATAATAAAAAAAGACAATTAAAAGAATCGTTTTTGGCATCAGAAAATAGATACAAAATTACCTGATTCCGATACAGATTCCAATATCTCTAAAAGTTTCGATTTTTCTGATTCCTGATTAATCGTCCCAACACTTAAATAAATGACAAAAGTCTATATTCCAAATTTCAAGATGTTGACCATCTTACCGTTTATTTCTTAAAGTACATTGAAATGCACAATTCTTGACAGCACCTGCTTCGTAGTGCAGAATCATTCATGTAATTACTAGCCTGGCTGTCTGGCACTGCCTAGGAGTTTGGAGGTGTGTGTTGAGCAAAAAAAAAAAAAAAAAAAAAAAAAAAAAAAGTGGTAGTAGACAGGCAGGCTCGAACCTGTGCTGCGAAGAAGGAAAAGAATGTGAAAAAAAAAAAAAATAAAATAAAAAAAACGTGACGTCTTTGCCATTGCGTCAATTGCCAAACCGGAAGTGATGGAGGTTTAAATTAAGGCTAGTCAATCGAAAAGAGGGAATGACTTTAGAAAATATTGGCGAAAAAGCAACCTCTCCTTGTCGAAAAGTGCCCAGTTGAGGGTGAAGGAATTAATATTTTTAGCCAATTTTTCAACATTTGTCGTCCGAAGGGTCGAGCTTCAAAACGATACTGAGCTCGTGAAAATCCGTCGTCTCTGCCGAAAATTTTAGGCAGACATACAAACATACATACATACATTTAAACAGACAGGTGAGATTTATATAATAGATTATGTCAAGATTTGAATTTATTCTGCCGTTAACTCATAAGAAAAAGAACTCAACTTTTTCAATGTATTATGCCATCTCTCTCCCTCTCTCTCTATATATATATGTGTGTAGATATACTAACAAACTTAACATCTTGTGAATATATAAAAACATGCCCATGTGATAGCGTGACGAAGCCTCACGAGAATAAAACGCAGAAAATTCTATGTAGCTTAATTGCCATATATATTTTCCAAACTTACTACTTACGTATTGAGCGCTGTTAAAGTAAATACTGAAGATAGAGCCAAGAAATTTTATGTAGATATATAAAATTCAGGAAATAATCTCAGTTTACAACTTGAGTTAACTTAAAGCAAATATAAATATTAGAATTAATATTTATATGACAATCCCAACCAGAAGGAAAAGCTCAATATTCGAGATAGAGCAATGATACAATGAAATCGGATTTAAACTCTGCAAACTGAAATTTACAACAAATTTATTTTTCGACAACAAATAACAAAGCAAAAAATTTCTTTTCTTATTCCATGGAATTTCAAGGAATGGCTCTTTTCATCAGAGGAAACGTAGTTAGAAAAATCATATTCATAGACAGGCTATAAATTTTGCACATGAATCGAAAACTAGAATTTTATAGTAAAAATTCTTGTAGGAAAGCTGAGGAAATGGAGATGGGTTTATTCAGCTTATACGGCATAATCGTGTTGACACAACGGTTCTCGGCAGATCACCAAAGTTAAGCAACGTTGAGCCCAGTTAGTACCAGATGGGTGACCATTTGGGAATTCTAGGCACTGTATGTGCTCTCCGCTTATCTCGGCAGATGAAACCAGTTGTCAACATTGCCCTGCTTTTTATTGAAACAAACAGAGAGCTCTTTTTAGTATCCTCACTGTTCCCTTAAATGCAATTATTGGATCTCTTTTGCACTTGGTTCACCAGGGATATTAGTTAGGTAGGACTTCATGTTCTTTTTAATAAGCCTTGTAGCACCTATAATAACTGTTATGATTGATGTCTCCCTAAGATTCCAGTTTCTTTTCATATTATACATGAGACCTTGATGTTTGGTCTGTTTCGCTCTTTCAGCTCTGTTCAGACCTCCATCATTGCGCGCGTGTGTGTGTGTGTGCACGCACGCGCGCCCAGAGATATAAGCTTCAAACATCTAACAGGCACATCTATGGATTGTACATATCTGCGTTCGTGTAAAATAAAGTTGATTTTAATATCGTATGATATGTTACCCACTATAACAAAACACTATACTACATGAATCTTTTAAAAGATTGTTTAAATAATAACACAGCATGATTCGCGCTGTTGTTGTGTGCGCGTGCGCGCATATGCGTGTGTGTTCGTCACAAAATGTCCCGGTCCGTTTATACTTCTGACGTCACAACTGAGGAATGGTCTTAGCGCCCAAGCGTTCTTTGTATCTTTTGATCAGACACAGACGTGTGTGTGTGTAGGTGTGCGTATGTGCAGAAATGATGAAGAGAGAAACGGAAGAAGGTGCGATCGTGGACACAGCAGCACTGAGCATAATGATGATGAATTGTGTTTACCGTTAATCGATTAATGCCAGACGTTATAGACCAGTCGGCTACACTGCTAATGATCTGCAGGTAATGCTGCGAAAGTGCAGTAAAATGTTAAGAAACACAATTTATCATTGATACAGCTCTAATAGATATCAAGCTTATTGTCCCAAATCTGCTATTTTCAGTTCTGTCCGATTTAAGAGGTAGTCATCTATATGGATCTATATGAAGAATAACCAACTCAGGACGAGTAAAATTTGCACCACATTTATGTCCCCTGTGGAAAAACTTGGAAGTTAAAATTCAGAATACGTGATTGGGCTACGATGTGGAAAGAATGCTTTTATCTTATTTTCGAAATTAAACAGACATTAAGAAAAAAAAAAAAAAAAAAAAAAAAAATAAAAAATAAAAAATAAAAAAAAATAAAAGAAAAAAAGAATAAAAGAACAAAAAAAATAAAAGAACAAAAAAAAAAAGAAAAAAAAATAAAAGAAAAAAACATAAAAGAAAAAAAAACTTAACTCATTTCACTTCATAAACGTAGCACATTGTTTCAATTTTAAACATCTTTTCTTGTTCCGGAAAAAAAAGAAAGATTTTTTTTCAGGACATATTTTCAAATAGCATAGAAATTGTTTTTATTCTACTTAAAAAAAAAGCATGAATGTTAAAATTCTAAATGTGAAAGAAAAAAAAAATACATAAAAATTCGTTTCAACACATAGACGCACTAAATATTTTGAATCTTATCCATGCGTTAAAAAAAAAAAAAAACTAAACACATTGTTTTCACGTCATAGACCATGTTCTTCGAATGTTACATGTTCTTTAAAACATCGTGTTGAACAATAATGACGAAAGGTTGATGAACATAATTTTCGGTCCCTATATATATATATATATATATATATATATATATATATATATATATATATATATGTTTAAAGAAAAATAGAAAAAACCGAATGAAATTATTAAAAAATCAACGTTTCGTCCCTGTTTCAGAGGACATCTTCAGGATAATTGAAATAAAAATGTGATAAAAGAAAAAGTCATAGATCGTACGAAAGAAAACAGTTTTTTAAAATCCAACCCATGTCGGGAAAGGACGAATATGTGTGCGTATGGGAAGGTTGTTTGATGTCTATATATACAACTTTTAAAATGCATTAAAATAAATATGTACATTTTTTTTTTTTCTTTCCTCTGCGAAACTACTCATTTTCCTGAAACATTCAAAGAAAAAAAAAAAAAAAAAAAAAAAAAATAGGCTAGCCAGGATCCACCCTTATACCTTGCTCTTTGATTATTATTTTCCCTATGCTAGGGGTTAAATGGTAGAAGCCTTTTCTTTGCGTAATAGTATTAGTATTCAAAATTAGTGCTGATTCTAAAAGTCTTCTTTTAGCTCTATCTATCACGTATTTAATAATTTATATATATATATAGTTATAAAGTTTATCTGAAAAATTAAGTTTTCAATTAAAAGACAAATCTATCCGGATAGAAAAATAGTATAATGCGAATTTTTTCTCAACTTCTGATGAGAAGAATTTAGCTTTGAAATACCATGGCCTAAAGAGGTCTCCTCCTCCCGCTTTTCCTTGTTACCATTTTTATTCTTATTGATATGATAATGTAATAAAGTTGTTATGTAACTTTAATCCTTCGCCTGTCTGTTTAAATGTATGTATGTTTGTATGTCTGCCTAAAACTTTCGATAGAGGCGACGAAATTTCATAAGATAGGTATCGTTTTGAAGCCCGACCCTTCGGACGACAAATATCGAAAAATTGGCTAAAATATTAATTCCTTCACCCTCAACTGGGCTGTTTCTACAGGGAGAGGTTATTTTTTTCAAAGATATTTTCAAAAGCCATCCAGTCTTCTCGATTGACTAGCCTTAATTTAAACTTTCGTCACTTCCGGTTCGGCAATGGCCGCAACAGCAAAGACGTCACATTTTGTTTTTTTCATGTTCTTTTCCTCCTTCGCGGTATGGGTTGTAGCCTGCCTATTTACTATCATTTTATTTTTTTTTTTTTGCTTAACACACACCTCCAAACAACAGGGCAACGCCGAGGACCCAGGCTAGTATATATATATAAAATTTTCAAAAAACCTTATAAACCTATAAGGAAAGTATACAAAATCCTAAATTATTCGACAAGGAATGCAAATAAAACAAGAAAAACCTTATTCCATGGAGTTTCAAACAATGCAATTCTTCTCATCAGAGGGAAGAGGTTCACAAAAGATACAATAAATTTTGCAGGTTAATGCATTAGAAGAAACAATTTTTTTTTTTTTTTTACATAGGCATAACCACTTATCAAGGCCCAGAGACCACTCGAGGATAAGGGTTAAAGAATGTACAGTAGTCAATTGGACAATATAGTAATCATTAGTAATGGAAATTCGGTAAATTTGTTAACAAGTGGAACTGCTAATCAAGAACTTGTTTACGTTAGGCTTGAAGACAACCATATTGTAGTCAGCTGGAAAGCAGGAAAACGGAAGACAATTCCACAGGCGTGCAGTTCTAAGAAAGAAACTTTGTTCATGGAATCTACGTTTAGGTTTAGGCACATATAAAGAGTGGGAGGAATTATTGATATTAATTTGAAGTTTATGTATGTGTGTGTGTGTGGGGGTGGGTGGGTGGGTGGGTGAGGGGGGGGGTAAACAACCTTTACAAACACAAAAATGACTATAGAGCTGAATAACTGGAATCAGAAACAATATATTTATTTATAACGGTATATGAAAAGTTGAAGAATCATGGATAGATGTTGTAGAGCAGAAAACTATATTGAGTGACCTATTCCAACATGTAAAACAGCTTTAAGGTTAAACGTATTCAAAAGTGATAACTAATGAATTTAACGAGGTTATTAAGAGTGCTCAATGAAAGAAGAGCAAGATATATTTTTTATTAATATAAACGAAGTTGCACGACGACTGCTTTCTTCTGTAGAAAGCAACCATTTATTAAGTCGCCTGACAAGGACTTCTGGTTTTTAACCGACCAACCATTTGTCCGAAATATTAGCATGTCCAGTGTTGCAACCATATAAATTTGTTTACATTAATAAAAATATATAATACTGTTTTCTTGTATACAAGAAATGACCAAAGTACTAAATTAGGAATATACAAAAAAAAACAAAAAAACAATATTTTATTAAAATTAGCAATTATTTAATAGGCCATCAATAACTGCACTTTTGCGCAAACACTGGAAATCTCATTGCTGGGCTAAAAACAATATATATATATATATATATATATATATATATATATATAGTCATCCATATACAGTACTGTTTCGCTGTTTCACAGCTCGTCAGTGCGGCTAGACAAGCAACTACCTCAAGACAGGATCAAAACCCAAACGATAGTCGGAGCTTCTAACCATTGAGCTATATGGCTACTGCTATGCGGGCAGTGAATTAACAATGTTTTAACATTGTCCAAAT
This sequence comes from Euprymna scolopes, assembly GCF_053919585.1. Classification (NCBI taxonomy): domain Eukaryota; kingdom Metazoa; phylum Mollusca; class Cephalopoda; order Sepiida; family Sepiolidae; genus Euprymna; species Euprymna scolopes. The sequence continues at coordinate 72,342,403 of NC_136520.1, forward strand.
ACCTAAGCTCAATTCGTTTACACAAAGATCATCACTTTATACGCTAATGGTAATTTGTATATCACTTCCTAAATGCTCAGGAAGAAATAAAAATTGAATGAATTGGCCGGTTTCTTTCAGAAAAAACTGAAGATTTTAAATTTATTGAAAAAAAAAAAAAAAAAAAAAAATGACAAAAACATCAGAAAAGACAGCACGTAATGGGATTATTTAAAAATTTTCTTACTACATGCGTAATTATCGTTTTGCAGTTTTTTTTTTTTTCAACAAATTTCGTTCACTGATCTGGACGGAACCAGTCGATATCTCGTTTGACTTTTTTCTTCATGTGTTTAATTGTGTCCCTTATCTTTTTCATACATTCTGTTTCCACAACATTTTTATGATATATCGTGTTATAGCCATTATATATATAAGTGTGTGTGTGTATAAAAAAAGGAGAAAATTTAAAGCAAAGAAAAAATATGAAAAGGAAAACAAAAACGACGAGAAAAAAATTTGAGATGACGTAAAATCAGTTGCGAACAAAAAATGCGAAAGCTCCCGTCCAGTCTCGAAAGACAATGGATATCCCCATGTAAGGATAGAATTGTGAGGTAAGTGTTGCGCAATCTCAAACTCCACTTCTCCTGAATCGGCACTGCTTGAGTCTAGTGGCAGAAAGAGGTTGACTGGAAACAATGCCGAGATAAGCGCATACAGCACCTGGAATTTACAAATGGTCACCCATTTTAGTACTGACTAGGCTTAACGTTGCTTAACTTCGCTGATCTAACGGGAACCAGTGTGTCAACGTAATTATGCAGTATGGAAAAATACATAATTATAATATCGATTAATAAATGTAAACGAACAAACAAAAAAAGCCACGCTAACTGGATGCCCTTTGTGGGCGGTATCAACCATTCTATTGAGATAAAAGAAAACGGAATATTGCGGAATAGGTTAAGACAATGACAGAGTACAGCTGTTTGAAAGGTTGTTGGAGTGTGTGAGTATCTTTGAGAGAGAGAAAGTGAGTACGCTCTTAATTAACATTATCTCTGCTGATAGGAGTCCATTTTACACATGCCAACATTCAATGTGAATGCCTACACATGTACAAACACACACACACACACACACACATTCTAGCTGGACATCCGGCGTTGCCCCGTCGTACAATGCACTTAAACATGATATTTTACTTTATGCAGATTGCGTATGCATAGAATCAATTCTCTGTTGAATATTATATGTTACGAGGAATAATATAATAATAATTCGCAAAAGTAAATAAATAAATAAAACAATAATAATGATAATGTCGTTCATCAAATTCCGTCTGTGTTTATTCATAATATTACGTTCGAGAGAGAGAGAGAGAGAGAGAGAGAGAGAGAGAGAGAGAGAGAGAGAGAGAGAGAGAGAGAGAGAGAGAAATACAGAGACATAATGGAAGAGGGAGAGAAGGCAGACAAATACAAAACAAATTTAGAGGAAAAGGTATTTTTATGTTTCTTTTCCAGGTAAAATTATTTTGGATATTCATTATTCCTTCATTCCCGCTGGTCTTGTTTGCAATCTTCCCTATTCCGGGCGTGTGGGAGGTATTTGTGGACAAAGAAAAGAAGGAGAGAGAGAGAGAGAGAGAGAGAGGGGGGACAGTAGATTACATTAGATTGGATTCAACAAAGGATACAAATATATATATATATTTTGAATTATCCACCGTCGTATCAAATAATGTGATCGTTGGCTTTGCAAAGTGCAATGGAGGCAGGGAGAAAGAGTGTGTGACGTTGTCGTGTCTTTTTGGTCGGAGGCAGTTTTTTTTTTTTTTTTTTTTTTTTTTTGTAAAGAGAGGTAAGAGACTTGGCGGGCTGTTCGTACAACTTGCCAACTCTTCTAAAAAGAGGAAAAGGCAGAGAAGCCGGACGTCCTGCCTGTAACAGTTTTCAAAATTAATAATTGTGGAAAACAAAATTTTTTTTCTCCATTTATCACACCTATATTACCAGCAAAACAGCTCATGGTTACTTAAAATCAATAATACAGCATAATCTGTCGAAATAATATATACATTAGAACCTCTAGATACGAATGACTCTACTTACGAACTTTTCAGCTTATGAAACGTGAGGAGAAAATTTGGTTTGCCCCTTCATACGAAAACATTTTCAGGATACGAAAGATACTAGTGACAGAAAAACTATTTTTCAGGAACCTAACTGTTCGAAAATCTTAAAATCGAAGTTTTATTAGATTTACAATTTTTTGTTTGGTAATTTTCTTGAAATATTTTGTTGAATTTTATCTGGAAAACATTTTTTTCTTGGACTTGAATTTATTTGTTTCTTTACGAGCAATGATTAAAACACCGATAAAAACATGTCAAATCTCTTAGTGTTTTTATTTATTGAATAGAATTTTATATTTGGATCCCAAAGAAAATTTAAGAAATAAAATAACAAATCGCACGTGGGGGTATTAACGGTTAGGTACTAGTTGACTCTTATTTCATTCTGGTTTTACCCCCTTTTTAAATAAAAGTATTGAAACAAACCTTTTTTTATAAAAGTATTGAAACAAACCTTTTTTTTATAAAAGTATTGAAACAAACCTTTTTTTTAATAAAAGCATTGAAACAAACCTTTTTTTTAATAAAAGTATTGAAACAAACCTTTTTTATAAAAGTATTGAAACAAACCTTTTTTTTATAAAAGTATTGAAACAAACCTTTTTTATATAAAAGTATTGAAACAAACCTTTTTTTTATAAAAGTATTGAAACAAACCTTTTTTATAAAAGTATTGAAACAAACCTTTTTTATAAAAGTATTGAAACAAACCTTTTTTATAAAAGTATTGAAACAAACCTTTTTTATAAAAGTATTGAAACAAACCTTTTTTATAAAAGTATTGAAACAAACCTTTTTTATAAAAGTATTGAAACAAACCTTTTTTATAAAAGTATTGAAACAAACCTTTTTTTATAAAAGTATTGAAACAAACCTTTTTTTATAAAAGTATTGAAACAAACCTTTTTTTTATAAAAGTATTGAAACAAACCTTTTTTATAAAAGTATTGAAACAAACCTTTTTTATAAAAGTATTGAAACAAACCTTTTTTATAAAAGTATTGAAACAAACCTTTTTTATAAAAGTATTGAAACAAACCTTTTTTATAAAAGTATTGAAACAAACCTTTTTTATAAAAGTATTGAAACAAACCTTTTTTTTATAAAAGTATTGAAACAAACCTTTTTTTTATAAAAGTATTGAAACAAACCTTTTTTTTATAAAAGTATTGAAACAAACCTTTTTTTTATAAAAGTATTGAAACAAACCTTTTTTTTATAAAAGTATTGAAACAAACCTCTTTTTTATAAAAGTATTGAAACAAACCTCTTTTTTATAAAAGTATTGAAACAAACGTTTTTTTTATAAAAGTATTGAAACAAACCTTTTTTTTTATAAAAGTATTGAAACAAACGTTTTTTTTATAAAAGTATTGAAACAAACCTTTTTTTTAATAAAAGCATTGAAACAAACCTTTTTTTTAATAAAAGTATTGAAACAAACCTTTTTTTATAAAAGTATTGAAACAAACCTTTTTTTTATAAAAGTATTGAAACAAACCTTTTTTTATAAAAGTATTGAAACAAACCTTTTTTATAAAAGTATTGAAACAAACCTTTTTTTTATAAAAGTATTGAAACAAACCTTTTTTTTTATAAAAGTATTGAAACAAACCTTTTTTTATAAAAGTATTGAAACAAACCTTTTTTGAATAAAAGTATTGAAACAAACCTTTTTTTAATAAAAGAATTTAAACAAACCTTTTTTTTTTAATAAAAAGTATTTAAACAAACCTTTTGGAATAAAAATATTTAAACAAACCGTTTAAATAAAAGTACTTAAAACTTCATTCAAAAGGTTTCTTTAAATAGTTGTATATAAGAGGTTTGAATATAAAAAAAACATCTTACATTAAAAACCTAAATCTCACAAGTGAAAAAAACAAAAACAAAAAAAAAACAACAACTGTATCTATGTTTATATTATTTAATTATTGGAATTCTTTGAGATGAGGAATTTGTATATTTTATTTATTTATTTGCAGGCTGTTATCGATCTATATTTTTTAGAGAATGTCATGTGCGAAAATCGAGGTAAAAACAGTGTCGACAGAAACCTGTCCCTCTTTTTTCATCGTCAGCTGGGGTCCTTATATCCTACTTGGTCCAGAAATTTAAATGTAACGTAAACAAACATTTTTCTACCTAACTTCTCACCCAGGTTTCTGTCTTATAAATTTGTCCCTCATCATGGTGCCCCCTTACGTTTCAGTGGCAATATATCGGGTTTAGTGCGAAAAAAGCAAATAAATAAAATAAAAAAAAATTGCTGTTTTAAAATTACTAGACATTGTAACAAAGGGAAATAGATATATTCTATATAATATTCTGATTAGTCCTTTTTTAGTCGATATGCCACACTTTGAAAAAGGTAAAATTTTTAAAGATCAAACTGTTTTAAAAAAAGACTAAATTTGCAAAATGTTTTTTTTAAAGCCAAATACAATTTTTGAAGGCCAAACAAAAAAGGCTAAATGCAAAATATTGCTTTAAACCAATACAATTTAGCCTTTTTTTCAGTTTGTATTTGGCCTCTTCCTCAATTTTTTTTTTTTGCCTTTAAAAAGGCCAAATACAAACTTTTTAAAGCCAAATTTGGCAAATTTAGCCTTTTTTTTAAACCCGGAAATTTTTTTTGGCTAAATTTGCAAAATTTGACTTTAAAAAGGCCAATGTGGCAACCTGTAACAAGATGTGAGTGACCTCCCTTTGATGTAGCCTCCTTTCCGAATATCATTATAATAACATATTTTTATTGTTATAATGGTATGAGAAATGAACTAGTAGTAATTTCATCATTCAGTTGTTCTTCACCATAGAAAGAATTCAACAAAACGTTACATACAAAAGAGAAGATTAAAAAGAAACAGGGCAAAAAAGAAAAAAAAGAAAAAAAGAATATTGCCTGTCAAGAAGTGCCAGACCGAAGGAGTAAACTAAAAATTGTCTCTTACAATTGATTTTATTATTTGCATTGAACTATGTAGCACAATATTACTTTCCGAGTATTTATTGGTTTTTATTAATTTATCTCATTTGGGTCAGTTCTATATGTAAAAGACAATGGACATTATTTTTCATAGAAATGTTAAGAAACTCATATTTGCCGGGCGTTATTGTTTTTTTGTTTTTTTTTTCTGTAAAAAACAAAAAACAAAAAACAAACAAAAACAATTTTTTTGTGCCATCCAGAAAAATAGCTTTATCAAAACATATTTGTTTATTCAGTATATTTCTCAGTCCGTGGAATTTTCACGGGTCCTGCTAGTAACGATTATTTTGCTACAATTTTTATTTTACTTACCAGTGATTAACCAATTAGTTTAATAAATGAAAAAAAAAAAAAAATAGCAATCAACTTGTTTACGGCTATAAAAACAGGGAAAGTTTTGTTTCTCAGTTGGTTGACAGTTTTTAAACAAGAGATGAGAGAACCTGTTCAGGCAGGTTGCTTGTCCAGCATAGCAACGAGGATTCGCCATCCAATGGCAGGATATTATTCTCTCATCAGATGCCAGAATCTTCTTAAACAAGCAGTTAATATTTTTAAATATTTTAACTTTGTTTTATAAATTTATAGGACAACAAACGAATTTTTTTTTTTCCCAAGGTGGTCACCACTTATCAAGGCTCAGAAGCTACTCAGGGATAAGGGTTATTGTAAGCACAGTACGTTAGTGTGGATATTTAAAGTGTCTACGGTTCATCAGGAATTTGTTTACGTTGGACATCCAAGTTATAGTCAGGAGGGAAGCAGGCAGACGAATGCTTAGATAGCGTTGGACTTCATGCACCAGCTTAGGTTTCAACCTTTCTTTTTTTTTTTACATAGGCATCACCACTTATCAAGGCCTTGAGGCGACTCGAGGATAAGGGTTAAAGCGTGTACCGTAGAAATTGGACAATATAGTAATCGTTAGTAATGGAAATTTGGTAAATTTGTTAACTTATATGGAACGGCTCATCAAGAACTTATTTACGTTAGACTTGAAGACAACCGTATTGTAATCAGCTGGAAAGCAGGAAAATAGAAGACAATTCCATAGGCGTGCAGTTCTAATAAAGAAGCTTTGCTCATGGAATCTACATTTAGGTTTACGTACAGATAAAGAGCGGGGGAAAATTATTGATAGTGATTTCTGCTAGATGGGTGTTTCTTGTGAAAGTTTGGCGAGGGGGGGGCATAGATTGGAGCTCAGCCGAGCACTTGCCATGAAAATAACGATAAAGCAGTGACACACTCGCAACATCTCTTCTGTGAGAAAGAGGTTGCAGGGAAGAGAAAAGGACATCCCCTACGAGGCTACGAATTCATATTTCATTTTCCTATTTCCTGGCCTCACAACGGGTGGCAGAGTTGGACACAAGGTCAGCTTTCTTAATGTTCCTATTTACAATGCCTTCCCACGGGACAAAGTTAGACACCAGGGTCGTTTTTTAATGTGGAGAAAAGGAACAAAAATAAAAATTGTCTCAGTCGTGAAGGATTTCTCCCTCACTGACAGAGAACAAGAAATTGAAGTGTAGATCTGAAGAGCAGATACTACACTTTGATCTTGATCCGAAATGGAAAATCCAGCTTCCCCAAAAGAGGAACTCCAGATAAGGACAAAATTAAGAATTGCTTAAATCTAAAAATCACTGTGTTGGGTTGTCGGGTGTATATATTAGTGATGGAACGATTTTTTTTTTTTTTGATATATATATATATATATATATAAGCAAATCCCACTATAAAAGTTGTAAACAAACTTATGGTTTGAGCACTGTAAGGGATGGCCGGATGTGAATTTAATACACACTCGAGGAGAAATATTTACAGCACTGATTTGTGGTCTGATGGTTAGAACAGCCGACTGTCAACTCGAAGGTTGTAGGTTCGATCCATGGCGGGGGGAAGGTGTATGTCTAGCCGCACTGATGAGTTGAGATACAACGAAACAGTACTGTATGTGGATGATTATATATATATATATATATACATACACACACACAAGTATCTAAATTCGTGTATGTCTAGTGGTAAAAAAAATGTTCTAACAAATGTGTGTATGCGTTTGTATATGCATGTCACAGTCGTATAACAAACTGAACGACAACCAAAAGAAATGCCGTTATGAAGTGTCATCTTCCCTTATTTTAAGCAACAAGAACGACCCGTTTGTCGACCAGGATATGACGTACAATGAAAAGTGGATTCTTTAGAACAGCTGGCGACGCTCAGCTCAGTGGTTAGACGCCAACGAAGCTCCACAATACTTCACAAAGCCAGAGTTGCACCAAAAGAAGATCATGCTGACTGTTTAGTGGTGTGCGTCTCATCCATTGCAATTTTTTGAATGATACATAGATTTATGTTCCTCAGAAAAAGGACACAGTTACAGAAGAAAAAAAAAATCTCTGTGTCTTTTTCCGAAGAACATAAATCTATCTCTGATAAATTGTTTGGTGAATTTCCATTATTCAGCGAAACACGTGTATGACAAATTATACTAAAAATAATATAAGTGTGATATAAATACATCTTTGGTTTGGAATGTTTACTTCCGATACACACACATAACCCATATATATATATATATATATATATATATATATATATATATATATATATATAGTCATCCACACACAGTACTGTTTTGCTGTTTCATAGCTCATCAGTGCGGCTAGACAAGCAACAACCTCAAGCCAAGATCGAAACCCGATCGCCCAAACAACAGTCAGAGCTTCTTAACAATGTGTGTATATATGTGTGTGTGTGTGTATGTATATATATATATATATATATATATATATATAGAGAGAGAGAGAGAGAGAGAGAGAGAGAGAGAGAGACTATTATATAAAAGGAACTTTGTCTCTGTGAGTTGGTTATGTCCCGAATAGTGGCCCCTACTTCAAAGTATGTGTTGAATCATGTAAGAAATACAACCTACCAATAAAACACCACGAAAATGTAATAGCAACAGTTAAATAGCAAAACTGTGTTGTCTGACTTAAACAAGGCAGACAGGTCCCAGGACTAACCTCTTCCCCCAACTAGCACTCCAGGACAGGACAACGAGGGGTCAAGGTATGTTAGGTGAGAGAAAAACTTTGTTGGCCTAAGGACATTTTAGTGGTGCAGGTTGAGGGTGGAGAAAGCAGTAGACGATAGGCTAAAAGGGAAATGTGTCCTTGGAAATGTGAGGTGTGCATCCTGCCTTTACTTTCATGGCAAAGCAACACCTTCCCCAGCCTTTCTTCCGGTTGGAGGGGGAGGGACGTAGGGGGGAGTAGGAGGGGTAGTGTTGAAAAGTGAAAACATCTATCATTTTGATAGAACAAAGCTCTTTATTAAGTATTGGTAGAACAAAAAAAAATAATGAAAACAAAACAAGTGTGTTAGGCGGTAAGGAAAGAGTAAAAAAAGGGGAAAATTTGTGTAAAGGTGAAAAAAAGTAAAAAAAAAAAAAATAAATAAAAAAAAAATAAAAAAATAAAAGTAAAAAAAAATCTTTTTTAAGAAAAGAAGGAAATAAGGGAGAAAGGAATGAGGAAGGAGAAAAGGGATAAGGAAAAATGTAAAAAAAGAAAAAAAAGGAAAAAAAAAGAAAAGGGTCACTATAAACTAAAACTGCAAGAGAGCAAATGCATATAAAAATATAAAAATTTAAAGTTGGAGATAATTTTTGTTGACCCAAATTTGACTTTTGATTAAAAGTTAAAACTCCAAAGTTGGACAAAAAAAAAAAGGAAGAAAACAAAAAAAAGAAAAGGAAAAAAGAAACAAAGAAAAGAAAGAAAAAAGAAAACGAAAGAAAAGGAAAAGGGCCAAAGAAAAGGAAAAAAGTTAAAGAAAGGGAAGAAAAACGAAAAGAAAAACGATAAAGGAAAAGAAAAACGAAAAAAAGAAAACAGAAGAAATAATAGAAAAAAAACGAAAAGAAAAAGTGAAAGAAAAGAAAAAGTGAAAGAAAGAAAAAAGTGAAAAAAAAAGAAAACGGAAGAAAAGAAAAAAAAAGAATAAAGAAAATAATATATGACATTCGACAGTTTGATATCCTTCAGATTATGTAAAATTGTATTTTGTAGCTAATATATTAATATATTCCAACAGTTTGCGCCTGCCAATTTCTATCCCAGTAATGCGAGCTGAAAACACCAACCATCTTCCTCTTCGCAGAGAAGCACTAGGTGTATCAGAATTTTTGTAGGAATTTTTGACACCCCTAACACGAAACTGCGAATTAAATATAAAAAACTCGTAATTTCTCTTTTAAAGTTGGTTGTTTATTTTCTTTATGGATTATACTTCCAAAATAAACTATTAAAGTTGTATAAAAAGTAATAGAATAGTAATTTTTTATTTTTTAATAAACAGTAATGAAATTAATTGAATTTTACGAGTTCAGAATATTTCAATTTTTAAACTTTAAAAATCTATCAATATTTTTCTATTGATTCTATTTTTACGATATTTTCAGGGTCAATGTGAAATTTTATGCTCTTTCCAATAAACCGAATATTTTAGACAAACGTTTTTTTTTTAATTCACGCCCCCCCCATTTTGAAATGTCTATTAAAAAGTAAATAATTTACTAACCAAAGTTTTATATATCACAAATTGAAGATAAAAGATCAATAAATATATTCAAATTTAAAACAAAAAAAAAGTAGGTTTCTTTCTTTTTTTTATTTTTATTTTTTTAGAAATTTACCTGTAAAGTTCGAAGACCTTTAAAATGAAAAAAAAAAAAAACGTTTTTTTTTTTTAAATGAAACCTTAGTCCTTGCTCCTTTAATTAAAAAAAAAAAAGGGTTTGAATTACATTTTTCGAGTACTTATAAGCTTGGAAAGACAGGGGGTCGAATTAATTCACCCCCCCCATTTTGAAATGTCTATTAAAAAGTGAATAATTTACTAACCAAAGTTTTATATATCACAAATTGAAGATAAAAGATCAATGAATAATATATTCAAACTTAAAACAAAAAAAGTAGTGTTTTTTAGAAATTTACCTGTATAGTCCGAAGTTTAAAACCTTTTTAAAAAAAAGTGTTTTTTTGTTTTTTTTTAAATGAAACCTTGGTCCTTGCTGCGTTAATTGAAAAAAAAAAATTAGGGTTTGAATTTCATTTTTCGAGTAGTCATAAGCTTGGAAAAACAGGGGGTCGAATTATTCAATATTTTTCACAAAGTTTCTGACACACCTAGAGAAGCGCCATATGTCAATTAAAAAATATTATATGGACGTATGTCAATTTAAAAATATGGACGTATGTCAATTTAAAAATATTATGGACGTGTTTAGGTTTCAATTTAATGAACAACCCATTCAGTCTGCTGGTTTAACCACGAATATGCTTATCTATCGAATCTCCTTTGGAAATCTGACTGGTGGACAGTCTTCTGGAAATCTGACCAACAGGATGAATCTCTTCTAGAAATCTGATCAGTGGTACAGGTCTCTTCTAGAAATCTGATTAGCAGATTCTATTCTAAAAATTTGACCGGTGGAATAAGTCTCTTCCAGAAATCTGACTGGTGAAATAGGTCTATTCTATGAGACGTCACAGACCGACCGGGTCGGCTCCATGAGACGTCACAGACCGACCGGGTCGGCTCCATGAGACGTCACAGACCGACCGGGTCGGCTCCATGAGACGTCACAGACCGACCGGGTCGGCTCCATGAGACGTCACAGACCGACCGGGTCGGCTCCATGAGACGTCACAGACCGACCGGGTCGGCTCCATGAGACGTCACAGACCGACCGGGTCAGCTCCATGAGACGTCACAGACTGACCGGGTTGACTATGAAATGTTACAGACCAACCGGGTTGACTCTATGACATGTCACAGACAGACCAGGTTGGCTTTAGGAGACGTCACAGACCGATCAAGTGTCTTCTTTGAGAGACAGACTAGGTCTCTTATATGAGATGTGACAAACGGAACAGATCTCTTCTATTAGTGTTTTAGGCAACGTCAAGTAGTTCTGCTAGTAAAGTATATTCACAAATATTAGTATTAAATGTGAAATTAAAAAAAAAAAAATGAAAAATCTTTATTTCCATCTACAGTTTATGAGTACATTGAAATGTTCAATTCTTGACAGCACCTGTTTTGTATGATTAAAAAATTTGAAAATTGGGAGAAAAGTTGCATTTTTCATTTGGTTACGCCATCTTTGAATTATATATATATATATATATATATATATATATATATATATATATACATGGGCCTGGCTCAAGAAATGAGGGTAGAGAGTTGTATGTTTTGGTTTTGATTCTAGGTGATGGCACCCAGGTCATATTTTTTGTTTTGATCTCGCTACCATATATCAGGTTCAACATAATAATCTATAGAGAATTGTCTATAATGATAAATATGTAATCTGCATGAATTAAAATATATTTAAGTGTATCTTCCGACCGGGCAAAGCTGGGCGGCTTGCTAGCATAATTGCAAAACTGTAGACCATCCATCCTTGCTTGTATCTTGTCCATCAAAATCACGGTAATTTATCTATATAATTATAAAACTCAAATGACCTTGTAACAGGTGTTGTAACCCAACATCTGGTTTACGACTTCCGGTTGCGCATGTGTACATAAACAAATAATCAACGCAACAATAAAACATATTGTTTTACTGTGTACGTTTTCAGCGTCCCAATTGCTTCTTTTTTTTTTTCGTGTTTAAATTATCCAAATAAACAATTGTTAATACTTTCGTCATTGTTTTTTTACATCATTCATTTCCGTATTACGTTTAAGTTATTTCAACGCAATTTTCTTACAAATAAATCTACTTTAACCCGTTGACAATCATAAAAGCATTTTACAACGGCGATTTATCCACTGCTTTCATTTTTTAAAAATTATCCTCCAATTTTTAATACACCTTTCTTAAAAAACATTCATACATTTTCTTCTATACTACCAACATAAATATCCCCAAAAATGTTTTTTTAATTCGCGTTACAAATAAATAATCTACGCGACAATAAAACATTGTTTTACTGTGTGTGTTTTCAGCATCCCAATTGTTTTTTTTTTGTGTTTAAATTAAAAGATATTAAAATTTGAATTTAACTTTAAGTATTATGGTATCTGTTCAGTGCACATTTACCTATAAGTATGGTAAACCACTTATAATTCAATGGCTGTAAATTTTTTTTACAAAAATAAACAATTATAAACAGAACGACTCATAGAAATCTATCTATATTCTTTTTTCATTTTAATATACTTTCATAGAAATGTTTCTGTTATGTCACAAGTGTCACGCTCATACATTAATTCCATAGCTAATATTACATACTGACCCAATGGGTCACGGGTAGTCTAGTATATATATATATATATATATAATTACCCTTTTAGATATACTTTTATATGTATCTCTGTAATTCTTATCTGCTCTTTCCTTTATCCCCCTTCCTATTTTTTTTCTTTTTTCTCTTTTACTTTCCCTTTTTCTCTTCTTTATTTTTTTTAATGATTGCTATAATCTTTTAACGATCTCCATTATCAATTTTGGTTTCAGTTTCGATTCTAGCTGAAGGCACTCAAATCATTTATTTTTTTGTTACTTCTGGAATCATACCTATATATTGATTACAATATATTAGGTTGCTGCAAAAACAGTATCGTTTTCTCACATACTAGCGTGGGTGCCCGGCGTTGCCTGGGTGTTTGGAAGTGTGTGTTGAGCAAAAAAAAAAAAAAAAAAGTGGCAGTAGGAAGGCAGGCTTGAACCTGTACCGCGAAGGAGGAAAAGAACGGGGGAAAAACACGACGTCTTTGCTGTAACGACCACCATCAAACCAGAAGTGACGTAGGCTTAAATTAAGGCTAGAAAATCGAAAACAGGGGACGACTTTCAAAAATATCGGTGAAAAAAGCGACCCCTCCCTGTAGAAAAGTACCCAGTTGAGGATGAAGAAATGAATGTTTTTAGTCAATTTTTAGGTATTTGTCGTCTGAAGGGTCGAGCTTCAAAACGATACTGATCTTGTGAAAATCCGTCGCCTCTGTCGAAAGTTTTAGGCAGATATGCAAACATACATACATACATTTACATATTGGTAGCTCAAATTTTCGACCCAAACCGATTAAAAAGCTTGCCCTATCTCTGAATACCCTTTATGTAAAATTTCAAATGTTTAGACCAGAAATTGTCTGAGTAATTTGGTAGAGTCCGCAGAGGTCAAATTTCTTTAAACTTTGACCCCTAATCTGACCCCTTAACGTTTGTTTTGGGCTCAAATCAAGTTATTAAGTTAGATCCATGTCCAAGGAACCTATATCTAAAATTTCAAGTGTTTAGATCCAAAATTGGCAGAGGAGTTTGGTAGAGTTCTCAAAGGTCAAATCGTTGAACTTTGACCCCTTAACAACCGAAAACGGATTACAAAGATTTTCCCAAATCTCAATACCCTGTATATCAAATTTCGAGTCTGTAGACTAAAAATTGACAGAGTTATTGTGTAGGGAAATGTACACAGACACACAGACAGACACACACTTTCACAGATATATAGATGTTGTATTTATATATGATTTCTGCATTAATTCTTTGATATATAGACATATTATATATCATTTTGAATCGCGTATTTCGCTTTATCAAACCGTGTTATTCGTTACCGTTTTCAATCTATTCATTATTTTTTTTGCAGGCTTTTAGACAGCATGGACAAAATTCAAATCCGCACAATTTTCGTGGTTGATAATGAACACTTGGAAAGCCTTGATTTAAGCCGATCCTCGCAAAACAACATAAGAAGTTGCTGTTGAACTCGATGTCAACTACTCAACAGTCGTTCGCCATTTAAAGTAAATAGGGAAGTCAAAAAAGTTGGATAAATGGGTGCCGCATGAAATGAACGATTATAAAAAAAAATCGTTGTTTTGAGGTGTCTTCTGTGCTCCTTCTGCGCAACAAAAATGACCCATTTCTTGAATGAATTGTGACTTGTGATGAGAAGTGGATCCTCTACGACAACTGGCGACGTTCAGCACAGTGGTTGGATGCTGGGGAAGTTTCACAACACTTCCCGAAACTGAAATTACACCAAAAACAACAACAAAAAAAAAGGTTATGGTGACTGTTTGGTGGTCTGCAGCCGGTCTCATCCATCACAGCTTCTTGAATCTGGGCAAAACGATTATGGCGGAGAAGTACTGTCGACAAATCGACAAAGTGCACCAGAGGCTCCAACGTAAATGCCAGAGATTGGTCAATATGAAGGGACCAATTCTCCATGACAACGCTCGCCCGCATGTTGCTCAACTGACCTTGCAGAAGCTGAATGAATTCAGCTATGAGACTGCCTCATCCGCCATATTCACTCGATTTCTCGCCCACCGATTATCACTTTTTCAAGCATCTCGACAACTTCCTGCACAAAAAAATGCTTCAAAAGTCAAGATGATGCGGAATCTGCATTCAATGACTTCATCGCTTCCAGAACTCTGAATTTCTATGCTAATGGGATAAATAAACTTGTTTGTTGGCAAAAAATGTTCTGATTTCGATTAATAAAGTTTAGGATTTTTTTGAAGTCAAAAACGACATTATTTTGCACCAACCTAATATGAAATAATCGCTAGAAAATTGACTGTAATAATGAATATGAAATCTTCAGAAATTAGAATATCATATTTAAGCGTATTTTATGACCAGGCAACGCCGGACATCCCGACTAATATATATATATATATATATATATGTATAAAATGTAACAAGTATTCAATACTATCTCACAGGAAGGACAAAATAAAAATAGAAGTTACTAGTGGAAAGGTGAAAAGTGATGTGTACGTGGGGGTCAAGTTAAAGATAGTGAGAGTGGAGGGTGATTGTGCATCTGAGAAACTTGACAGCCTTATTACCTCCAGATGTGTATGTGTTTTTTTTTTTTAAAGAGAGTGGGGGTATACAGCATCTCCAATCGATGCAAAACCCACAAAAGACATTTGAAGCCTCACCCACAAGACACCCTCACCTCCGCTTGCCTTTCATCTAAAGGAAAATGTTTGTTGACATAACATATTCAGATGTACATTATTTATATGGTTAGGGGTGGGTTACAGTTTTAAAAAATGTGCCACCAGATGTCCGGGTAAAAAAAAAAAAAAGTGATTTTTGCAAATGGTGTGAAGGATTAAAATTAAGATTGGCAGATGGACATAATTTTGGAACTCTCAAGGAGATTGCATATTGACTAAAAATAAATAAATAAATAAAAAATAAATAAATAAATAATAAATAAATAAATAAAAATACAAAAGTCCACTTTCAATTCTCCAAGTAGATATCTTTTGGTATATGTACTTTTTTGAAGCCTTCAAACATTAAAATGATCAGAATAGATGAGAAGAGATATATCGTAGAAGAATGAACTTTGATAAGAATGCTTTTAAAACGATGAATGAGCGGGAGGAGGGGGAGAGATAGAGAGAGAGAAAAGGGAGAGAGAGAGAGAGAAAAGGGAGAGAGAGAGAGAGAGAGAGAAAAGGGAGAGAGAGAGAGAGAGAGAAAAGGGAGAGAGAGAGAGAAAAGGGAGAGAGGGAGAGAGAGAAAAGAGAGAGATAGAGAGAAAGAAAAGGGAGGGGAGATAGAGAGAAAGAAAAGGGAGAGAGATAGAGAGAAAGAAAAGGGAGAGAGATAGAGAAAAGGGAGAGGGAGAGAGAGAGAGAAAAGGGAGAGGGAGAGAGAAAAGGGAGAGGGAGAGAGAAAAGGGAGAGAGGGAGAGAGAGAAAAGGGAGAGAGGGAGGGAGAGGGAGAGAGAGAGAGGAGAGGGAGAGAGAGAGGAGAGGGAGAGAGAGAGGAGAGGGAGAGAGAGAGGAGAGGGAGAGAGGGAGAGAAGAGGGAGAGGAGAGGGAGAGAAGAGGGAGAGGAGAGGGAGAGAAAAGGGAGAGAGAGGGAGAGAGAGAGAAGGGAGAGAGGGAGAGAAGGGAGAGAGGGAGAGAAGGGAGAGAGGGAGAGAGAGAGAGAGAAGGGAGAGAGGGAGAGAGAGAGAGAGAAAAGGGAGAGAGGGAGAGAGAAAAGGGAGAGAGAAAAAGGGAGAGAGGGAGAGAGAAAAGGGAGAGAGAGAGAGAGAAAAGGGAGAGAGAGAGAGAGAAAAGGGAGAGAGAGAGAGAGAAAAGGGAGAGAGAGAGAGAGAGAAAAGGGAGAGAGAGAGAGAGAAAAGGGAGAGAGAGAGAGAGAAAAGGGAGAGAGAGAGAGAGAAAAGGGAGAGAGAGAGAGAGAGAGGAGAGAGAGAAAAGGGAGAGAGGGAGAGAGAGAGAAAAGGGAGAGAGGGAGAGAGAGAGAGAAAAGGGAGAGAGGGAGAGAGAGAGAGAAAAGGGAGAGAGGGAGAGAGAGAGAGAAAAGGGAGAGAGGGAGAGAGAGAGAGAAAAGGGAGAGAGGGAGAGAGAGAGAGAAAAGGGAGAGAGGGGAGAGAGAGAGAGAAAAGGGAGGAGAGGGAGAGAGAGAGAAAAGGGAGAGAGAGAGAGAGAGAGAAAAGGGAGAGAGAGAGAGAGAGAAAAGGGAGAGAGAGAGAGAGAGAGAAAAGGGAGAGAGAGAGAGAGAGAGAGAAGGGAGAGAGAGAGAGAGAGAAGATGAGAGAGAGAGAGAGAGAGAGAGAGAGAGAGAGAGGATGGTAAAGTGGAGAATGACTGATACAAAGCAGATAGGGGAAAAAATAGAAACGTGAAGATATTTGAAGACCACCAATGCAGTGGAAAAGTGAAGCTGGTGAAAGGCCTGTCGTGCAAAATGAACATCCTCAGCTGAAATGAAAGAACAGGTAGGCCATCAAAGAGCAGGGATCAGTCATTCCAGGTGAACAAAATGAGAAGGGGCACATGGTTTAGAATATGACAGGGTCGGAGTGGAGAAGAGGAATAATTCCTTTCCCATAGCCGGTCCTTTAGATGTGAAAATTAAATATTTAGGTGTCTCTTAATTGAATGTAGGTGTAGTATTTGATGGGATGTAATGGTGGGTGTGTGGGGGTTCGTTAAGATAAACAGGAAGTTTGAGTTCAAAATAAAGAATTACAAAAGTAACAGAAATCAAAAAGACTACAGGAAAATGTTGACAAGAAAAAAAGAGCGAAAAGAAAATTGAAAGAACAAAAAAAGAGAGGGGGAGTATAAGAGGGCAACAAGCAAACAGAGTGTAAAAGTGGATTAAGAGCTAACGGAGAGTAGGAGAGAGAGGGCAAAGAGCTAACGGAGAGTAGGAGAGAGAGGGCAAAGTGCAAATAGAGAGTAGGCGGAGCAAAGTGCAAATAGAGAGTAGGAGGGGCAAAGTGTAAATAGAGAGTAGGAGGGGCAAAGTGCAAATAGAGAGTAGGAGGTGCAAATAGAGAGTAGGAGGGGCAAAGTGCAAATAGAGAGTAGGAGGGGCAAAGTGCAAATACAGAGTGGGAGGGGCAAAGTGCAAATACAGAGTGGGAGGGGCAAAGTGCAAATACAGAGTGGGAGGGGCAAAGTGCAAATACAGAGTGGGAGGGGCAAAGTGCAAATACAGAGTAGGAGGGGCAAAGTGCAAATACAGAGTAGGAGGGGCAAAGTGCAAATACAGAGTAGGAGGGGCAAAGTGCAAATAGAGTAGGAGAAACGCTTCTTTGCTAAACATGCAGCTGGACACATTGATAGAGTTTCTCTTCATCAACTTTACATCTGGGTTGATGCATCTATTATCTCTCACTCTTAGACAGGTTCCAAAATAGTTGCACTATCCACCAAACCTGAGCTCTCATCTCATTGTCACAATGTTGCATCCCTATGCCTTTTTTATGAGTATTTTAATAGAATGTGCTCTGATGAACTCATAACACTTGTGCCCCCTCAGAGTAAATATCTCCAACTAACCCAACAAGCAACACAATCTCACCCCTTTCACTGTTGAGGTCCGTAGATGCCGGAAATCTTTCTATTTTAATAGTTTCTTTCCTCAGACTGCTTGGTTTTGGAATTCCCTCCCTGTTTTCTTGTTTCCCTAATCGTACTACCGTGCAGAATTTTAAATGTAATGTGAACTGACATCGTGCTACTCAACTCCCCTGTTACACACGATCCTAAATAGTAGCCCCTTACATTTCAAGTGGCAATATGACTTATTTCGAGTGAAAAAAGTATTAAAAAAAAAAAACAAAAAAAAAAAAAAACGAACAGTTGGACACATTAATAGAATTTCTCTTTATGGATAAACGTAAGTTTGAGATTACATTTTTCTTTGGTCTATAATTTTTTTTTTGTGTCCATTTTCACCCCAAACAAGGCACAGTGCCACTTTGATGTAGGGAGCTACTATCAGGGCCATAAGTTGCAGGGATGCTATGTAGGGAATTGAGCAGCAAGATGTCTGTTTACATTACACTTGAACTTCTGCATGTCAGTACAGTTGGGAAAGCAGGAACCTGGAAGGGAATTCCAAAGTCTCATAGTCCTGGGAAAGGAACTAGGAGGCTTTCTTAGAACGAGGGATCTCTGTGTAGGGGTGGGATTTTGCGGCTTGTTGGGTATGTCGAGGGGATACAAGGGCTTGTAGTTCATCAGAGCATCCACCCTTAAAATACTTGTAGAACAGGCAGAAGGATGCAACATTTCGTTGATGGGACAGAGGCTGAAGCCTAGATTGTGTAACAAATGCAAATAGCCCACATGTATAAACATAATTACGTTTGCCAGTGTGTAGCGCTTCAATTTGAAACTGCGCTTATATTTCTTTATTTTTTTTAGATGAGGATTGATAAGTTGTAGGATTCAGATTACTATTTTCATCTTGGTTATTATTTTCTATGTTTTATTTTTTTTAAATAAGTGTAATTATAAATATTTTTGTTTAAAGATATTTTAATGCAGTTGCATACGTTTAGATCAATCATTAACAAACAAAAAATTATTTTATTGTTAACTCACTGTAACTACCCCGGCATGCAGTGAAGCTTTTGTAATTCTTAATTTTTATTTGTACATTTTAGTTGTAAAGGACATCACACTTCAATTAAAATAAGAGTTATTCCCCCCTGCTGATTCTGCCTCATGTAGCCTTAGACCTTCGTGCATTTTGTTGAACTTGAGAATCTATACAGAATCTTGAACTGAATCATTTATTTAATCCACCAGGATAGATTGTTTTCGTTCTGTCAGCCATGACCAGGTAGAAATGTTAATTATTATATTATTCTTAGTTATTATTGCCTGGAGTAAAGATTCCCAAGTTTGAAAGAATTGCACCTGAAGAAGGTCGGAGGTTACATCGGCTGGAACGTTGTGAAAATAACATCTAAGATGAGAATAATAGTAGGATTCAAATGGTAACATTTATTTGTTCATAATTTTTTTTTCATTTATTTTCATGTTTGATATCAGCAGAGGTTGGAGCGTGGAGAGTCAACAAGCGTGGATGTCTTGAATCGCAGGAAGACTGACTGGCCAAGGAAAACTTGGAAGCAAGTGATTGGACAAGACCACATGGAGTGGAATTTGGAAGCAGTTAACCCGTTGAACCGTGAAAAATGGAGAGTGAGCTTGATAAAATATTTTTAAAAAAAAATGTCCGACACCTAAACAAATGGAAAGTGATGTTAACTTAATAAAAGAATTTATACACTTTTTTTTTAAATACCTGATAGGAAAATCCTCGATGCTGACTGCTTCCGATTTCCCTGTACTGTACGTGGCAATAATATTTTGGATGTTACTCGTGTCTTGGATACCCTGGAAAGAATAAAATGTTTTGTTTTTAATCAAGAAAAAAATAAAGTTGCAGACAACAGCAGAAGTTGAGAATACAAAAATTCATTAACAAGAAAGTAATAAACTAATAACTGAAGTGGTCAGCCACATGAATTGTGTATTCTGTGTGGCATAGTCGGTCAGAGAGATTGCATCACTCAGGAATGGGAGCAACACAGACGGAATTTGATGAACAACATCGCCATGGTTATTTATTTATTTATTTTTTGTGAATTAGTCTACTGGGCAAATTATTCCTCGTAATATATAATATTCAATAGAGGATTGATTCTATAATAATACATACGCAATTTCCCCCCTTTTTTTTTGCACTCGCAATTTCCCCCTTTTTTTTTTGCACTCGCAATTTCCCCTTTTTTTTTGCACTCGCAATTTCCCCTTTTTTTTGCACTCGCAATTTCCCCCTTTTTTTTGCACTCGCAATTTCCCCTTTTTTTTTGCACTCGCAATTTCCCCTTTTTTTTGCACTCGCAATTTCCCCTTTTTTTTTGCACTCGCAATTTCCCCTTTTTTTTTGCACTCACAATTTCCCCTTTTTTTTTGCACTCGCAATTTCCCCTTTTTTTTTGCACTCGCAATTTCCCCTTTTTTTGCACTCGCAATTTCCCCCTTTTTTTTTGCACTCGCAATTTCCCCTTTTTTTTTGCACTCACAATTTCCCCTTTTTTTTTGCACTCGTAATTTCCCCCTTTTTTTTGCACTCGCAATTTCCCCTTTTTTTTTGCACTCGCAATTTCCCCTTTTTTTTGCACTCGCAATCCCCGCTTTTTTTTGCACTTGCAATTTCCCCTTTTTTTTGCACTCGCAATTTCCCCTTTTTTTTTGCACTCACAATTTCCCCTTTTTTTTGCACTCGCAATCCCCCCCCCCTTTTTTTGCTCAACCAACATCCTTACACACCTCCACTTTCTTTTCCACCTTCGCTGCCTACTACAACATTTTTTTTTTTTTGATAAACACACATCAAACACCCGGGCAACGTCGGGCACCCAGGCTAGTAAAACATAACAAAAGCAGCTGCTTCATTTGTTTGCCAAATGAATTTACACATGCTGCATTAAAAACAATTTTTTTTATGTAGATTAATAAAGATTAACGATAATTTTGCTTTGAATCTTTAATTATATCTGAATGTATTAATATTAATATTATTAATAAAATATTTGTTTAATACTTCTCAGTTTCATCATCTGTAGATTGCACGGTATACATCGTATGAGATATATATTTCCGATGTGACTCAATAAAGATCAAACAAAACCTGTTTTTGAATTATGTCAATTTACTTCTTTGCTTTTCCGTGTTGATGTTTTATGCATAGTTTTCTGGGCTCTTTTCCAGAAATCCTGACAACATCTGGCTCAAGATTTGAGGGATATTTGAATCGATTCATCTATATTCATCTAACCCATTACAGGAGAAATAATTTACAGCACAATGAGAATGAATTAGACGGGAAGGATCTATATTTGCAACAGCATTTTTTCGTGCCTGTTTTGCACGTTGTTATGCGTTGGAGAGCCCTTAGAAACCGACTTAAAAACTTATCTCTACCCAGGTCTTCATTTATCCCTCTTCTCTTCAAGTACATTTATTTGATCATTTCCTCCCTTGTTTTTCTTGCTACTTCATCTTTGTTTTGACCTGCTACTTTATTCTACATCTGCTGATGCAAGAACTCTTATCAATGTGACCATACTATCGAGGTCACCTGCCCTACACACACCTTCCTATGCGGTCCAGATTTTATCTTCATCTTAGATCAGCAGATCTAAGCCTGCCTTTCAGGCTCACGTTAAATAGTGTCATTCTCACATCATTTCTCTTCATGCAACGCATGTCTTCAACCCTTCCTCAACTGACCACATTGAAAGAGGTATATAAATATTTCCTCAAAACCTCCGGCCTTGATGGAGGTGAGACTAAAACGTGCTGCTATGGTTTCAGATTATCTGAAATAACAGCAAAGGGGAGACTTGATTCCAAATATTACTCATGTGTTATATCTCCCCTCTTTTGAAAATAGGGTTCGATTATAAATATCTCCAGTATCAAATAATCCTTATACATTGTGAAATTTACTTTATGTATGAAAACCAAAGAAGGGAGATATAACATATGAGAAATATTTGAAATCAAGTCTCCGCATGCTGTTATTTCAGACCATTTGAAACCATAGCAGCAAGTTTTAGTCTCCCCTCTATCAAGGCCAGAGGTTTTGGGGAAATATCAGATATTTTGTAATTCATATGCAAAACTAGGAAAACCAATTACTATGATTTAAACATTTTATGGTTGTAAAAAAGTGCTAAAAATAAGCACTGGATGATAGATGATCTCCTTAATGTGCGAGCTTAAGGGCAAATGTCACATAGCTCACTACACAATTCAGGTCATTACCTTTCCAACAAGTTTCCATTTGTTAAATTCTGATCAATAGTCACCGAGAGTTGGAATTTATAATATTTGGAACCAAGTCTCCCCTTGCTGTTATTTCAGATCATTTGAAACCATAGTAGCAAGTTTTCCTTCCATCAAGGCAAGAGGTTTTGGAGAAATATATATATATATATATTGATATATAAACATTTAACAAATAAATGTTTAAATTTCAACAGTATTTCTTGCGGTTTATGGTGGCCGAATGTATTAGGTCCTTGCTAATGAAGCCAGGGATGACTTCTGTTGCCGGGTTCGAATCTATCGACCCATGTTAATCGTGACACCCTGCACTGATGATTCCCGAAAGGATGAAACACTAGTGTCTGTAGGTATTTAATAATTATTATAGTAAATATATATATATATATATATATATATATATATATATACACACCCACACACACATATGGATATATCTATACTGATAGCCAAATTGAATACTGAACTGCTCATATCTTTGGTTCTATGGGACAAAACTACATGAAAATTTGCAGGCTTTTTGAAGATTACAATAATATACACAATCATGTTGACACACTGGTTCTCGCCAGATCACCAAAGTTATGCAACATTGAACCTGGCCAGTGCCAGATGGGTGACCATTTGGGAAGGCGAGGTATATGTACCGCAAGGTAAAATACAAGGTTGGGAAACTGGCGTGGTTTATCCTTCTCTTGAGGGTAGATGGGACTCTCTTAAGCCGTGGTTAGGCGCCCCATCTAGTGATGGCATCACGATAAAAAATATCCTTGATAGCCCTGACGAAGCATCAAGTATTCAGCTACCGACAAGATTTGAATTACACTACAAACTCGTGTAGTGAGTTCAATCTTGGCTACGGCCGCGCTGGATAATAATATATGGTTAAAACTTTATGACAATTAGTAAAAAAGAACCTATATTTTCAAACCAATAAAATATGCCCAAATTTGCCTACACTTGTACATATAGTGTCCTGCAGGCCAGCTTCAGTTTTGTTGCTTTGGTTGTCTCCCTTATGGCCTTGACAGACCACTAATAACATTTGAAGACTACTGCATAAAAGGAAGGGTACGGATGATGATGATGATGATGCTGATGATGATGACGATAAGGCAGGAGGAGGAGGAGGAGACCGTTAAAAATGCCATTTTGAACGTAAGAGTGACTGACCTATCGACCAACTGACAAAGCTGGTCAGACATGATAATGTAAAATTAATAAATACCAAAAAACGAAAAATTAAAAAACAACACTGGTGGTGGAGGTGGGGGTTTGTAGTGTCGTTTCATCAGGTGTGTGTGTGGGGGGGGAGAGAAGGGTAGTTCTACAATCCTAATTAGTAGCATGTAAAAATTAAGCAAGCCTAAACCTGTTGGATGAAAATTAAAAAAAAAAAATCCTAAAATAACATTGGATGTCTAGAGAGGGGAAAGGGGGTAAGGTCGGATGTGGGTTTACATTCAATGCAGGTGCTTCAGGTTTATTTTCAAATAGTGCATATATATATATATATATATATATATATATATATTTTTTTTTTTTTACATTGTTGATGGCATCACGGAAAGAAAAGCACTGCTCATAGTGTTCCTTAACTTTTGGTTAGCAACCGTTCCTGTCTCATTAACCCTTATCGGCAAGCGATTCTTAGCTTTGATAAGTGATGACACCAAAAAACAAACAAAAAAGATTTTTAAAAAAATGTTATATCTTTTCTTTTTTTATACGCATGTCAGAGTTTTTTTTTTTTTATACCCATGTCAGTTTTTTTTATACGCATGTCAGATTTTTTTTTTTTAATACCCATGTCAGAGTTTTTATTTTTTTTTTAATACCCATGTCAGAGTATTTTTTTTTAATACCCATGTCAGAGTATTTTTTTTTTAATACCCATGTCAGAGTATTTTTTTTTAATACCCATGTCAGAGTATTTTTTTTTAATACCCATGTCAGAGTATTTTTTTTTTTTTTAATACCCATGTCAGAGTATTTATTTTTTTTATTCCCATGTCAGGGTTTTTACTTTTTTTTTTATACCCATGTCAGTTTTTTTTTACGCATGTCAGAGATTTTTTTTTGATTTTTTTTATACCCATGTCAGAGATTTTTTTTTATACCCATGTCAGAGTTTTATTTTTTTAGTTTACTTAAGGCATATCACCCCTTTTGTGTTATGCAATGAAGAATTCGGCAATTGTAATAGCTTTTATGCTTTCTCTTCTTAAAATCATTACATCTTACTAATCCCATTTTGAATGTCGCTTTCACAATGTTTCAGCCGATATAAATTTTAATTTTTTTCAAGTGCATCTTTTTAAACATTCAACACCAAACCTATCTATATATATCTAAAAGTTAAAATGTGTGTGTGAGAATACTTCTCAACCTATATACTCAACGAATTTCTCAAAGGGATCTTTACAATGAATTTAGTAAACTTCAAAATTTAGCTCAACTCGACAGTTTCCGAATGTTAAAACATTTTTCATTATAACATTTTTTTTTCATGTGCATAAATATTTTTTTTCCTTTTGGAAATTAGCTTTAGGTTTTAATCTTTCAAATACAATGAAAAAGTAATCGCAAACTTACAAAAAAAAATATGATAAACCGGCTTTCAAAACTATGTATCCCTTATCAGTTTTCCGATAATAATGCACGTACCTATTTATAAAAAAAAAAAAAAAAAAAAAAAAAAAAAAAACTGATTGGCGACTCCACATCTTTACGTGGTAGTAGAATTATTTCCTGTTTGAGAGATGAAATAATTTCGGAAATACAAGAATTTCCATTTGCATTCCTGTGCTTTATTAAGATTTTCTAAACGTCAGATTGAGCACAAAAGTTTCGATACAATCCGACCAGAAGGAAACTTGGTCTAAACAGCTGGTATTTTTAGATTCGGATTCTGACGGCGGAGGTGGGGTGGGGGGTGGAGTTTAAGAAACATTGCATTCTTTGCCTTTGTGTTTAACTTTATACAATATAACAAAAGAACAATTGTGTTGGCCATTCAGATATTGATTGAGATCGAACAATCTTCACCTGCCTTTCCTAATAATAGAAAAAACATTTATGCACCATTTATTATCTTAACGGAAAAGCTTCCATATTAAAATATTTTATATATATATATATATATATATATATATATATATATATATATATATATATATATATATATATATATAAATTCGTATTCCTGTTTGTTAGTCTGTTCACAATTCGGTTAATATAACCAAAAGGTACACGGATTCACAAATAGATTTTAATAATGAAAATGGGCTCTTATATACTTTTATTCCCGTATGATATCATAATTTAGTCATTTAAATTTTATGACGTGAAATGGTTAAGTTTCAAGTCCAGAATTTTTATTATATGCAAGACGAAGAATACATTTCAATAAGTATATCTCCTTAACCTATAGTAATAGTTCTTTGTCTTGCATATAATAAAAATTCTAGACTTGAAACTTAACCATTTCAAGTCATAAAATTTAAATTACTAAATTATGATTTATTTGCTCTATCTGGTATATTGAGCAATTTTTATTTGGCTGGGATTGTCTTTATAAAATATTACAGCCAATAATATTTTGAAGACAAATAATCACTGGATTTCTATACCAGTAGATCTATTGCATTACAATTACATTATTATGGAGTATATATATATATATATATATATATATATATATATATATATATATATATATATATATATATATATATATAAAGTTATAAAATATATATGGCAATTAAGTTACACAGAATATTCCGTGTTTCATCCATCATATATTTTATAACATCCTACCTAGCTCTACCTACGTATTGAGCACTGTTGAAGTAAATACTTAAAGTTTACGCATAAATTTATATTTTCGTATATTAATTTGTGATTAAATTACGTAATCATATATATATATATATATGATTACTTATGTGGCTTGTGGCTGCGACGTTGTTTGGCTGTGGAATATATATATATATATATAATGTGTGTTTATTATTTGGATTCATCAGACTACTGTTCTCATCTTGACCGATTTTCACAACATTTCAATCGATGTAGCTCCTGACGACCTTTTTCAGGGGTATATTGTCGAACTCGGGAAGATGAGAACAGTAGTCCGATGAATCCAAATAATGTGAATAACCAATCCTCATCTCAAAAATTCAGAAATATTTTTTTTTAAATTAAATTTCAAAGTTATATGCGTGACAAATCAAATAAAACTTTATTTAAAGTTAAGCATAATCGGTAAAATTAAATGCTATTTCAAACTTAAGCACAATAAGTCAAATATTATTATAAAATATATATATAAAGTCGCATTCCTATCTGTTTGTCTGTTCACAATTTGGTTAAGATATACAAAAAGTACACTATTTCACAAAAAGATTTCAATACTGAAAACGGACGCTTATATACTTTTAGTCCTGCATGATTTCTTTATATACTATTTATTCAAAAGGAGTCAAGATTCAAGAAGATTATCTCGTTTTCATATTGTATTAAAGATTTTTTTTAATGTTTGATACTCATCATACTGTTATCTTATTTTTAAAACAAAACAAAACAAAAAAAATAAAAATAAAATAATAGTTGATTTCATACCCCCAAAAATGATTTAAAGTAATGTTTCTTCTGATAAGTTTCCAAATTTCATGACAAAATTTCTGGGAGTGGTAACTGAGTTTTTAAGCACCATGAGGGGGGGGGGGGGGAAATAAATAAATAAATAATGGTTGTTTCATAGCATTAACATTTTTATCATTATTCCCCCCCCCCAAAAAAAACTATCCAAATATACATAGATTATTATTTATCAATGCATAACATTTAGGTATATTATATATAAAGTTAAATTCTTTAATTTAATTTCATATGCTTTGAATTAATTATTAGTATAACCAACATTAACTGCTTTTAAAAACGGAAGTTTTCATTTAAACGATGAGATTCTATTCGTTGTACAATGCTTCAAGCAAACTATAGAATCTTTTTTATATATAAGAACCAGCATGGGTGTCCGGCGTTGTCCGGGTTTTTGTAGGTGTGTGTTGAGCAAAAAAAAAAAAAAAAAAAAAAAAAAAAAAAAAGTGGTAGTAGGCAGGCAGGCTCGAACCCGTACCGCGAAGGAGGAAAAGAAAGTAAAAAAAAAAACAATGTGACGTGTTAGCTGTTGCGTCCATCGCCAAACCGGAAGTGACGTAGGTTTAAATTAAGGCTAGACAATCGCAAAGAGGCGATGAGTTTTGAAAATATCGGTGAAAAAAGCGACACCTCCCCGTAGAAAACTGCCCAGTCGAGGGTGAAGTAAGTTGGCTAATTTTTTTTATATTTGTTGCCCGAAGGGTCGAGCTTCGATACCGATCTTGTGAAAAATCCATCGCCTCTGTCAAAAGTTTTGGTGAGACGTACAAGCATACATACATAAATTTAAGCAGACAGGTGAGATTTATATTATAGATAAATATTATTTAATAATAATTATCAAACCCCTTTAATAATAGTTAAGGGTAGGCACCGTCTGGAAAATATATACAAAGAAGCAATCAACTAGCGTTTATGCATCGTTCACGACTTCCGTTGTTCAAACACTATAGATTGTCAAATGTCTGCGCCTGAATTAATCATTTATTAGTTACTAGCGGGGGGGGGGGAGTACCCGGCGGTGCCCGAGTGTTTTGTAAGATAAAAGTCGCTGAAATAAAAGATATTTACGACATCGTTTCGTAAATCTTAGTTATTATCATCTCGGTAGTATATGAAGTTATAAGAATGAGTGAGCAAGCCAAGAACCAGCCTGAAAAAAAGCCTTTGCCGGACATACACAAAAAATGCACAAACACACTAACAAGCGAGGGGTACCCGGTGTTGCCCGGGTGTTTTTTTTTTGGGGGGGGGTTAAAAGAAAGTAAGTATGAGGATCGAACCCGAACCATTGAGGCAAAGTTGTGAAAAAAAAAAAAGTGCGATGTTAACCATTGCCCCACCGCGACATGCTAACGGAAACGCGTTTGAATTTATTTAATCACTTGGATTTAGCAGGTGCGCGTTTTAATGAGTTAATGAGGTCAAGCTTGACTGCGGGATTTCATTTACTGCTGAATACTTTTTTTCCTCGCCCCCAAGATGTTATAGGAAAAAGACTAACCCACATGCAGCGAGCGACAAATGTTGAATATTTATCTTCCAAATCGAGTAAATTAAATAGACAGGCGAGCTTCGTTGTTAACTGTGAAATATTACGATTTATATGTGATATAAAAAGTTTTAAAAAGTTGTGAACCGACCGACCGCTTCTCTAAAAGAAGTCTTTTGTAGACACAGAAAAAGCGAACACACATACATACATACATACATTTTCGCTTTTATATTTATAGACTAGCGGGGGGGGGGTACCCGACATTTCTCGAGTGTTTGTAGGTGTGTGTCGTTGGGCGGGGGTGGTGGGTGTTAATGAAAACCTAAGAATAATCGAAGTAAAAAAAGAAAACAGAAAAACGAACGTTAAAAATTAAGCGGGGGTGGGGTACCCGGGCGGCGGTGGAGGGGGGGGGGTAATTAAAACATCGGAAAAAAAAAACTTACGTAAGGACGATGTTAAATGTAAAAATCGAAAAAACGAAAACAAAAAAGAAAACAGAAAAAGGAACGTTAAAACTGCTTTAAAAAAAAAACACATGAAAAATAGCTTAAATAAGCCTGCTTCGATATTAAAATTTAAAAAATCGGTGGGTACCCAGATGTTTTTGGATGTGTGTGGTCGGTCGGGTGTGGGGGTGTTAATGAAAACCTAAGAATAAGCGAAGTAAAAAAAAACCCCAGAAAAACGAACGTTACGTGAAAAATGGCTTAAATAACACTGGTTCAATATTTAAATTTAAAAAATCAAAAAAAAAGATAGACATCTCACACCACGATTCGAATCCAAAACGTTTAGATAATGACCCAACGCTCTAACCAACTGAGCTAACACGACGTACATGAAATTTAGTCAGTTCTTCAACTATTTAAACTAAATCAGGTCATGACGTCATCTGATGTATGCGTAGAACCGACCTCGTCCTGAGAGGAGTTTTTGTTGACCCCCCCCGTAGAAAATTGTTGATTTCAGGGTGAAAAAAATTAACGTTTTTGGCCAATCTTTCGATATTTTTTGGGTGAAGGATGCAGCTTCGATATGATACCAAGTTTGTCAATTTTTGTTGTGTCTGTCGAAAGTTTTTAGCGGACACACAAGCACACATACATACATACAAACATACATACACACATTTTCACTTTTATATATATACTAGCGAGGGGTACCCGGCGTTGCCTGGGTGTTTTTCGGGGTATGTGAAAAAAAAACGCGAAAATGTGAAAAAAAACAAAAAAAACCCGAAGCCTTCACGACGCGCAGTTGGAAAATAGTAAAGTATTTAAAAAAAAAAACAGGTGCGCGTTTTTGATTGACGTGACGGCGATAGGTATTCAGCAGTTACGATTTTGTGTGGGACAGTTTTGAATAAATCGGTTTGTTTGTTTTTAAAAACCCACTCCCTGTTTATTAGGAGGAGCGAAATGAAAGCTACAGTCTGATATGACGAAGTCGACATTGAACAAACGTTAAGGGAGCGAGGGGTACCCGGCATTGCCCGGGTGTTTTTCGGGGTATGTGAAAAAACCTCGAAGCATTGATGACGCGCAATTGGAAAATAGTATAGTGTTTTAAAAAAAAAACAGGTGCGCGTTTTTGATTGACGTGACGGTGATAGCTATTCAGCAGTTACGATTGCGTGCGGGACAGTTTTTAAATAAATGAATAAATCGGTTTGTTTGATTTTAACTAAGTTCGGGGAAAACCAGCTCCCTGTTTATTAGGGGGAGTGTCTCGTCTCGAAATGAAAGCTACCGTCTGATATGACGAAGTTGACATTGAACAAACGTTACTTAGCTCTCTAGAGACCACTGGCTCTGGGCCGGTGATTAGAGTTGAGTTTCGCTTTTTGTTTATACCGAAAACCGAATGTAACGCGTGCCAATGCGGGAAAAGTGGAATAATTAACGTTTGAAAGTCAACAAAATTAAATAGACAGGCGATCTCCGTGGTTAAGTGTGATATTACAATTCATAGATGATATAAAAAGTTTTAAAAAGTTGCTAAACGAGCGAGCACTTCTCTGAAAGAAGCCTTTTGTGGACATCGAGGAAAAAAGTACTTACATACATACATTTTCGCTTTTATATATATATATATATATATATAAAAATATATATATATATATATATATATATATATAAATAGATTAATTCCTTTCATTCTCCTGGCAGTTGTTTGGTGGCCAGGAAATAAAGGCTTTGCAAATTGAGCCAAAGATATACGTGGCTGGGTTTGAATCTCCTGACCAGTAGGAATTGTCACCTCCTACACTGATGATTGCATAACCATGAAACACTAGTGTCTGCAGGTATAAAGGAATAATTATGTCAGCCTCTTTAAGAAACTAATCAGTCAATTTAGCTCGCATGTGCAGACCATCATATAATGATTCGATCATTCTGATAGACACAAAAATCCATAATAAATGTTTAAATTTCAACAATATTTCTCACGGTTAATGGTGGACGAATGGATTTGGTCCTTGCTAATGGAGTCGGAGATGGCTTCGTTGCCGGGTTCGAATCTCTCGACTGGTGTTAATCGTGACACCCTGCACTGATGATTCCTGAAAGGATGAAACACTAGTGTCTGTAGGTATTTAATAATTATGATAGTAAATTATATATATATATATATATATATATATATATATATACACACAATATAAAATACAAAAATAAATGTACGTTTATACAGTTCGATATCACAGACTTCTATCCCTCGATATCCGAAGAACTTTTTAACATTGCCCTAGAATTTGCTGAGGCATACACTGATATATCCTCGGAAGAAATCAACATCATTAAAAAATGTAGAAAATCAGTTCTGATAAAAACTAAAATAACAAATTCGTTTGATTTGGCGATGGGTGTCAGGGATACTGCGGATGCATCAGATCTTGTAGGATTATTCATTCTATATACCCTCATAAGCATATTTAATATCGGATATCGGCCTATATAGAGATGATGGACTAGCTATAATAAAAGACTCCAACAAAGTCAAGGGAGATAACTTTAAGAAAATCATGCACAAGGAAATGAAAAAATTAGGCCTAAAATTAAACGTATTAGCTAACATAAAAATAAAAAACTTCCTGGACGTCATGTTAAATTTAGAAAAAAACACATATGAACCCTACTTAAAAGATAACGCTACTCCAATATACAAAAACCTTAAGTCCAATCACCCACCATCAATTATAAAACAGATTCCTAACACGATCGTAAGTAGACTCCGCAATAACTCAAGCGATGAAAATGCATTTAACAGGTCAACTGATATCTATGAAACAGCCCTAAAAAATAGTGGATACAAAAATATTGATATCAAACAAAACAACAATAAGCAACAAAACACCAATAACTATAATGAAATTAAAAATAGAAGAAAAAGAAATATCTGGTATACGGCCCCATACAATTAAATGTTAAAAACAAAACTTGGCAAGAAATTTCTAGATCTTATTGAAAAACACTTTCCCGCAACCATCCCCTTACACAAAATTTTCAATAAAATACCTTAAAGTTATCCTACATCTGCTGCGAAAATTTAGAGATGATAATTAAAGCACATAACAAAATATTAAATAAAAACAATGTAAACAACAACAAAATAAACAATAAAAAAGTAGACACCATGACAAAAATAAAACTAACACAAAAGACACATATACAACTAACAGAAATAATAATAATAAACTAAGTCTGGACAACAACAACCATACTAGAAATAAAAATAAAAATACTAATAACGAACAAGATAAATGCAACTGTAGATACCGCACACTTTGCCCACTTCAAAATAAATGTCTAACCAAAAGCATAGTTTACCAGGCCACAATATTTGCGGAAGAAAACCCGAATAACAAGAAATATTACGTAGGTATGACTTCCTTAGATTTCAAAACTCGATATTATGACCACAAAAGTACATTCAACAATAAAAAACACTGTATGAAAACAACGCTAGCAAACAAATACTGGGAACTCAAGAAAAGCGGACGTTCGCCAGTAGTCGAATGGAAAATAGTAAGACAAGCAAACACCTGTAGAGATCTAGACGACCCATGTAGATTATGCCTTCATGAAAAATTTGCTATCCTGCACTTTAAAGAACCCCAACATCTATTAAACTGTAGGAGAGAAATAGCGAGTAACTGTGTTCACAGGATAAAATTTACTCTAGGATAGAGATACAAAATAACTTTAAAACTAATAAAAACAATAGAAAATAAACAAATAAATAAACATGCGTATACATAAACTATCACACATTATATATATATATATATATATATAAACTAACAAAAAAAAAACTAACCTAGATTTAAAACAGGTCAAGACACTAAATATCCAGGCTAAATAGAGCACACACAAAGAATCAGGTCAACCAGAGGTCAAATGGGCCTTTGTCCTATAAGTGCATGTTTATTGACTGATAGGAAGGGCGCGGTGGATACTAAAAAGCTCATTGGCTAACTAAAATCCCAATAGAAGGTGCATATATAAAAACGGCAGACAGTCACAAAATTCGTGCATAAGCCTGGAGAATCCTAGAGTGGATGAAACGCGGAATATTCAGTGTAGCTTAATCGCCATATATATTTTATAAATTACTATACATATATATATATATATATAAAAATACAATGTTCACGACTTCCACTTGTTCAAACATTAGATTGTCTGATGTATTCAGCGTTTAATAGTTCTTAATTCCCTTTATTCCCATGGCAATTGTTTGGTGAGGTAGAGGCTTAGCAAATGGAGCAAAAAGGTGGCGTCATGGCTGGATTCAAATCTTATCAGCCACAGGAATTGTCACCCCTACACTAATGATTACATAAGCATGAAGCACTAATGTCTGCAGGTATAAAAGAATAATTATATATATATCTGTGTGTGTGTGTGTGTGTGTGGAGTGAAGGCTTTGTGTAGAACCAACCACACTTTTTGGTATTACTGCTAACCTTTGTTGAGGAAGATGACTGCCGGAGGACAAATCATCTGTGTGGATTTCTGAGCAACTTGAAATCGACGGGAGAGTCCATTATATATATGTATCTATAAAAGTGAGAATGTGTGTGTGAGGACACTTTTCAACCTATATACTCAACAAATTTTTGATCTACAGACTTGAAATTTGATATATAAGGATATTCAGACACGTGGAGAACTGTTCAATCGGTTTTCATCCGGAAAAAAGGGCTGCTAAAGAGTCGAAAAATTGTTACGTGTGGGTCATCGGAGTTTTATCTGTCAACTGTTCCATGAATGCGCATGTGTGAATGGTTGACATGTTAGATTCCTTATGTTTAGAATAAGTAGGTTTGAAAACATTTTTTAAAGATCGTGTCAAGCTGGTTTAATGGTTATCATACTTGATTCACTGTCTTTAAGTTTGGATTTCGATCTCAGTTTCTGTATAAATTAAAATATAATACTGATATGTATTTTACGACCGGGCAACCCCGAGCTGCCTGCTAGTATCTATATGCAATTCTGGACTCAAGAGATGGACAACATTTATAGTCCCCAATGTAAGGGTTGTATAAAACTGATCTCCTGTTGTAATTAGATTTCTGAAGTTGAATAAAGCCTTATGAATAAAGGGTTTTGTATTTGTATTGATTGTTTTTTCAGGGACGAGTAGGTTCCGCCAAGATCAGAATAAACTTAAATGACAAAATATTCGAAAATAATGAAACTCATCTTGGTATTTTTTTTTTACTGCCTTGATTGATGATCGCGATAACATTTTATATATATACTAGCGAGGGGTACCCGGCGTTGCCCGGGTGTTTTTTGGGGGTATGTGAAAAATAAACGAAGCCTTCACGATGCGTAGTTGGAAAATAGTAAAGTGTTAAAAAAAAAAACAGGTGCGCGTTTTTGATTGACGTGACGGCGATAGGTATTCAGCAGTTACGATTTTGTGCGGGACAGTTTTGAATAAATCGGTTTGTTTGTTTTTAAAAACCCGCTCCCTGTTTATTAGGAGGAGCAAAATGAAAGCTACAGTCTGATATGACGAAGTCGACATTGACCAAACTGACTCTGGGCCTGTGATTAGAATCGAGGTTCGCTTTTTTTATACCGAAAACCGAATGTAACGCGTGCCGATGCGGGGAAATGTGGAATAATTGACATTTGAAAGTCAATAAAATTAAATAGAGAGGCGAGCTCCGTGGATAATTCATAGATATTACAATTTATAGATAAAAAGTTTTAAAAAGTTGTGAAGCGAGCAAGCGCTTGTTTGAAAGAAGCCTTTCGTGGACATCGAGGAAAAGCGAACATACATACACACATACATTTTCGCTTTTATATATATAGATGTATCTATATATATATTTATAATATAAAGCTGAATGTCTGTGTGTGTGTGTGTATGCGTGTGTCTGGTCACGAATAGGCTCCTATATGGTTGACTATTTAAAAAAAACTGATTACATATAATGATAGAAGATGTATCGAGACACAGGAATGCGTATGTTTGATCTGGCAGAACAGTGGTTCATTAAAATTCTGTATGTAAAGTATGGAAATAAAAAATGAAAAAATGAAATAAAAAAAAAACGTTTACAAATTTTTTTGATATAAATGTACATAAGAATACTTTGATAAGTATGTTTTAACTTAAATAGGGATGGTATAATAAAATTGTGGTGTCTGCGTTCGCGCCTGGCCTCCATAGAATGGAAATAGGCATAAACTTTAATAAAGACTTTTCATATCTATATGTGTAAGTATACTTTGATGATTATGTTTTGTTTGAAGAAATATGGTTAAGAAAAATTATGGGGTGTTCGTTCGCACCTGACCTCCATAGAATGGAAATATGTCACAAAGTTTAACAAGGTTTTTTAATATAGATCCACAGAATATTGTGATAAGTGTTTCAATGTGAACAGGTATGGTATAATAAATTATGGGGTTTATCCATTTTATTTTTACTTTCATCATATTTTGCTTTGGTTGGATACCCCCAAATTCAACCCAAATTTACAACCCTTCCTTTTCATAACCTATCATACTTTCATAAATCAGAGTCCATTTTCTGTAGGCTGTTTTTGAACCCAGTCAACGACGGGTACTTTTTCTAGTATATATATATATATATATATATATATATATATATATATATATATATATATATTTTCTTTTTTACAAGGTGGTCACCACTTATCAAGGCCCAGAAGCCACTCGGGGTATAAGGGTTATTGTGTGTACAGTACGTTAGTATTGGATGGATATATATATATATATATATATATATATATATATATATATATAAATAAAATGTTATCAAGATCATCACAGCGCAAATTTTGTAAGAGAAAAGTCGCTGAAATAAAAGATATTTATGATGTCGTTTTGTAAATCTTAAATATTATCATCTTGGTAGCATATAAAAAGTTATAAGAATGAGCGAGCAAGCCGAGAACCAGCCGGAAAAAAGCCTTTGCCGGCCTGATGAATCCTAGTATGGATGGAACGTGGAATATTCTGTGTAGCTTAATTGCCATATATATTTTTATAACCTACTATATATATATATATATATATATATATAATAGCCATCGTAAAAAATCTCATCTACAGAACTAAACGTAATTCTTCCACTAACGAAATATTCTATAAATCACTTTCGAACGTAAAACAAACTTTAATTAATAACGGCTTACCAAATTACATAGTTGGCCAGATGATTAGACACTTTTTAACTACCATTAATAATAATAATAATAATGATAATGATAGCAGCGATAATAACATTAACATATATTATTGTAACCAGATGCATGAGAATTACAAATTAGACGAAAAAATAATACAAGATATTGTACACAAACATGTCATAACCACGGAAAAAAACTCTAAAATAAGATTTATTATTTATTACAAAAAGTTTAAAACTAGCCAATTACTAATAAATAATAACCCTACATCCGATGGCAGTATGCTGAAAATTAGAAATGCCGTGTACGATCTTAAATGTCCCATAGGAGAATGTGTCTCCAAAAATAATTCGTACATTGGCATGACTCGAACCAGCATCTCCCGTCGTTTAACATGTCACCTGTCTTCCCCGAATGGTTCAATCTATCAGCACCTCATAGCACACCACACCCTTAAAAATGAATTTAGAGACATATTAATAAAAAACACAGCCATTTTAACTGTCTCATATTGCGATGTGCGCCTCCCAATCTTTGAGGCATTGTTAATCCACATTAATAAACCAACGATTAACCAGACTCAAAATGAAACCGAGGGCACGCTCAAGTGCTTTTGAGTATTTTAGTTATTTTAATCGTCTTTTCATTTCATCTCGCTATTTTCAATTTCAATTTTTACTACTTGCCTGAGGATGACCAATGGAGGTCGAAAACATTCGTGATTATGGGAAATTTCTTTTTTCACTCGAAAAAAATGTTCGGAAAATGGTCTGACAAAGAGTAAAGGAGGATTACAAGAAAAACAAGCAAGAGTTGTCTGTGCTATTTAATGAAACGTGCATAAAAGAAAAAATGCTGCCTAAATATACTAATATATATGTGTGTGTGTGTGTGTGTGTGTGTGTGTGTGTGTGTGCATCCGAGTGCTTTACAATAAAATTGACATATTTACTACTTAATGCTTATGTAGCACTGGAAGTGATATCAATGAATCAATGTTAATAGAGCTTTAAAAAGATTAAGAAATACACGTTATATACATATACTAGTAGGCCTATCCTTCGTTGGTTGCCCGGGGAAGAATTAACTCCCTTTACCCGTGTCGTACGCATGGCTTTAGTCCTGAACATCATTTTACCATGTTCATGTTTTTATAATTTTATAAAAACAAAGTAAAATGCTATTTTTTTTTTTTTTTTTTTAATGTTCTTTAGTTTGGAACAGCATCCGGCTTTTTGTTTTCCTTTCCATTAGTTCCCCCAATCTTTGTGTTCCCTTAACTGCACTGGGTCTTAATGAAATTTCACTAATTTGTCAAGCACCCAATTTGACTTTTTAAAAAAAATCAATGAGGATTTTCAAAAACTCCAACAGGCTGGAAATTCAGCCATGCAAGCAAAAACTAACTCATTCACCGACTTAGGAAGCTGGTTACGTAAATTTAAGAGGAGTGGAGATGGGAGGTAAATTGCAGGTCGATGCTGAGCAGGAGGATCAACATTGCGACAGAGTTCAAGGGGGTAAGTACTTTTACAAAGGAATTCAACTTTCTTTGCCTTAAACTGAAATAAAATAAATATAGCTCACATTATATTATACAAGCTACAATCACACGTTCTTACATGACTACCAAATTATTTCATCAATGTATGAACTTACCCCTTTGTTTTGTTTTAAATAAATAATGTAGTTTTATATATCTATTTTTCTCTCTCTCTATATATATATATACTGGTATAATGGTTTTCCTTATTAGTAAGTCGTGACGATGCTTTATATGGCCTTGCAACACTGCTATGCCAATTAGCTGTGTTCCAAAATTCATAGTGATCAGTTAATTAGTTTAGGAGGTGATTCTGTACATACAAATACCTAAAGAGATAGCGACATAGACAATTACCATGGAAATAGCTGCTTTCTATGAACAGTTTCTTTCTTAGAATTGCTCGCCCGTGGAACAATACCATGAAGTTGCTTTCCAGCTAGCTAAAACAGGGTCGTTTTCAAGTCCCAAATTCCATGAACAGAGCGTTTATCCCAGAACTGCTCGTCTGTGGAAGGCAATACCAGTTGCATATTAGCACTCCCAGGGTACCACCAGTTTACCTGAGCAAGATTATTTTTATTTATCTAAAATTCCTTCTTGTTATTGTTTATAGAATCTAGTCAAGTTAAATTCCTAAAACGTCATTTAACCATATTTGTCCTTGAATTGCATTTTTCTCTTTAAAGCAAAACTACTTCAACTACACAATAATCATAATAATCTTATTGCTCAGGTAATTCGGCAATACCTTGGAAGTGTTAACATGAAATATATACGAAGCTGCTTCTCAACTGACTATAACATGGTTATTTTCAAGTCTAATGTAAACAAGTTCTTGATGAACCGTCCACTAAAATAAATTTAACTTATTCAATTTCCACCCTCACCGATCATCATGGCACCGATTAACCCTTATCCTTGATTGGCCTCCAGGCCTTGATAAGCAATGACTACATGGTAAAAAAAAAGTCAAACCAGCGGAAGACTTTTTATAAGTCGAAAGCATGTTTATGTTTTTAAGATAGATGAATGGTTTATTTTGGAGAAAAACACAAATACATCGTTAATCTGATTTTCTAATTTCTATAATTAAAAAATATGACCGATATAAAATTTATACACCGTGTAAAGAAATATTAACTTGTTCCAGGCCCGTATTGAGGCAGTGATTGAGGCTGAAGGCAGCTACATTTAATAGATGTCAGTTCTACTACATAATCAAGTTACCTGAATTGATTTTTTTCAATAAAAGTTTTAAAATAAAGCTGTAGTATTGTTTTCTTTAGGGCAAAAATTTTAGCGTTCTACCTTGTAAAGATAAGCCGACTTCCAAAGAGACCCACCCAGACTTAGCTTCAGAAGGAGTGCCATGACTTTATACTCTGCTCTCACTGGGCATCCTCCTCCAACCGATCTGAACCTGCTGGACTACTTCGTTTGGTCATACGTCGAGAACATCACCAACATGACCTCCCACAACACCAAAGCCAGCCTGATCGCCGCCATCCACCGAGTATTCGTCGAGCTCCCACAGGCGCTTTTGGAAAAAGGTATGCTCTTAGTTCTGGACCCACATTGAGGCGGTGATTGAGGCTGAAGACGGCTACATTTAATAGATGTCAGCTCTACTACATAATCAAGTTAGCTGAATTGATTTTTTTCAATAAAAGTTTTAAAATAAAGCTGTAGTGTTGTTTTATTTTAGGCAACAATTTTATCGTTCCACGCTGTAGAATTCAAATACAGCTTTAAGATGTGACCGATATATATCTTAAACACTGTGTCATAGCACATTAACATAACTTGAGAAAAAAAAGGCATAAAAGTGGTGCAACTCAACGTTGCCAATATCTTCAAATATTCATAAATTGCTTCGTAGTCCGATATTTCCCCCAAGTAAACAGAAAGATTCTATTTAACACG
Organism: Euprymna scolopes; assembly: GCF_053919585.1. Classification (NCBI taxonomy): domain Eukaryota; kingdom Metazoa; phylum Mollusca; class Cephalopoda; order Sepiida; family Sepiolidae; genus Euprymna; species Euprymna scolopes. The sequence goes on from NC_136520.1 coordinate 72,382,001, forward strand.
TAGACGGGATCCTGACAGCTACTACCATATTTCAGGCTAGAATGGACCCGAGAGCAATGTTAATTAAATGTTGACTCCACATTCTACAGTTGTTACAAAATTCTGCTTGCAATAGACGTCGGAATAATGTTCCGCCTAACTGTTCACTTTTTTGCTATTTATCTGTGACTAGTGGGACCTGTGAAAATTCCACAGGGGACTCATTCATATGTAATATATTGATGTTGGCATTAGACGCTCTGATATTATTGTAGCTTTTTTGTTAAAACTGCAAAAGTATTTATCTAAGATAGCAGGGACACCTGTCGTAGCCCGATCGTAAAATACACTTAATATGATGTTTTAATTCTTGCAGATTTCGTAGTTAATGTTCTATCGATTTTTATATATTATAGAACTAATGTTCTATCGATTTTTATATATTATTATAGAATTAATGTTCTATCGACTTTTATATATCATTATAGAATTAATGTTCTATCGATTTTTATATATTATTATAGAATTAATGTTCTATTGATTTTTATATATTATTATAGAATTAATGTTCTATTGATTTTTATATATTATTATAGAATTAATGTTCTATTGATTTTTATATATTATTATAGAATTAATGTTCTATCGATTTTTATCTCTTCTCTATATAAATAAAATGAACTCATTTTTTCCCGTCGGATTTTGACATTAATAGGATTAAAAATCAAGATATTTCATGCAAATATAATATGCACAAACGGCAGAACAATATCTGAGGTGTGTTATAGGCTTATTATTTCTCAAATTCCTCGATAATCTTAGATTTCTATACTTTTTCTGCTGAGAAGTCACGGCCAAAATCGGTTAAGATCAATGGAAGTGGTAAAATATTTTCTCTCTAATAAATTCCTCCTCCCCCTGCCACCACTTAACACCGTTTGGGGATCGTTCACAAGGAACAGTTGAGAAGAGAACACCGGTTTGGCTTCGTAGTTCTTTCATGTGAAGTTATTTAAAATCACTAAACTAAGCTGCAGTGCTCTGTGGCGTAGTGGTTAGCGTGCTGGACAATTCACATTATATTTTCACGTTCGCGCCGACCTACGGTAGTCGTTTTTTTTTTTTTTTTTTTTTTTTCCTAAACAACTGGAATGGACTTTTCTTGGTGGCCGAACTGTTAACGTTGCAGATGTTTTTTTTTTTTGTTTTTTTTCACACTTTATTTTCCTACTTTTACTCATGACTCCGGGTTTGATCCTTCCTACTTACCTACCATAACATTTTTTAAAACTCCCCCCCCCGTCCCGGAAACAAACACTCGGGCAACGCCGGGTACCCCCGCTAGTATATTATAAAGTTATGATTAAATATATATATATATATATATATATATATATATATATATATATATATATATCCATGTCACTTGGGTGCATTAGCTTCAATCCAAACTAAAATAAAAACTTATGAAGAATTCTTGATAAAATTGTTTATAATTTAACCGGAAGTAACGAAACGGATGTGGATCCAATCAGCTCCCCAAAATCAACACAGATTAAACCATTCCAGTAATGATCTGGTCCTTTTTTATTTGCGGTGTAATGCTGTTCCTGTGCAGTTCTAGGAGGTCCATCCTCCCAGGCTTTGCCTTCTCTCTTTGTAAAGGGGTTTAGTTTATTGATAATCGCCTGAGGCGTCTTACCGGAGGAATGCCAACGCACTTTTTTTGCAGGTCAGAGTGCCCATCCTCAGAATGAGGGTGGGGCGCATACTTCTCAATCCGACTTTCCGACTCTGGTGTCGCAGTTCTTGCAGCTGGGAGAGAACTAAATACCCCCAACATGCGTCTCTTTTATTGTACTTGCTGATTCTGGGGTGCCTCAAGGCTAATTGATTCTATTTCCCCTCAAAACAGCTTATGCACAAAGCATAAGCCTGGTCAGATATTTCCTCAAGTAAACAGTTTGCAAATGATAAGATTCTTTTTAACCCATAGATGGGACCCTCACAAGTAATACCAGTGGGAGGTTTGGGCGGGTTGGGGGGAGGGCTAAGATGATGAGACTATGAGAAGTAATCAATCGACTACAGAGGTGAACTTGGGAAGAAAATTAAAGATTGTTATGAAAGAGGAGTAGGAATTGCCAAGAGGGAGAGGCGATGGGATGTTGAAGCAACTGAAAGAGTGGGAGGTGGGGGAGTAGGAGGAAGAAGAGAGGGATGCAGGAAGGTATGCGGGTTGGAGTGAACAGGATTACAGAAGACGAAGACAAGTGAGATGGGACAGATTGTGAAGGCGGGTGGAATCGCGCAGATTATAGGGAACATCCTCCACTCACCAACCTTTCAAAATAAATAAATAAAATAAAGAGTAAGGGTTGGGGGAAATTCAAAATAACAAGAATTAATTTGAAACTAAATTAAAAAATAAAAAAAAAGTTTTTTTGTTTTTTTTTTAATGTTAATACAAAAATAAAAATGAAATTGAAACAAAGACATAACTAGATTCAAGTCAAGTTCCACGAATATGAATACCAAACTGTTTTCTTGGCAGAAATGATGAGAACTGTAATAAACCCACAAGCACAAAAAAAAAAAAAAATAAATAAAATAAAATAAAAAAAATCTTGAATCTATGACAGCAAGTGAGAGATAAACGAGTTACACACAACTAAAAAAAAAAATGTCAAGTGGGGGCGGATTTGAAGGAGCCTGCCCCCTTCCTCTATTTTTTTTTTAATTTTATCTCTTTTTCAGTGGATTATTATGGAATGGACATTAGTCTACAAGATTATAAAAAAATTGAATAAATAAAATTGCAATATTTAAATATCTGTATGGGGTGCTTAGTTTCTAATGCAACGTTCTAGTAAATCGATCACCCAGTTTAGAACCATCTAACGTTTTCACGAATTTAGCCTTTTTTTTAGCAGTTTAACCCTCTTTTTTTTCTTTTTCTTTTTTACATTTCGCTTTTGAAAAAATCGTCAGAAAAAAGGCCAAAAAGGTTAAATTCGCGAAATTTGGCCTAAGAATGTCAAAAATTGGTGATCGATTTATTAAAATGTTGAATTAGAAACTGAGCACCCCTTATAAATATTTAAATATTGACTTTTGAATTTTTTTTTTTTTGATAACGTAATAAACTAGTGTCCATTCGATAATAATTCCGTGAAAAAAATGTGTTTGTATGTCTGCCAAAAACTTTTGACATACGCGATGGATCCTCACGAGATCAGTATTGTTTTGAAGCTTCGGACGACAAATATCGGCAGTTTTTGCCTCGACATTTTCGCAAGTCATCGTCTCCGTTGGATTAACTATGCTTAATTTCAACGCTCTCAACTTCCGCTTGCGCCATGAAGGCATCGGCTAAGACGTAATGTTTTTTTTGTTTTTTTTTAACCTTTTTTTCTCCTTCGCATTATGGGTTTGAGCCTGCCTGCCTCCCACCACTTTTTTTTTTTTTTTTTTTTTTTTTTTTTTTTTAAACACGTCTCTCCATCCAGGCTGCCTACTGTTATTTTGATTTCATCCCCCACACCACCCCCGCCGCTACTACCACCTTTACCCCTCCTCCTCCGGGTTCCTTACTGCACCACCTACACACACACACACACACACGGGCAACGCTGGGTACCCCTGCTAGTATATATATATATATATATATATATTTTTTTTTTTAGAATAAAAATAGATAATAATCCTCTTTTAAACTCAAATAGAAACATCCTCCAAAGATAAAAATAAATAAATAAATAAATAAAATAAAAATAATATATGAATCCTTTAATCATATTAACACACCAATTAATAAACAGACCACCACATCTTACCAGACTCCATAAAGTATAGCTATGAAATCGTACACCGTCGTAACGTGACCGCTACTTTTTAACGGTGTCGTTACATTTCACCCCTCTCGGACCCACACACCGTCTGGTACCATCGCAAAGGAACAAACAAATTAAAAAAAAAAATGCCGAGTCGGATTTTTATTTCTTTGCTTTTTTTTTGTGCAAATTAAATGCATTGGCAGGTCTTTCAAAACAACGAATTTCATTATCTTTCGAAAGTCTTTTTGCACACACGTGTTTTATAACGAGGGATAGGACAACAGCATATTCTTTTCATTGTTTTGACTCGATTGTGCATCCGTTGGTATCTTATATGCTTTTATATAGAACTAGCGGGGGTACCCGGCGTTGCCCTGGTGTTTGTAGGTGTGTGTGATGTTAAATAAAAAAAACCCGGCGGGGGGGGGGGTACGACCGAACACGAAATCCTGAGGCGAAGTTTGAAAATAAAATCGGCCAGCCAGAATGAGTTAGTGAAAGATGTTTGAATTTATTTAAGAACCAAATTGACAGGTGCGCACACGGAAGTCGTCGAGAATTACGACGACGATATAAGCATTGTTATAAGCGAAGTTAAAAAAGAAAACAACGTTAAAACTTAAGCGGGGGGGGGGTAATGAAAACATCGAAAAAAAAACACGAAAGAACTAACATAAGGCAAACGAACGATGAAAACAGAAAAATGAACATGTGAAAAATGGCTTAAATAAGCCTGTTTCGATATTAAAATTTAAAAAATCAGTGGGTACCCGGGTGTTTTTGGGTGTGCGGTCGGGGGTGGATAAGTGAAGTAAAAAAAACAAAAAAAAACAGAAAAACGAACGTTACGTAAAAAATGGCTTAAATAACACTGGTTCAATATTTAAATTTAAAAAATCGAAAAAAAAAAAAAAAAAAAAAAGACATCTCATACCACGATTCGAACCCAAAACGTTTAGATAATGAACCAATGCGCTAATCAACTGACCTAACGCAACGTACATTAAATTTGTTCAGTTTTTCAACTATTTAAAGTAAATCAGGTCATGACGTCATCTGGCGCATGCGTAGAACCGGTCGTCGTCACGAGAAGACTGTTTTTGTTGACCCCCCAGCTTGAAATAAGACACTGCCCACTCAAAGGTGGCGAATAGCATTTTCAGTTTTATCCATTCTATCTGAATTTGTTTTTTTTCTGAGGTGCTGAGAATTTGCGGTGAACTGCAAGGATTTTTCCAACCCAGGAATGTTCTGTTCGTAACAATGAACTTCGAACCTTTGAAACATACTGCCACAGAACTGCTTTACTGCAGGCTATGACAGTCGTCTTCAAGTCTAATGCCAACAAATACTTATATAGTTGTCCTCTTGAGATAATTTTAATAATTTGTATTTTTCAAACTGTTGTTCTTATCTTGGATGTTATTCGTACATGGTTTTTGTCTTCGGTGTTGAGTACTGAACTCAAAAATTTTTCTGTCGAACTTGGAAATTTGTACTGGAGGTTTTGAAAAAAGGAAAATGCACTTAAGGTCAGAGGTTACATTGACCGAAACATTGTTAGAATAACAGCCAAGATTAGAAGAATAATCAAAATATTCAAAATAATCCAATAAAATAAATAAGTTATAAAATTTAGAGGAATTTTACTGTAAAGTAATACCTTGAGATACACGTCTTATCGACGAAATGTTGCATCCCTCTGCCTGTTTTACAAGTATTTTAATTGTAGCTGCTCCGAAGAACTTCAAGCCCTCATACCCACTCAACGACAAAACACTCAGCAAACCCGGCAAGCAGCAAAATCCCACCCCTACTCAGTACAGATCCCTAGGCACCAGAAAGTCTTCTACTTTAATAGTTTCTTCCTTGGCAATGCTAGAGTTTGGAATTCCCTTCTAGGTCCCCGTTTCCCTGACTGTACTGACATGCAGAAATTCAAGTGTAATGTAAACAGCTTACTGCTCAACTCCCTACATAGTATCTCTGTAAATTATGTCCCAGATTGTAGGTCCCTACATCAAAGTAGCACTGTGCTTTGTTTGGGGTGAAAATGCAATAATAAAAAATGAAAACAAAAAAAATGCATTAACCTTTTAACGCTAAATTTCAAATCGCCTTAAAAAAAAACAACAAAAAAACCTGTATAGGAAATATTTTTTACTCAGTCCAACTTCAAAGCACAGGATTATGCATGATTCAACATTTTGATGATTTTTTTTTCTTTTCAGTTTTTTTTATTGCGTTTAAGAGTAAGTGAATAGAGAACAGATTGGACAAGTTTTTCATATCGAATACAGATTCAAGATAAAATTACAATTTGCTATCATTCTTTCCCCCTCACTTTTTTTTGTTTTTTAAAAATTTTCTTATTTTGTTCAAGATAGGAACGGTGCATCCCTTCCGGATGCCAGACATTCACCTGCTATCGCATACATTCTAACCAAGAAATCTTTTTAAAAAACTGTAATCGTCCCTTTAATCCTTTATCGACAAATTGTACATTCAGGTCTAAAAAAAAAAAAAAAAAAAAAAAAAAAAAGAAACACCTGCATAGGAAATATTTCTTACTCTTATTGCTTGCCAACCCAACTGGTCTTCAAACTACAGGTTTATGAAGGGTTCAACATTTTGGTGATTTTTTTCCCCTTATACCCTTCTCTGGAGTCAAGAAGAACACAAATTCATGAAAGAGTTTAGATACGATTTTTTTTTTAATACAACGATGCATTGCATCTATATTTGCGCCTTAAGATACAATGATTTTTTATTGGTCTCTTCGTATCAGCTTATTAATTGATTTTGTTGGATATCAAAAAGACCATATGTTTTCTTTAATTCTTCTACTGAATAAGATTTTAAAACGAATGTTTCTCAGACATTTTTTTGACTCATAATGGGGGTAGACATTTGATTGCTCCTCACCAGAGCCATGTACGATACAAGGTAAATTGCCTCAACAAAAATTGCCTTGTCTTCCCTGGTCGGGCTGCCTCAAGCGACAAGCAATAAACTTGCCCCACCCGAAAGCTGGGTGGCAAGGCCTGTGAAGGTGGATCTCCTGGGTGATACCCAAGCGGTGTACCTCAGTTGGACAGGTACTGGGCCCGTTCCTGACCCTGCACCTGTCAGGCTGAGTGTCAAGAACGGATCCTTGACGAGTACTCTACCCAATCTCCCTGCAGCCGAAGTTGCTAGTAAACATCTCCACTATTCATAATGGGGGTATGGTCCCTCACAGTTGGGAGATTCTATTTATAAACGCTGCTGCTAAAAACTGACAAATCAAATTAATTCACGTTCTGCTACCAACCAATCAAAAACCAGAATTGCTCCATAAAAATTAAACTTTTTTTTTTTTTTTAGCAACCTTGCATATGTTTTCTTCGTGTCAACACGGAAAGAATCTTTTGCTCTTTGACTACAAAAGTATAAAATCCGGAACTTGTACAGAACAGCTGTCCACTGAGAACTCATCATCTCCAAGACTTGTATAAAACAACTAACCATCGGAAATTCTTCTGAAACTAAACATGGCTTCCAACTCAAGACATTACTTCGTAGTACCATGCTTTGCGATATACAAGAATGCGTTGCATTATGATACGATATGATTTTTTAGATACGATTTTAAAAAATCGCACAACGCCAAAAAATTAAAAAACGAAAAGAATAAAAAAAATACTAAAGGAAAAGCCACCCTCAAAATGTGCGTATGTGTAAGCAATTTGTGTTCAGTGTTTAAATTCTATTTAGTGTTCAGTTTATTATGGGGGGGGGACAAAAAAAAAAAAAAAAAAGGAAATTATTGGTCTCCTCATATCGGCTTACACATGCCGTTTCCATTTATTATTCCTGACCTGACGGAGATTAATTGATTTTATTGAATATGACGAACGCCATATCTTTTCTTTAATTGTATTCCTATCGAATGATGAGATTTGAAAACAGACATTACTTAACAATACCATGTTTTACGACATACAAGAATACCTTGAGGTCCGAATGCATTAAGTTTTTTTTTTTTTTTTTTTTTAATATGACGATATAGTGTATCTATTTACGCCCGAGGATACAAACTTTTTTGAGATAGGATTTCAAAAATTGCACAAAAAATTAAAACGAAAATCCTCCAAAAAAAAAAAAAGTGAAAAAAACAAAAGCAAAAATACAAAACGCAAAGCAAGAAAAAAAAATGTGTATATCTGTGTGTGTGTGTGTGTGTATCGTAGGTTACGCTATGCTGTCTTTCTCCCAGTCTCCTCCTCCTAGCACACTTTCGTTAGCCACTCATCTCCATCTCCATGGTAAGTTGGTTACAATTTTATTCTTTATTGTTTTTTGTTCATCCTTTCTGTTACATTAAGACTTGAATAGTAAGCAATTAGTAAGTTCATTCAACGTTTTTAATTGTGTATTATCTTGACCCTTTTTAGTTACCACATCGTGTGTGTGTGTGTGCCTTGCTTTTCTCCCCCCCCTTCCCGTACGCTAATACTCGCCTAGGTGGTGAGTACAACTCTTTTTTTAATCGTCTTTTTATTAATATTTATTATTATTATCGTTGCATTTGTATTTATCTTCCTTTAGTGATTGCTGAGTATAAATTGAGCAGAATTTGAGCTTGTTTTGGGTAAATTTCTTATCCTTACAACGGACTGATTCTGTTTCTTTTTAATCCAAATAGGAATAATTTATTTTGCGATACGGATTTTTTTTTTAGATACTTTGGCAATCATGAAACAAATTAAATTCATATCTCAAGATATTATTGTATTTACCCTTTTTTTGCACACTAAGCTGGTTTGTGATATCTAATACACAACAACAATGGGGAGTGTGACTTTAAACAAAATCAAATAAACAGCAGAAAAAGGAGAAGAAATTAGATGAAGTAGGGAGATGTGCGTCCCCTTTAAAACTGAACATTTCTTCTCTTGACAATTACAGAGTTTATATCTTCATCCAATGGTATTCAGTGTGCAAACACACACAATAAATCTAAGCATTATTTACACGTGTTTGCTTATTTTCTTTATTGAAAACAACCCATTCAGTGAGGCTTTCATTCATTTCGCCAACCTCGCATGCGTGTATAACCGTGGCTACCGAGAAAGAAGGCCGATGCATATGACAGCGTAACGTCACTTCCTAATTAAGTTGTAGGTATAGACAGCTTCCGGTATTCAACCACGTGGTCATGCTAACAGGCATAAAAAAAATATGGCTACCAATATGTGTTACCGATTGTCCATGTATGTTCTAAAGAAAAAGAACAATTCTCCATTCGGAAAATAATTATTATAATTGCACATTTGGGATAATTTTAATCAAAATATCGTAAGTGAATTCGTGTTTGAACTTTTATTTTTATTGGGGAAAGTTGAATATTTCATTTTATTTATTTATTTTTTTACTGCAAAACAAACAACAATTTTTATATAATTTAATAATATCCGTTCTTTTAATCTATAAATATAAAAGCGAAAATGTATGTATGTATTTATGTATGTATGTGTGTTCGCTTTTTCTGTGTGTCTACAAAAGGCTTTTTTTCAGAGAAGCGGTCGGTCGCTTCACAACTTTTTAAAACTTTTTATATCACATATAAATCGTAATGTCTCACAGTTAAGAACGAAGCTCGCCTGTCTATTTAATTTGCTCGATTTTGGGAGGATAAATATTCAACATTTGTCGCTCGCCGCATGTGGGTTAGTCTTTTTCCTATAACATCTTGGGGGGGGGGCGTTCAGCAGTAAATGAAATCCCGCAGTCAAACTTGACCTCATTAACTCATTAAAACGGACACCTGCTAAATCCAATTAATTAAATAAATTCAAACGTGTTTCTGTTAGCATGTCGCGGTGGAGCAATAGTTAACGTCGCACGTTTTTTTTTCACACTTTAATTTACAACTTTGCGTCAAAGGTTCGATCCTCATACTTACTTTTTTTACCCCCCCCCCCCGGGAGTTTCCACACACACCTCCAAACACCCGGGCAACGCCGGATACCCCTCGCTAGTAATAAATAAAACTTTTCACTGAGTATTTTCAAATATTTTAAAGTAAGCATTTTTCACGGCAGTGTTTTTTTTTTTTTTTTTTTTTTACGATTGGTGAATTATCAATATTTTAGCACGGGGCGTAATTCATTTCTTTGAAATATATTAAGAACTTCAATTTTTTGTTTTTTATAACATTTTAACTGTAAATAATTTACATAACGAATTTGTTTTGCTGTACATATAGATTCGAAAAAGTTGTAAAAAAACAAATATATAACAAATAAATGTTATCAAAGGCAAGATAAGTTACAAACATGCCGACATTTTTCTTTTTAAAATATATTGATAAACATTGTATGATTTTCGAAGCGATTACACGTTTTAAAGTGAGTAAAACCACTAAAAACCTTCCCAGATAGGTAGAAGAGTAACTTATCTTGCCTTTGATAACATTTATTTGTGATATATTTGTTTTTGACAACTTTTTCGAATCTATGTGTACAATAATAAAAACCTAAAATTTAACTTGAAAATAATATTTAAAATACATGTGCGTACACTGCACAAGCACCTTTATTATTATCATAATAATAATAATAATAATAATAATAATAAAAACTGGTGTAGATGACATCGACTGGCGCCATCCCACACCAACTAGTTGTGAAGGGTCGGGGAGGATGGAAAGACCGAGGTGAGAGAGTACTGACCAAATATCGACTGGAAGTGTGCAGTTCAAATCTGGTACCTTGGGGAGGCATTTTGTCACCCAAACCCCAGGAAACACCAATGTCCGATGTCAACGAGAAATCAATGACAACGGCTGTTGCGATAACATGCAATCATCTGCACAAGTGGTCAAAAGGTGGAGAACACTGGAAATCTGGGGAGACTTGTTGTCACTTGGTCTCCAGGGAACACCACAGGTTACTGCCAGTGAGCAATCACTGATGATGGCTTGTGAGACAACTAATACGCTACACATTTTGATGAAAAACATGGGGAAAAAATGGACATAGAACAGAAAATCAAAACTTTAAATATAATTTCTGTATTTAAAGTAATAGTTATTTAAATATTTCAGCATATAATCTTGTGGAGAAAATCCAGCTTCCCAATAAGGGGCACTCTGGATAGGAACAAAAATAATCTCAGTCATGAAAGATTTCTCCTCCACCGACCGAAGACAGAAAAGGTAAAGTGTAGCATCAAAACAGATACTACACTGATCTTGTTCCGAAGGCCAAAAAATATTTGTTTAATGTTTCTTTGTTTGTTCTCTAAATTCATAATTCAGTTTCATCAGTATTAAATTGTATATTGCTTTAAAATTACTTAATTTTACATAGATAATATTTATATTTTATATTGAATAAAGTTCAGTTTCAGTATTAATCGAACTGTGTTCCTTTTTCTTTTTAAACATGTTTTATTGCTCTTTTTCAAATGGCCCTCATATAGTACTGACATTCTGACAAATCTTACCTACATTGCCTGCAGACATTTTTCAGTTAACAGGTCTTCTTCTTACTTTCGGTGGCCGTGGTATAACCGTCTTCGTTGAATTGTTTAGAATAGCATAAAACATGTACTATACAACCAAAGTGTTCATAGACGAACGGATAAGACCGTTTGCTTCGTAAGCAACGGGTTGAACGTTCGCTCCCAGTCTTCGGATTGTACTTTTTGGGAAATGCTTTAATTGTGTGATTTTTTTTTTTTATTTGCGTTCGTTTCTTTTTCTGCTTTTTTATATATATTTTCCATTCTCTTCCTTTGAGATAATACGGATACATTTTCGTGTTTTTTCTCGGTTTTTACAGTTTTTTTTTGTTTTTTTTTTAATCCTTCGAGATGAAGCTTCATAATTTGTGCATTCAATCTTTTTGTGGACTGTTATCCTCATATTTATAGCAATAGTTGTTTCACCACGTTTCTGCTAACTCACTCCTTGGCCTTCTTCAAGTGATTAACAGTAATTATTGATAAGTTACAAAACTTGGTATTCCTGTCCCATCACAGTAAATTAATCACCTGAAGAAGACCAGAGGATGGGTAGGCCGAAACAACAACAACAACAACTATGAAGATGAGGATAACAGTCCGCAAAAGGAATGAATGTATACATCTTAGTATAGCTAATTTTTCATTATAAACAATCACGCACTACAGAGGAAACGAAAAACCCTGGGCAAGTGGGTATTTAAGCTACAGTTTTTAACATAAAAATAGTGGAAAGCAGATACGCAATTCAGATAGGAAAAAAAAAATTTGGGGGGGTAGCTTTCCTCATAACTACAACGAACCGCTCTTCCTCCTCCAACTCCACCTCCAACACCTGCACAATAGTCTTCATCTATATCTGTTTTGATGTCAAAAGGTCAAGGTCTTATCGTCTGCAGCGTTTGTGTTGAAAGGTTGAAATACAGCGTTATGTTTGACTGCCTGACCCTAGCTTCTCTTTCTATCGTCCGCCTAAGCCCCTCTCCCCGCCTCTAATCTACCTGAGGTATGTATTCCTTTTCTAAAATTTAAATTATGCTTTTCAACAACATCTAACAGGGCAATCCATCAATCAGAAGAAAAAAAAAAAAAAAAATTTCTCCAGATCTGCAAATCTAAATGCAGAAATGCCAAAGTCAGGCACATTTCACTTGCTAACTAAGTCAACACGCCCAATTCAACTTCACATTTTTTTATAATACGTATATACGTATTACGTATATACGTATTACGCATATGAGATCCTGCTTACGTATATGTATGCCTTCAATAAGTTTCCATACATTGTTTTTCGTAGAGGCGTTTTTATTGATAGTACACACATGAAACTCTACTCCCCCTTGAAGTAATCTCCTCCGGCTGTCAATGTGTCAATGGACCACATCGCAGCCTCTTTCATTACAATTGAACTCCAATCTCTGGTTCCCCCTCGCCAATCTTTCACGAAAAACACCCGTTTAGCTGAATCCACTGTGAAAAATTTCCCCCACTCTTTATCTGTGCCTACATCAAAACGTGGATTCCATAAACAAAGCTTCTTTCTTAGAACTGCACGCCTGTGGAACTCTGTTCCGTCTGCCTGCTTCCCACCTGACTACAACTTGGATGTGTTCAAGTCCAACGTTAACAAATTCCTAATGAACCGCCCCCTTAAGTAAACACTTCATCAAATCTCCACACTAACGTACTATACTTGCAATAACCCTTATCCCTGAGTGGCTTCCGGGCCTTGATAAGTGGTGACCACCGTATAAATAAAATAACGACAACCTGTAAGGTTTTCCTTTAGCTTAGGGAATAACCAAAAGTCACAGGGAGCAAGGTCTGGACTATAGGGAGGGTGAGGAACTGTATTGATGCCCCTTTTGGTCAAACAGTGTGCGTGATAAGGATAGAGTTGTGGACTAATGCATTCAGACAAACTTTGCGCAAATCTCCCACCTCTTCAATTCCTCACAAATAATTGTCTACACAGTTCCCACACTGACATCAAACTGTGTACTTATTGTCTCTATAGATATACAACGGTCTTTATCCATGAAATTCTTTATTTGGCCAATCAACTCTGGTGTTTTGACTTTCTTACTCCTCCCACACTTCTCATAATCCTTCAGACTCCCTGCCTTCCTTGAATCTCTTATGTCACTCAAAAACTGATGCTAGATTTGTGCAAAATGGTCCAAAAGCAGTCTGAAGCATTCCATACGTTTCTGTGGCAATTTTTTCAAAGTTAAAAGCAAAATTTTATTGCATATCGTTCTTCTAAAGTGTCCTCACATCCAGATTGCATTTTTGCAATTCACCATTTGTGACAATCAGGTTTTAGTAGGATGTATTCCGATTCCTGCTGTAACTGGTTATTTGAACCTGACATCATAAAACGTGGTCAGTCATCTCATAAGATGTCTAGCAATACCATACTGAATTTTCAAGAGTCTATGACCATTTTTAATGCCTGTATAAAAAGTCTGGAAACTTATTGAAGGCATCCGATATATACAATCTCAGTCGTAGGATTAACTAATTTGCATATAGATTTCAAAAAGCATATTTTATTAATTAACTATTAGACAATTTTCTTTTTCTTTAAATACAATAATTGTTTCGATTTTAACATAAATAGCTCTGTTTTGCCTTTTTATTCCGTGGACGCATATTTAGCATCTGTGTTTCAATAGTCGAATATTAATTATCAGGAATTGAGTGGATTTCCCAAAAGTTATTGTGAAAAGTGTGAATAGATGAACGATTTAGGGGTAATTTTACACCTATAATGCCCCCTAAGGGAGGAAACCAGAGTTATCCCAGAAAATCCATTCTGGCAAAAATTTACTTTCACCATGCCTAATGTTTGTGCAAAATTTCCAAGGTGTGATTATTGAAAAAAGTGCAAACACATTACTAGGTCCAATCCTTCCTTTGTCAAGGGGACTAAAAATAAATTTGTATCGCAATGACTAAAATATGTTTTTATGTCAATGTACAGGGTGGAATGATAAAGCGATCAAGCTGACTTTGGTGTTGTGGGAGGTCATGTTGGTGATGTTCTCGACATATAACCAAACTCTTCAGCACATCCAGGTACACTTTGGCGTTGACTTTTAAGCAGACTTCAAAGATGTGAGGTGGTATGATGTGGCCCTCACTTCAAACCACACCAAAGACCATACCCGTTGCCGAAAGCTTTTTCATCAACCTGGTATGTCCCTGTTATTCGTGGTAATCGAGCAATGCATCTTGAGGGTGCTGACCATGGTCCTGTTATCATAACTTGGATTGGTAAAGAGCATGAGTTGTACAGTGGCACATCTCCAATCTCACTTGTTGAACATTGTGTCACTTTCAGACATGATAGAAGGCTCCTATCGCTCTTGGGAATTGTACACAACTGGCCAACTAATAGATGGTCTGCAACACAAAAAGAAAACCAGTTTTCATCAAGCGGAAATGGAATCATGTCGTTTTTTCTATGGCGACAATTTTATCATTCCCCTCTGTAGTTGTAAAACACAAAGTCAGACCAAATCACCAAAGTTGAATTTTTTTTTATTATTCTTATGAAACTAAACCGAGTTGAAATGCTCAGAATCTAATTTTGACATTTAACAATCCCCCTCCCCACTTATTTGTACAAATTTCTTTCAATTCTCCTGCCTTGAATTCTAGAAATTTTGACAAAACACCAAATATTGGACTCTCCCTCTGCCAAATTTAATAAACAGTTCCGTGGGAATATAGCGGAAATTGCCAAAAAATTAAGTCCGTGTTGGCAAATGAAAACTACAGCCACCCCCACCCCACCGACATTGTGTAGATGTGACTCAACATGAGCCTCAAGACACAGCAAGGAAAATCGGAAGGACAAACAAACAAACAAACACGGCTATTCTTAACTTTACTAGCGGGACCTGTGGAAATTCCACAAGGGACTCATTCATATATAATATATTGATGTTGGCATTCTGTAGATTTTCAGTGTGAATCAGAACGCTCTGCTATTATTGTAGATTTTTTGTTAAAACTGCAAAAGTATTTATTTAAACTAGCACGAACGCCTGGCAAAGCTTGGTCGTAAAGTACGCTTAAATATGATATTTTAATTCTTGCAGATTTCGTATATATTATTATAGAGTTAATGTACTATAGATTTTTATATGTTATAAAGTTGCGATTTCAAAAAAAAAAAAAAAAAAAAAAAAAAATTATATATATATAATATATATATATATATATATATATACATGACTTGGGTGCATTAGCTTGAATCGAAACCGAAATAAAGACTTATGAAAAAAAAGTTATATTATATAACTTGAGTTCCTTCAGCCGAAACCAAAACTTACAAAGAATTCTTGATAAAATTATTTATAAAAAAAAAAACAACAGATTACTGGAGTGCCATCAGTTATAATCGAAACCGAAACTAAAACTTATGAAGAATTCTTGGTAAAATTATTTATGACAAGAAATGGAAGTACATAACAATAAAACGACCCGGATGTAAGCGTGACACAGAAAATAATACACACGCTATCGTATTAATATAGAAATGTCCACTTGATCTGTGTATTGCAAGACGAAAATAATATTTCCTACTTAAGCATGACAGACCAAATAAAATGATGTTTTAAACTTCAGCATTACAGACCAAATAAAATCTTTATTTTAAAACTCTGTGGATCGTCTGGGCTTGCTTGCTTGTCAATTAAAAAATATTGTTGTCATAGAAACCATGTGTCTTTGATAAAATGATTTAAAATTAAGCACGATAGATCAAAGAAAATTATATTTTAAAATCAAGTGTGAAATGAAAACTCGTTTTCTTATTTAGTTGCAGACCATCTACTAGTTGGCCAGTTGTGTACAAATCCCAAGAGCAATAGGAGTCTTCTATCATGTGTGAAAGTGACACAATGTTCAATGAGCGAGATCGGAGATGCGCCACTGTACAACTCATGCTCTCTACCGATCAAAGTTAAGACAACAGGACCATTGCTACCACCCTCAACATCCATCGCTAGATTGCCATGAATAACAGGAACATGCCCAGGGTGATGAAAACAAAGTTTCCGACCTTGGTTATGGTCTTTGCTGTGGTTTCAAGTAAGGG
Organism: Euprymna scolopes; assembly: GCF_053919585.1. Lineage (NCBI taxonomy): Eukaryota > Metazoa > Mollusca > Cephalopoda > Sepiida > Sepiolidae > Euprymna > Euprymna scolopes. The sequence continues at coordinate 72,398,435 of NC_136520.1, forward strand.
CCATCTCTTGTCACCTCACATCTTTGAAGTCAGTTTGAACGTCAACACCAAAGTGCGCCTGGGTGTGCTGAAGAGTGTGGTGATATTCTGGTGTAATCAGGTGGCTGCTAGCAGACCCTACGTGCGGCAGTAGGACTTGGCGCTGACCCACAAGTCCAAAGAGATCAGACTTGGCTTCAGAAGGAGTATTACGACTTTGTACACTTCTCTCACTGGCCCCCTTCTCCTTCCCTTACCTGAACCCACTGGACTACTTTATCTGGTCATATTTCGAGAACATCACCAACATGACCTCCCACAACACCAAAGCCAGCCTGATTGTCACCATCTGCCGAGTATTTGCCAAGCTCCTATCAGCGCTTGTGGAAAAGGTGTTCTCCCAGTTCCAAACCCGTATCAAGGCGGGGATTGAGGCTGAAGGCGGTTACATTGAATAGATGTCAGCTCTACTACATAATCAAGTTACCTGAATTGATTTTTTTCAATAAAAGTTTTAAAATAAAGCTGTAGCGTTGTTTAAGGCAACACTTTCATCATTTCGCCTTGTACTTGTCCAATAAGAAACAAGACAGCTGGAAAATCTCAACTTGCAAATGAGAACAAAAGAACAAATGCAAATTTTCAAGTGGACACTTCTTTGTATGACATGTTAATAATCACTGTTGCTGCCTTTTCTTAAGCTGTCCCAAATAAAGTTCAAATTTACTGCCAGGTGTCTAATATGTAGAAAAAAAAAATATATATTCAAATTTTGATCCAAATTATTGCAGAAGGTGAGAGGAACTTTCACCCTCACGCTAAAATCTATTCCTACATCCACCCATTTTCATTGGGAGCTGTGCTTAATAGGTTCAGTATCTACACCTAACATATAATAACATACATAAGTAGTTAATATTTTCGTTTTTATTATTGCTCATAAGCACTAGATCTTTTAAAAATGATTTGGTATTCTGCAATTTTTTGAGCTGTCAATTAATTTTTAAACAATATAAAATCAATATTTAAGCTTTTCGTATTATTTGGATTCATCAGACTACTGTCCTCATCTTCAGTGTTATTTTCACAACGTTTCGGTTGATGTAACTTCCGACCTTCTTCAAGTGTATCTTGTCGAACTCTGGAATTAGGACGGAATTTTGAACAGAACCCTTTATTTACTCCACGGAGGTAGCATGCTCTCGTTCCGTGACTGGATAAAGATCCTAAGTAATTCGCAATTGTATTTTTTAGTCGCCCACACCAAGAATTGAACCTTCAACCTTCAGGAGAATATCACTTTTTACAATTGATTTTTCCAAGTACTCTAACCACTGCACTATATCTAACTACTGGCATTTCAGCCCGGTGTTGCACAGGTGTTTGGAGGTGTATGTTGAGCAAATAAAAAAAGTGGTAGTAGGAAGGCAGGCTCAAACCTGTACCGCAAAGGCGGAAAAGAACAGGAAAAAAACCTGACGTCTTTGCTGTTACGACCACCACCAAACTGGAAGTGACATAGGTTTTAATTAAGGCTAAACAATCGAAAGGAGGGGATGACTTTTGAAAATATCGGCAAAAAAAGCGACCCCCCCCCCCCCGTAGAAAAGTGCCCAGTTGAAGGTGAAGATATTAATGTTTTTAGCCAATTTTTCGATATTTGTCATCTGAAAAGTCGAATTCAAAACAATACTGATCTTGTAAAAATCAGTCGCCTCTGTCGAAAGTTTTAGGCAGACATGCAAATACACATACATTTATATATTGGTAGCTCAAATTTTCGACCCAAACCGATTAAAAAGCTTGCGCTATCTCTGAATACCCTTTATGTAAAATTTCAAATGTTTAGACCAGAAATTGTCTGAGTAATTTGGTAGAGATCGAAGCGGTCAAATTTTTCTTAAACTTTGACCCTTATTATGACTCCATAACATTTGTTTTGGGCTCAAATCAAGTTAGATCCATGTCCAAGGAACATATATCTAAAATTTCAATTGTTTATACCCAAAATTAGCGGAGGAGTTTGGTAAAGTTCTCAAAGGTCAAATCGTTTAACTTTGACCCCATAACAACCAAATTTCTGGCCGAGAACCGATTACAAACATTTTCCCAAACCTCAGTATCCTGTATATCAAATTTCGAGTCTGTAGACTGAAAATTGACAGAGATATTGTGTAGGGAAATGTACAGACATACACTTTCACGTTATAGATATATAGATTATTAAGCCAGTTCTTTTCTATATTTACATTTGGTATAATTTTGGGCCTTCTCTTCTGATGAGAAGCAATTAGCTCCGATATGCCATGGCCTAAAGATTTTTTTTTTTTTTTTTAACTTTTCCTTATTGCTCTTACGATATAATCAAGTTATATATAACTTGTTCCTCATCTTTCATTTAATATTATATATTTGTAATCATCAAAATACAGTCCTGTTACGTTGTATCACAACTCATCAGTGCCACTAGACTAGCACCTCTCCCAAGCCAAGGATTGAACCTAGTTCTACCGATCGACCCACGGGAGCAGTTCCTGCAAATAACCTCGCCAAATATCTATTTTAAACAAACATTCGTCCACCACTTTTACAGTGCTCAAACCGCTTATTTATAAACAAACAGCGAGCCTCGCATTTTTCAGCCAATTAAATAGCGGGTGAGATTATTTATGACAGTGCTCTACCCAAAGAGAGGAAGCTTAAAATATATTCGTAGTTATCGACATACAGTCTTGTTTCGTTGTATCACAAATCATCAGTGCTGCTAGACTAGCACCTCTCCCAAGCCGAGGATTGAACCTAGAACCATCGCGTTGATAGTCAGCAGTATATATGTATTACTAGCAGGGTGCCCGGCATTGCCAGATAGTAAAACACGCTTAAGTATGATATTTTGATTAATGCAGGTTTCGTATTTATTGTATTATATTGGAGCCTATCCTTGTTTTAGCGTTATTTCCATGGCAGATGCTCATCTGAACTCTAATCTCTGGTCCCCCCTCGCCAATATTTCACGAAAAACACCCGTCTAGCTGAATCCACTGTGAAAAATTTCCCCCACTGTGCCTAAATCAAAACATGGATTCCATGAACAAAGCTTCTTTCTTAGAAGTGCACGCCTGTGGAACTCTGTTCCGTCTGCCTGTTTCCCACTGGACTACAACTTGGATGTGTTCAAGTCCAACGTTAACAAATTCCTAATGAACCACCCCCTTAAGTAAACACTTCATCAAATCTCCACACTAATGTAATGTACTTGCAATAACCCTTATCCCTGAGTGGTTTCCGGGCCTTGGTAAGTGGTGATCACTGTGTAAAAAAAAAAAAAAAAAGATCCAAAATATTATGATTTAAAAAGATAAAAAAAAAAAAATGACTTGGTGCTACCACCGAGAATCAAAACCAAAACGTTTAGCTTATGATTTACTTTTTCTTTGACGTTAACGCCTGAGCTATGAAGACATGTTTGCACCAAGGCTATAAATTAAAACATGAACCAATAGCTATTACATTATACATGCGTATCCGTAATGCCGTCGTTCGATCACACCTGGCAGATAATTTTTTTTTTTTTTAATTTTCACACTTTTGCACCGATTTTCCCTGATAACCCAAATATAAAAAGCTTCACATATATAAAAGCTTGAACACAAAGTTTAAATACCTTATATATTAAGTTTCATGTCTGTAGACCAAAAATTGACAGAGGAGTTTGGTAGGCCAAATTTTTTAAACAAACATATATATATATATATATATTTATTGAGAGAGGTTTGTGTTTACTATAAACTTTTATGCAAATATTACCCAAATATAAATCATGTAGAATATCTGCATGAATATAATTACACGTTAATTAAATATGATCATCCCATAAAACTAAGAGGGAATTAATTAAAATGAATGTTTAAAGAATATGCAAATTAGCTAGATCTTTTGCAGATGAATGTAATTCCCCGACCCATATATAACAAAGTTGTATTTTCTTTTGAAATAAATAGAAAAAAGGGGTTTTAATATGTATATCAATATATATAAAAAAAAAAAAAAATTATAAGAGTGTGTGTGTGTGTGTGTGTGTATATATATATATATATATATATATATATATATATATATATATATATACACACACACACACACATGCGTGTGTGTTTCGAGAGAGAGAAAAAAGGAGAAAGAAAGAGAAACATATATAACTAGCCTGGGTGCTCGGCGTTTCCCGTGTGTTTGGAGGTGTGTGTTGAGCAAAAAAACAAAACAAAAAAAAAAGTGGTAGTAGGCAGGCAGGCTCGAACCCATGACGTTTAGGCGGAAATGAAAGCGAAAGAAAACTTGATGTCTTACTCCCACTCCATGACACGACCGGAAGTTTGGAATGCTGAAATTAGTAAAGTCATTCCAACCGATGCGATGACTTGCAAAAATAGCAATGCAAAAAGACTGACCCTTCTTGTAGAAAACTGCCCAGTTGAGGGTGAAGGAATTAATGTTTTTAGCCAATTTTTTTATATTTGTCGTCCAAAGGGTCGAGCTTCAAAACGATACCAATCTTGTGAAAATCTGTCGCCTCTGTCGAAAGTTTTAACCAGATATACAAACATAAATACATACATTTACACAGACAGGCGAGATTTATATTATAGATGGATAGTTTTATCAGTTTAGGAGTAAATCCCGTATATACAACATATATACATACGTATCTTTATATAAATAAACACAACCTACTATTTTATTAGATTATCCCATATTGAAAAATGTTAGTCAAATATTGAAGTGAACCCTCAGAACATTAAGCAGACGATTGCAACCGAAGTGTCCATTACTCCCACACTTAGAAATGCCAGAATCAGAAAAGATGAAGAAAAAGAAACGCCCTCATCCTCTACTGTGTACCAACCCCCTTGTTTATTTAGTTATTCTTCGTGCCTGATCAGCGTTTATCATTCAGTGCCACACCTTTAATAGCTTAAGGCAAAAAGCATTCTTTAATTCCAGGCATCATTTCGGTATCGTTCCTTATCGTAGAACCCCAAAACGTACAAAACTCCACCCTGATAGTGTGCCCGTTAATACCAGAAATGCTCTTAAAGAGTCTGGCGCTCGTATCCCCTTTTCACTCAACAATTTCAGTAAATCTGTCTGACTGGTGGACAAGCTCAAGATTACTAATATTTTATCTGAATTTATCAGGTAGAAGATGAGTGAGTGGGGAGTATTCTTTGAAAAATTTGATTCTATACTTAGGACATGTATCTTAATCCCCCCCCCCCGGGTCATAGGGACGCTGTTGCATTATTTCATACAGCGTGTCTTGGGTAAGAATAGCCTGGTGGCACCCATCCCTCTCCAGGCTCTAGCCACATACAGCATTTGGTATTACCAAATGGTCACCCATTTAAGAATTGGCTAGGCTCAACATCACTTAACTTCAGTGATCTAATGGGTTGGTTGGTTGGTTGTTTTTGTTTTACGGCATATCAACCCTTTTCAGGTTATTTAATGCCGAATCCAAAGATTTTGAAGAAAAATTTTTTAATAGAATATATTTGTTGTTTTCAAGTCGGATTCTATTTAACCCATAGTTGGGACCCTAACAGGTACTACCACTCCGGGTCAGAATGGATCTGGGAGCAATGGCAATTAAAGGGTGGCTCCACACTCCCCAAAGCCCGCAAGCTGGGGCCTCACCACTGGATATAGTTTAAGGTCATATCCAGGACCGTGATCTAATGGGAGACAGTATATTAGTGATTGTCAAAATGGAGGCACTTCGCTCTCTCTCTTTCGAGAAAAAAGTCAAATGAAAATAGAGTGAATTTTATTTACAATAAAAACTATTCCAATATAGTGGTTACAGTCCTTATACACACAAATAATTAATAAAAGATGAGAATTCAAAGTAAAAAAACCCCACTTTATTACACCATCATATCAATAAGGAAAAAAGAAAACCTCTTTAGTCCATGGCATTTTGAAGCCTAATGCTTCTCATCAGAAGAGAGAAAAACCATATTTATATATATATATATATATATATGTTTTGTTGAATAGCAGAGATAATTCCTGTTTGTTTCTTTTGCGATCCATCTTTTCCATTTGGCGGGCCAATTTTTGAACATTTTGTTTGAGTGTAAAAAGAAATTTGCATAACTGCGAATGTTTTCGACTTGCAGGAGTCCTCTTCAGGCGAGTGATGAATTAATAAATTGCGTTTAGTGAATTTATTGAAAAACTTGATGAAAATAATTTATGAGTTGTATAGCGGCGCATCTCCGATCTTCTTTGTTGAACATTGGGTCACTTTTAGACCTCATACAAGGCTCCTATTGCTCTTGGGATTTGTACACAACTGGCCAACACGCAACAAAAAAGTTAACTGGTTTTTATCAAGTGAAAATGGAATCATGTTACCTTTTCTAGGGCAACAATTTTATAGTTCCACACACACTATATATATATATATATATATATAAATTGACAGATCAAAGATGTATATCACGATTTAATGTTGGTTTCAAAGCAAAGAAATCCGACAGTAAATCACCGTAACTTTGATTTATTTATAGCTCTATTATAAATTTTGAATATTGAGTTTCATTTTGTTCTGAAATCTGATTCCCATAAGAATCGATAAATTATTTTCCATATCATCACACACACACACAACATATAAAATGTGAAATCAAAGTTGAATCAAAACATCATTTAAGTTAAAATATCAAAATTTGATTCTAACTAGCCAATTTTCATTTGTTATTGTTATGTTATTGGCACTATTGCAATTTCGCTACAGTTTATTAAACAACAAGCCGAAGATGCGGAGCCCCCTCCATGAGTGAAAAATATGCTTTCTCCATGACTAATGTTTATGCAAAATTTTTTTAAAAAATCCAAGGCGTCGCTATTGAGAAAAGTGCGAACAAATGAACGATTTGGAGGTAATTTTACCCCTATAATGACTGGGAGGGGGGGGGGACCAGAGTTATCCCAGAAAATTACTTCTGGTAAAAATTTTCTTTCACCATGACTAATGTTTGTGCAAAATTTCAAAGCCGTTCAAGTAATGGTTACCGAGAAAAGTGTAAACAAACGAACAGACAAACACGAGTTCAATCCCTCCTTTATAGGAGGACCAAAAAAAAAAAAAAAAAAAAAAAGAATAACCTGGTAATATGTAAACAAACAGTCAAGTTAAAAAAAAAACCCAAAACTTTTTTTTTTTTTTTTTTTTTAATAATATAAAAAAAGTAGTCTTTTTAGGTACAGATTCGAGTAACACCTTTAAAGATCAAAGGTGACCCCCAAAGGTGGAAGTCAGCAAGATCACCTGATTTATGTTCAGAGACTTTTGAATAGCTGGCGAGACTTTAAGCAGAAAAGACGTGTCTAGGTGCTGCCCTCAATGGGAGCAGCACACACAAAGGGGCGTCTGGATGCAGCAATGCAGTTTAGCGATGTACCTTTCATGCACACACGTGGTTACTCTAATGTTTTATGTGGCCGTCTGTGAATGAAAGAATCTGAGTGAATAGCTCTCGTCTTTGGGAAGCATCATGTCTTAAGCTTCTAGGACTGACCTTCACTTCTGATCTGAAATGGAACGCATTACATCGAATCTGTTGCCAAGATTGCTGGAAAAATGGTTGGCTCACTCTACTGCTCCAGTAGGTGTCTCATTGCTGATGCAATCCTCTCTATAAAAACCAAATATGTCCTAAAATGGAATACTGTTGCCACATCTTGGTAGAAGTTGCTTGGTGCTCCCTATCTTGACTTGACAGAGTTCAAAACTGGCTTTGAAACCTAGTAGGTAATCCTTTTATCTTCCCTGCAACCTTTTTCCCATAGAAGAAACGTTGCGAGCCTGGTTCTATTCTATCATTATTTTCATGGCAAGTGCTCGACTGAGCTCTAATCTATAGTCCTCCCCTTGCAATGCTTTCTCAAAAAAAAAGCACCAACTAGCTACAATCATTATCAACAATTTTCCCTACTCTCTATCTGTGCCTAAATCTAAACACAGATTCCATGAACAAAGTTTCTTTCCTAGAACTGCCCGCATGTGGAACACTGTTCTGCTGGCCTGCTTCCCAGCCGATTACGATATAGTAATCTTCAAGTCCAATGTAAACAAGTTATTGTTGAGCCGTCCCTCTACCACCTTGCATTCATTAACCCTTATCCTTGAATCGCCTTTGGGCCCTAATAAGTGGGGACTTCTTTCTCAAAAAAAAAAAAAATTTTTTTATAAACATCGGCGTCCGAGTATGGTTTGTCAGCTAACAACTGAGTGTATGCCGGTTTATACACTGGTCACTAAGTGAAAGTATAAGTAACATATTTCTGAAATTCAGAGTGCCCCTTAAATTATACTCAAACCAATCCCAAACAAATTTTCCAACAACAGTTGTACCATGTTACGTGTTGATACAATCTGTTGATTGTCACAATCTGCTGACTAGCACGAAGAAACAACGAACATAAAAAAAAAAATTATGTTTATTAGAAAAAGTCGACTTCTTTTACGATTTGGTCTTGACCACTAAAGTGGGAAGATAAAATAATAAGCATTCGTGGATTGTAGGTCAAGGAGAAATGAACAGTTTAATTATATGATAGCAAGCGCAACAGGCGTCGCTTGGGAATGAAAGTGGTCTTTATATATACTAGCCTGGGTGTCCGGCGTTGCCCGGGTGTTTGGCGGTGTGTGTTGAGCAAAAAAAAAAGTGGTAGTAGGCAGGCTCGAACCCGCAAAGGAGGAAAAAAAAGTGAAAAAAAAAAAAAAAAAAAAAAAAAAAAAAAAAAAACATGACACGCTAGCTGTTGCGCCCATTGCTAAACCAGAAGTGACGTACGTTTAAGGCCAGATAATCGAAAAGAGGCCATGACTTTCAAAAATATCGGCGAAAAAAAGCGACCCTCCCTGTAGAAAAGTGCCCAGTTGAGGGTGAAGGAATTAATGCTTTTAGCTAATTTTTCAATATTTGTCGTCAGAAGGGTCGAGCTTCAAAACGATACTGATCCTGTGAAAATTTATTGCCTTTATTGAAAGTTTTTGCAAGACATACAAACATATATACATATATAATACATACATTTTAACAGACAGGTGAGATTTATATTACACTAGCGAGGGGTACCTGGCGTTGCCCGGGTGTTTGGAGGTGTGTGTGAAAACGCCGGGGGTGGGGGGATTAAAAAAACGTTTTCGTAGGTAAGTATGAGGATAGAACCGGAACCCTTGAGGTAAAGTTGTAAATTAAAGTGTGAAAAAAAAAAAAAAACGCGAGATGCTAATGGAAACACGTTTGAATTTATTTAATTACTTGGATTTGGCAGGTGCCCGTTTTAATTACTTAATGAGGTCAAGTTTGACTGCGGGATAGTATTGCATTTACTGCGGGAACGCTTCCCAAGATGTTATAGGAAAAAGACTAACCCACATGCGGCGAGTGACAAATGTTGAATATTTATTTTCCCAAAGTCGAGCAAATTAAATAGACAGGCGAGCTTCATTGTTAACTGTGAGATATTACGATTTATATGCGATATAAAAAGTTTTAAAAAGTTGTTAGGTGACCGACTGCTTCTCTGAAAAAAAACCTGAATATGTCATAAATTTACTTACCTTGTATCTATTATATAAATTAGGTTGTTTGGTCATCAAATACATTTAAATATATTTTTATTCATGCAGATTTAGTATTTATTATTATTATTAGGGCTGTGACAACAGCATATTCTTTTTATTCTTTTGACTCTCGAGTATATATCCAACACAGTTAATCAAACCAAGAACCACATCAGTCTATATAAAAATATATAAGATATTAACGGATATATACTCAAGAGCCAAAACAATGAAAGGAATATTCTGTTGTCACAGCCCTAATTATATAGCTAATACTGTATTGATTATTATATTGTACCCAATATATAGTAGTGATTTCAAAAGTTTAAAAAATAAAAATAAAATGACTTAAATACTATCAGCTAGAATCAAAACCAAAACAGTTCTCTATGTGCATATAAAAACTTTAATAAATAATGTTGTTTAATGTATAAATGTATATTTGTGCATGCATAGAAGTAACATGTTTAGTTAACTTACGTTTGCCAAGTTCAATATTTTTTTTACAATTTTGACCTCTTAGCAACTATTTTTACTGGCTAAAACCAAATTGAATTTGTTCCCCTATATATCAAGTTTCAAATCTGTAGACCAAAAATTGACAGAGTAGTTTGGTAGAGATCATTCCGCATACAGACAGACAGACAAGGTCACTTATATATAATTACTAACAGATGACCACTTACCAAGACACATTTGGCATAATGGTAAAAATGTTCAGTAATAAACCAGGAGATCAGGGCTCAATCCTCAGTCAAATCATGCCATGACTTAAAAAAAAAAAAAAAAAAAAAAAAAAAAAAAAAATGATACTGGTTGGAACGATAACATTGTAACCCTAGAAAAGACGACATGATTCCATTTCCGTTTGATGAAGCCGGTTTTCTTTTTTTTTTTTTTGTTGCAGACCATCTACTAGTTGGCCAGTTGTGTAGAAACCCCAAGAGCGATAGGAGCCTTCTATCATGTCTGAAAGTGACACAATGTTAAACGAGTGAGATCAGAGATGTGCTGTTGTACACTTCATGCTTTCTACCAATCCAAGTTATAACAACAGGACCAGTGCCAGCACCCTCAAAGTGCAAATCCGAATGGTTCAACACTTGAGAGCACAGCTCAGCACATCGGACGACCCGTGATTATGGTCTTTGGTGTGGTTTCAAGTGAGGGCCACATCATGCCACCTCACATCTTCAAAGTCGGCTTGAAAGTCAACAACGAAGTGTACCTAGATGTTCTAAAGAGTGCAGTGATTCCTGATGCAACCAGATGTCCGTTGGCAGACCCTGGGTGTGGCAGCAAGACTTGGTGTCAGCCCATAAGTTTAAAGAGATCCAGGCTTGGCTTTAGAAGGAGTACTACGACATCATACACTTCTCTTCCTGGCACTTCTCCTCTTCTGATCTGAACCTGCTGGACTAGTTCGTTTGGTCATACATCGAGAACATCACCAACATGACCTCTCACAACACCCAAAGCCAGCCTGATCACTGCCATTTACTGAGTATTCGCCAAGCTCTTGCCAGCACTTATGGAAAAGGCATGCTCCCAGTTCCGGACCTTTATCAAGGCGATGATTGAAGCTAAAGATGGTTACATTTAATAGATGTCAGCTCTACTACATAATCAAGTTACCTGAATTTAACTTTTCAATAAAAGTTTTAAAATGAAGCTGTAGTGTTGTTTTCTTTAGGGCGACAATTTTACTGTTTCACGTTGTAGTGGAGATATTAAGCAGACATTAAAATAATTCTGTTCATGGGGATTAATTTTACCCGGATATTCTTCTAGTATTTATATAAATAAAAATATTAAAGGACATGGATGTGACAGATGATAATTGCGATATTGAAACCAGGTCTTAAGTAGGAAGGAAGAAAGCGTAAATCTGAAAGGGTGAGAATCATGGGATTTAGGAAAAGACGGGAGGGAGAAGATCGATTGCATAGGATTAAGTAGAATGGATTGTCCCACTTTCCCCCGATTGTGGGTTAATCCATAATGAAGAAGGTGGGTAACAATATTATTGTCGGCCCAGTCTTATTTGCTTGTAGGACAGCCGCCCACCATTATTGCCTCCTTTCAAACCTCCTTTGACAGGATAGAGAATGGCTCTCGTGGTCAGGAGTATCAGTTGCGTCTTTTCTGCTATGCTGAAAAATGTGGGAATGGATTTTGGGAGGCCTGGGGGAGAGTGGGTCGCAAAATTTAAATATGGCAGTGAAGAAAGGTGAAGAACAGGAAGAAAAGAAAAGAAACAAAAAAAGAAAGGGTATATGTGGGAGGGGGATAATAAAAGAGAGAGAGAGAGAGAGAGAGAGAGAGAGAAGATGTGTAGACCAGTTTGGTCTTTGGGGGTGAAGAATAATATCTAAATCACGACAACGGTAAGTCAATTTCTTATTGACAACATTGCAAGCATAACAGGGTAAGAAAAAAAAAAAAAAAAAAAAAAAAAAAAAAAAAAAAACATTTAATCAGGAGCGTTCCAAAATACCTATTTTTTTTATTATTCCATCCGAATAGAACAGAGGGGATTGCAAATTGCATTGTTATGATGACTGAACTTATGTATTCATGACCTGAAAGTTTCATCTCTCTGTTGCAGATATTGACAGTGTTAGACTTTAAAAAAGCAATCCCTGTCATGGACGTGCGTCAGAAGTCAAGATGAATTCCTAGCAAAAGTTAATTAAGAATGGTGATGACTATGTAGAAAAAAAAAAAAAATTCTGGAGTACAAAAGGTTGCTCGTTTTAATGATACCACTTCCGTCTTCATAACTTTTTGAGAAAAAAAAAAAAATAGGAGGCTTTATTAATGGAACCACGATTGTATGTATGACAAAGCACACTCTGGACACCTATGCACAGACATCGTTCATCGCTAGGAAAACTGAATTGAGAATGGTGTAGACAATGTAGAAAAAATAAATTTGGAAGTACAAAAGATCGCTCGTTTTAATAGTACCACTTACGTCTTCGTAGCTCTTTAATTTTTTTGAGTTAAAATAAAATAGGAGTCTTTACTTTTGGAACAAACCTCGTATAATCGAGAGTTAAATAAAAATAAAACCGTTAATTAACATGCAGAAAAAAAAACTGGAGAACTCCTACTCATTTGAATTCAATTTCAACAATTAATTTGTTATTATAACCAGCACAAGTATTATGTAAAAAAATAAAACAAACGAACATATTCTAAGCCTTTATCTAAAAACAAAACAAGCCACGCATGGTAGTCCTCCTCTGGTGCTGCATGTGAGATGACCCCACAAAAAATAATGTAGAAATGATGAATATGAGAAGTGTGAAGGGCCAACGTTGCCTTCACATTTTCGTCAAGTTTCAGAAAAATCTAATGGATGGGGCAAAAGTTATGGGGTAAAAAGTGTCATTTTTTGCAATTTTGGAGCATTTGTAACCCCTTTTGAGTTCCTGGGAAAGCCGAATTCCAGTGAAAATGAACAAACGGTGCAGTTTCACGCCTTAAGACATGTCTATTTGAATTCAGCACCATGGAAAACCACTATATAGATATGCATGTCAAGTTTTTGAATAATATGAAAAAAGATCTCCAAAAAGGCATATTTTTTTTAGCCCTAAAAGTCCCAGACGAATGCGAACCAGAATTTTGCCGGCGTTACCCATACTGAATTTATATTAAGAACAATGGCTTCCACATTTTGACCACACTTCAAGAAAATCTTAAGGATGAATCAAACGGTATAGGGCAAAAAGTGCCATTTTTGGCAATTTGGGGACATTTTTGACCTCTTCTGTGCACCTGAGGATGCTGAATCCCAGTGTAAATGAAAAACGGTGCAGTTTCAGGCCTTAACACATGTATATTTGAGTTGACCACCGTGAAAAATCACTATGTAGTCAGACATATTAAGCTTTTGTTGATAAATATGAAAAAAGAGCCACAAAAAGGGGCATTTTTAGCACTAAAAGTCCCCAGGGACGCAAACCAGAATTTTGCCAGGGTCACCCATACTGGATTTATATTAAGAACAATGGGATCCACATTTTAGCTAAGTTTAAAAAAAATCTAATGGATGGATCAAAAGTTATGGAGCAAAAAGTGTCATTTTTTTACATCTTTTGAGCCCCTGGGGATGCAACAGGAATTTTTGCAAAAATAATTTTTTTACTGTGCACATCTATTAAATGTAATACAATTTGTGGTAAAATTTCAGGAAAAACTAATGGACAGTTATCTGGCAATCGTCCGAACTAACGGACGCACGAACGGATGCCACTGAAAACATTGGTCCCTTTTTGATAAATCAAAAAAAAAAAAAAATCTGTAGCTGTAAAACGCTAAAAATAATTAAGAAATTTTCTTTTTTATATAAATTGTTTTAAATCTTAAGGATCACAATAAAAGTACAGCAGAACTCCGGGATGCGGTGGCCCTAGGATACGTTTTTTTTTTTCAGGTTACGATGTAGGATACAATGTTTTTTTTCAGCCCCTGGTTAAGGTATTTAACCCACCTTGTAGTATTATTTATGTTTATTGATTATATACATGTGTATTATATATTGTACTGTATTTTTTTACTAATTTTTAATGCCGTATCGCAAGGTTCTACAGTAATTATTTAAACTCTTTAATTAATACGTGGGATATTCTTTGTTTCGTTTTATTTTTGTTTAAAACGAATTTCGTTTATTTGCGTTCTAATACATATTTCAGCCCTTTCGTTGTCCCAACCGATAATTGCACCTTGTAACGTTTGATGCGATTGAAGGAAAAGTTCAGTGGGGGGGATTTAGATTCTGCAAAAAATCTGAAATCTATTTGAATTTTTGATGCAAAGATTTCTCTAACACAGAAACCAACAAACATATGTGATGTTGCAATTACACTCAAATAAAGGAAATAAAAATCGGTATCTTTTCATTTTTAACAAAAAGCGTTTATCACGCATTACTCTCCGTCACGACACCATTTAAAAAGTCTCCCGCTGCCACATGTCCATCTAGCCTGGTTACATTTCCCCTTCCTCCAACCGCATACCAGGCCATTCTCATCCTCGACTTTACACGGCCATTTTCTTCAACCTCACACTTTGCTTCTGAAAACTGCTGGGTCCTTCAGCCTCACTTTCTTTCTCACATTGAGCCGGAACTTTCTTTAGGGAGGGACTTTTCTCTCCTCTCACCGTTTTCTCTGCTTGAACAAAAGCACAGCTGCTTATCCGTCCGAGTTCGGTCTTTATTCCTCCCAAATCTCGGGAATTCTCGCAGTTAGTCTCGCTCTCTTTCCCATAAAACCAACCATGCCTACCGCTTCTTCCTCTCCCAGCTCCTGTGTGTTGACAGCAAACAGAACAGACTTTCTGTCTTTTGGAGGTGAGTGCATTAGAAGAATTAGTAACTACAGATTTTCTGACCACGTGGTGCATTTTTTTCTTTTTCTTTTCTTTTCCTTTTTCTTCTTGCGCACACTTCCTAATTTGCATATGCACTTTTTTGGCTACTGCTGCTAATCTCTTCGCGAACCAGTCATCCTTCAAGTACGATAACCATTAGACCAGCGTGACACAATTTTTAAAAGTATTTCCAAACTATTTATTCTTAACGAAAGTAATCTGTAATGTGAACAATTCACACATGCGCATTCGTGAAACAGTTAGCAAACAAATAAAATCCAATTACCCTCACATACCAATTTTTCAATTTTGACCCCTTAGAAACCCCTTTTTCCGGAGAAAAATGTATTAAAAATTTTTCCACTGAATACTCCAAATTTTAAGTCTGTAGATCAAAAATTCGTTGAATATATAGGTTGAGAAGTGTCCTCACTCACACACATTCTCATATATATATATATATATATATATATATATATATATATGTGCAAAAAATATCTCAGTAAAAGCCAAGGTATAAGCTATGTACTGATGGAAACGCCAGATGCATATCATTTTAGCCTTTATCCTCGAGTGGCCATCGGGCCTTGATCCTTGGTGATTCACTTGCAAAAAAAAAAAAAAAAAAAAGATGCTATGGCGATAATCAGAAGAGACTATAGTAAACAGCAAAAGATGTCACAGTTCGAGAGAAAGAGGGTAGAAAACTTTCTGGCATCTGGACATTTTTAAAATGAAGGGGTGGAATTTAGGTGCTTGTCGAGTTAATTTGGGGTGTTTACGTCAAGAGGGCACCAAACTTGGCATAAAACGTCGTTTGGGTATAATAGAAACAATCCTACAATTTGTGATGCTTGAAGCAGAGCAGCTGGGCTCGATTGAAAGTTCTAAATTCGTTAAAAGAACAAATGATAGAAAATTCTCTCCAGAGATTTGGCAGGTTCTTAAACGCAAAGAAACATTCCATCTATATGTAAAGCATAAAAAAAAACAATGTATCCAGAATACGAGTCTCCTGAATAAATTGATAATCGCATTATCACACATCAGCTGAGACTAGACCAGCTTGTGCAGCCTCTGCCAAAAGATCCTCGGATGTCTTGGTGCCGACTTCTACATCATTTGCGAAAGTGGGAAAGGGCGGCGACCATGGAATTCAAGACAAAAATCAGACAATTATTCTTAAAGGGGTGTAAAGAGGGGGGGATGAGGGAAAAAGAAAGCGAACGGGGGGGATAAAAAAGAAAGATAACGAGAGGGGGGGAATAAAAAAAGAAAGAGAACGGGGGGGGAGAAAGAGAGAGGGAGAGAAAAAGAAAGAAAGCAGAGTGGGAAGAAAGAGTCTGAGAGAGAGAAAGATAGATAGATAGACAGCGCGTGCAAGAGAGAAAGAAAGCAGGAGAGCGAAAGGAGAAAGAGGGAGAAAGAGAAAGTGAGAAAAAGAAAAAGAAAGAGAGAGAGAGACAAGGTAGAAATAAAAAGAGAACGGGATAGATGAAAAGAAAACAAGAAAATAAGCAGAAACTGTACTGAATTTGCGAGATGAAAATCGTATTTATAAAAGAAATGCTATTTCAAACTGAAACACGACAGACAGGCGAAAATCTCACTTCAAACACGAGTATGACAGATCGATGGATGGATCGACATATAAAGATGCTGTATGCTTGTAAGCTGCATCCGTGTAAAAAAACGCTAAATATGCCATACAGAGCCTCTTTTAGCTGTCTATATACATATATAAAAACGACCCAACTTCCACTCGGGATCAAGTGACAAAAGTATCCACATTTTGTCCCCTCCCCCTACACACTGATGCCCCGGGACTCTCCCTAACCGTCTGTGTATTTTCCACAGCAGAGAAGGCAGCGCTAGTGTAAAATAATAAGTTATGGTTGCCTGATTATTTAATGGCATCAGAGAGTCGATTTCTCCTCCGATTGTCTGCCACCATCCACTCACCTCAACTGCACACAATGGCATTTGGATCACCCTAACCACCACCACCACCACCACCACACCGTCTCTCGTGAAGTGATGAACTTCACCAAAAACAAGGCATCTCCAAGACTACTGCAGTCCCTGCCTCTAATCCACCCCGCCCGTCCCTGCTGTGGTTGTCGCCACATCCCCGCCTTTCAAATTGGAGAATGCCTCCTGCAACGGATCACTCGACTGTGAATAAGATACAAGTATTTTGAAAAAAAAAAAAAAAAAAAAAAGCATTAAATCATCCACACTTTCTGACGATCAGCGGGAAAACAAAGTTGGAGGTGAACGAATTTTTTTCACGATCGCTGAATTGTAAATTGGAAGCAGAATAGAGTTTCGATATTACTTGCATTCTTCAGACTGGTGTTGTCGTCCTGGCTGTTATTTTTCACAACGATTCGGCAGATGTAACTTCCAACCTTCTTCAGGTGTATATTGTTGAACGCAGGAACCTGTCTGGCGAACGCGAGAACCTTTTACTGGCTAACGTGGGAAAACCATGTCAGTCGAATGGGGGGAAACCGTTCCGTCAAACGCGGGGAAACCTTTCTTTCAAACTTTCTGTTAAACTCGAGAACCTTTCTGTCAAACTCTGGAATTTGCACAGGATTTTGAATGGAACCCTTTATCTAATCCACGGGGGTAGCATGCTGTTGTTTCATCAGCCATGACCGGGTAGAAGTCTTAATTCGTAATTGAATTCTGAGTGTCAGCCGCACCTAAGATTCAACTTTCAGAAGAATGTACCTTTACAACAGAATTTTACCAAGTACTACTATGTCATAAATCCTTGTGAATTGCAAATTGCTTAAAGATTCTAGAGTTCGACTAAAGATTCCCAAGTTCCGGATAAAGTTTAAGAAACGAAGCCGTGTCCATTTGGCGCAGCAGTATTTGTATCTCTTTATTCATAGGCAGCAATTGTCACAATGTTGAAAAAATAAATAAAAACAACAAAAAACAACAACAATTGTTTCACTAGCTTATATGTTAAGAAGTTGGGGGGGGGGCAGAAACGGATGCGAAAATGTTTGTGTGGCTTTTACAAGGAAACATTCCACGATGAATTGTACGTTTGAAACAGAATCAATTTTCCAGATTATCTACTCGTATTCTTCGGACTAATGTTCTCATCTTCAGTGTTATTTTCCAACATTTCCGTCGATGTAACCTCCGACCTTCTTCAGGTGTATCTTGTCGATTGTATTTTGAGTGGCGCCTGCCAGGATCCATGGCATGGTGGATAAAGTATTTGGTAAAATTGTAAAATTGTATTGTGGAGGTTGAAAGTCCAATCCTCAATGAAACCCTACTTGGTGCGTGTTATTGTTTTTTTTTTTTTTTTTTTTTTTTTTTTCTGCACAAAAAATATCAGAAAAGTAGAAAAATATCGGCTTTATCAAAATATTTCTTGATTGAAAATACAGGATGTCCCAACATTATTTGACACATTTGTAGGTAAAAATAAAATGACAAAGAAAATTTTTTTTGTGCGTAGAATGTCATTTATTTTAATTGGATCAAAATTCATTTATATCTGTATTTATGCATTTTTTTTTTTTTTTTTTAGGAAATGTTCCCGAATCATTTGATTTCTTTGCGTAGTGATATTGGTTGGTCCGCAAGATTACCGGATCTAAACTCCTGTGAGTTTTTTTGTGGGGATATTTGAAGTCAAATGTATTAAGTCATCGCCCTCGACCTCTTAAAGAATTAAAGCGAGTTTATTCGTTCTGAAATTGCTGCTATTCCACCCGAAATGATCCATGGAGTTATTGAAAACCTTTGTGAACATCTACAATCGTGTGTTAGCAATGATGGGAAACATTTGACCGATTTAATATTTAAGACGTACATTAAAAAAAAAAAACATTTAAAAAACAAACATTAAAAAAACATTAAAATAAAAACATTAAAATAAAAAACATTAAAAAAAAACATTTAAAAAATGTTTTTTTTTTTAAATGTTTTTTCACTATTAATTTTTGACCAACACATATCAAATTATTTTGAGACAACTTGTATTTCTCATTCCATGGAATCTGTATGAGTCCTGCTAACTATTTTAGGAATAAATATTTGTACTTTAATGGTTGAACACTATACAATACATCACCCGGTTGCAATAATGATGCTTTCAAAAGTGGGGGGGCAGTTATAGTGGGTGGAGCATGTGAAACTTGTGCTTCTGTCGACAACATTAAGAATTCAAGTTAAACCAACTTAGTATCAAACTCACTTCAATAGAAAGCTAAATTCAATGACTACAAAGGAGTACAAAAAACAATTGGCATACGGATGAGGAGTACAAGAGATGGGAATAAAATAAAAACAATCATCATTTACCAAATGTAATAATGTATTTCTGAATTTATTGCTTCCGGACAACACCGAGTTTTTTTTTAGTTTTTGTTTTATCTAGTATACAGCACAATAATAGTTGTTTTTGTTTTACGGCATATCAACCCTTTTCAGGATATTTAATGCCGAATCCAAAGATTCTGAAGAAAATTTTTTTAATAGAATATATTTTTTGTTTTCAAGTCGGTTTCTATTTAACCCATAGTTGGGACCCTACAGGTACTACCACTCCGGGCCAGAGTGGACCTGGGAGCAATGGCAATTAAAGGGTGGCTCCACACTCCCCAAAGCCCGCAAGCTGGGGTCTCACCATCGGATATAGTTTTAAGGTCATATCCAGGACCACAACACAATAACAAAACCAAGAAACACATTGGTTAATGTTCCTGGGCAATGCGACGTTAAAACACACTAGTTCTGTCGAAGGTATTGAGCACTTTGGGATTAATATATACAAGTTATCACATATAATGCTGTATTTGTATATTTATTGCTCTGAAGCAGCGCCAGGTTCCTTGATAAGCATACAGCACTATACAAAAACACTTTAGAGTTATTGCTCCCGAGTAATATGCCAATAAACATACTTGCTCTGTTTAGTATATTGAGCACTTTTGGATGACTTTATATCACTTGTCAAGTAGGGTGTGAAGGAGGGGGGGGTAGAGTAAGAATTAAAAAAAAGAAGAAAAAAAAAGCGTAATTATCAAAATTAAGGTGAGAAAAAGTAAGACACTATCCATTACGTTCCCAGGACCACTGACCTCTCCTAAATGGAGAGAAATGAGTCATGGTATCTAGATATTAATACGATAGCGTGTGTGTTATTTTCGGTGTCACGCTTATATCCGGGTTGTTTAAATGTTATGTACTTCCATTTCCTGTCATAAATAATTTTACCAAGAATTCTTTATAAGTTGTGGTTTCGATTATAGCTGATGGCACTTAAAGTCATTTATTTTTTTTATAAATAATTTTATCAAGAATTCTTCATAAGTTTTGGTTTCGGTTATGGCTGAAGGAACTCAAGTTTATATATATATATATATATATATATATATATAGTCATCCACATACAGTACTGTTTCGCTGTTTCACAGCTCATCAGTGCGGCTAGACAGGTAACTACCTCAAGCCAGGATTGAAACCCGACCGTCTGTACAACTGTCAAGGCTCCTAACCACTACGCTATTGGCGGCTGCTGCACGAGTCATGAGTTTAACGATGTTTTGACATTGTCCGAACTATATATATATATATACACACACACATTTATATATTATTTATAAGTTTTTATTTTGGTTTCAATTCAAGCTAATACACCCAAGTCATATGGATATATTTTCTTATTTTTGAAATTGCAACTTTATAATATATAAAAATCGATAGAACATTAACTCTATAATAATAAATACGAAAAAAAAAAAAAAATCAAGAATTAAAATATATTTAATGCAAGAATTAAAATATCATATTTAAGCGTACTTTACGACCGGGCTTTGCCGGGCGTTCGTGCAAGCTTAGATAAATACTTTTGCAGTTTTAACAAAAAAGCTACAATAATATTAGACCGTCTCCATTTACGCTGAACATCTACAGAATGCCAACAGCGATACATTACATATGAATGAGTGCCCTATGGAATTTCCACAGGTCTCACTAGTATAACAAGAACGTGCTTTTCATAAGTGATGAAATATTTCTGGTGGAACTGTTCATTGGTGACCCTAACCCTAGCCTCCCATGCCGCCACCCACACTGTTGTTCAATTGTAACTATACTCCCCACCCAAGGTCTCCTACTACTTCCACCCACACCAGTCAATTTGGTGTCCACCGCCACCATCTCGGGAAGTGTGGGGAGGTAGAGCACTGTGTCTGGCCGTGCCACATCACATTGTGAAATCCTTGTGCGGCAGTAATCAGGACATGAGTAATTAAAACAGTGAAATCTGTATTTAGTCATCATGTGATCCAAAAGGATGTTTCTTAGTTTTTTTTTTATGTTTTCACTATAAAAAAGAAGGAAAAAAAATATGAGAAATAATTCGTTTTGGTATTATTGTAGACTAGCCTGGGTGACCGGCGTTGCCCAGCTGTTTGGAGGTGTGTTGAGCAAAAAAAAAAAAAAAGTGGTAGTAGGTAGGCAGGCAGGCTTGAACCCGTATACAAAGGAAGCAAAGAACGTGAAAAAAATAAATAAATTTAAAAAAAAAAAAAAAAACCCGTGACGTCTTTGCCGTTGCATCCATCACCAAACCGAAACTGGCGAAGGTTTAAATTAAGGCTAGTCAATTGAAAAAAAGGAATGACTTTCAAAAATATCAGCAAAAAAAGTGATTGCTTCTCATAGAAAAGTGTCCAGTTGAGGGTGAAGGAATTAATGTTTTTCGTCAATTTTTCAATATTTGTCGTCCGAAGGGTCGAGCTTCAAAACGATATCAATCTCTTGAAAATCCGTTGCCTCTGCCAAAAGTTTTAGAATTACATACATACATACATACATTTAAACAGACAAGTCAGTTAAATCATCTTTCTCCAAAAATGAGAGTCGACTTGTTCAAGTGATGACCTGTGAACATCATCCAAAATCTGGGGATGATTTTAAAATTTCAGTTTTATATGTAAACTAGCAGGCTTATACGTTTTAAGAATTCAACATAAACAACAGTTTTATGTACAATCGTTTCTGAGACGATAAAATCTTTTTTGATATCAAGTCTTTTCATCAGCACAAGCTATAAGACCCCAAGTTGGAAATTAAAAAAACAGCATCAAAACTAAAGTGCAGATGATTCTTCGAGAGGTAGAAAAAGATGTGGTTCCTATTTCTTGCCTCCCCAGAGTTAGACACAAAGTCGGTTTTTAATGTGGGAGAAATCCAGCCCCCCCCCCCCCAAAGGGGGACTCTGGATAGGAACAAAAATAAAAATGGTCTCAGTCATGAAGGATTTCTCCTCCACTGACCGAGATAAAAAAAAAAAGGCAAAAGTGCAGCATCAGAACAAATACTACACTTTGATCTTGGCCCAAAGACTAAAAGATTTAGTTGATTCACTTTGACTCACATATGAATCAATTAAAGCGAGCAAACAAAGGGACATAATCAAGAAACTAAAGATCGTCTACAGTACAGGTACAGAAATGCACACAATAGAGAAAGGAATTTACCATTTTTGTTCCAAGAGAAAAAAACAAGTATGAGAAAAATAAAATTCGGTAGAAAACCAAATTTATGACATTCATTATTATCTGATACAGTGGCCTTAGGCTACAGTTTTTTCAGGTTACGATATGGAATAAGATGTTTTTTCGTCCCCCTGGTTACGGTATTTGCCTCGCCTTTAGGTGTTATTTATAATGTTATGTGATTATATACATGTGTATTATATACTGTACTGTATTTTGTTATTAATTTTAATATGTACGTTATAAAGTTTTGTTTAGTCCCTGCCATACGGCGATTTCACCTTACGATTCCAACCCTGCAATGGATTAATGTTGTATCCTGGTGTTCTGCTGTAGTTATGACCGAATAAAGGCCCAGGGGAAAAAAAAAAAAAAAAAAAAAACTTGGTAATTTGTGAAAACAAAATATATTGAACAGAAAAGCAAATCCAACTATTAAGAATGTGGATATATGTCAGTTCGACTGCCAAGTGCGAGACATGAATAAGCTGTGCACTAATGCCGAAAGACATATTCTCCAGGTCTTTATAGTTAGAGGAAGCGTTTACTATTATCCGTAGGAGGGATACACTGCAACACTAATCATGCTCCAAAAATGCAACATTAACAATATATAATGTATATACTATAGATACAAGCTAAGTAAATTTATGACGTATTCATTTATGTACGTTCCAAGAATTAAACATAAACGAAACTTGTGTACGATCATTTCTGAGATGATATAGATTTTTATTGATATCAAGTCCCTTCGTCAATATAAAGACACTAAGTTGGAAGTAAAAACAAAAAGTGCAGATGATTCTCAGTTATACAGCAATTCAAGAAGCAGAGAAAGGTTTAGTTGATTCACTTTGAATAACCTACAAATCATTAAAATCGATTAAAGAGAGATAATCGAGGAAATAAACTACTACATGCAATTTACTGATGAGTCATCATTTAGCAAGGTCAAAGTTACACGAGGACAAGTGTTAAGGAGATTCTCAGTTGGAGGACGATGAACAATATGATGAGCGGATTAAGAAATAATGAATGGAATAAGAGTCAGCTTGGTGAGGAGAAAGGGAGAGAAGAGAATAAGGTTTAAGAAAGGCAAAGAAGGCTAGAGTTTAACAAAAAAGTAAAGAAGGATAGAGTTGAAAAAAAAAGCAAAGAAGGATAGAGTTGAAAAAAAAGCAAAGAAGGATAGAGTTGAAAAAAAAAGCAAAGAAGGATAGAGTTGAAAAAAAAAGACAAAGAAGGATAGAGTTGAAAAAAAAAGACAAAGAAGGATAGAGTTTAAAAAAAAGGTAAAGAAGGATAGAGTTGAAAAAAAAAGGTAAAGAAGGATAGAGTTGAAAAAAAAAGACAAAGAAGGATAGAGTTTAAAAAAAAGGTAAAGAAGGATAGAGTTTAAAAAAAGGTAAAGAAGGATAGAGTTGAAAAAAAAGCAAAGAAGGATAGAGTTGAAAAAAAAAGCAAAGAAGGATAGAGTTGAAAAAAAAAGACAAAGAAGGATAGAGTTGAAAAAAAAAGACAAAGAAGGATAGAGTTTAAAAAAAAGGTAAAGAAGGATAGAGTTGAAAAAAAAAGGTAAAGAAGGATAGAGTTGAAAAAAAAAGACAAAGAAGGATAGAGTTTAAAAAAAAGGTAAAGAAGGATAGAGTTTAAAAAAAAGCAAAGAAGGATAGAGTTGAAAAAAAAAGACAAAGAAGGATAGAGTTTAAAAGAAAATCAAAGAAGGATAGAGTTTAAAAAAAGGTAAAGAAGGATAGAGTTGAAAAAAAAGGTAAAGAAGGATAGAGTTGAAAAAAAAAGACAAAGAAGGATAGAGTTTAAAAGAAAATCAAAGAAGGATAGAGTTTAAAAAAAGGTAAAGAAGGATAGAGTTGAAAAAAAAGGTAAAGAAGGATAGAGTTTAAAAAAAAGTAAAGAAGGATAGAGTTTAAAAAAAAGTAAAGAAGGATAGAGTTGAAAAAAAAAGCAAAGAAGAATAGAGTTGAAAAAAAAAGCAAAGAAGGATAGAGTTTAAAAAATAAGTAAAGAAGGATAGAGTTTAAAAAAAAAGTAAAGAAGGATAGAGTTTAAAAAAAAGCAAAGAAGGATAGAGTTGAAAAAAAAGGCAAAGAAGGATAGAATTGAAAAAAAAGGCAAAGAAGGATAGAGTTGAAAAAAAGGTAAAGAAGGATAGAGTTTAAAAAAAAAGTAAAGAAGGATAGAGTTGAAAAAAAAAGGCAAAGAAGGATAGAGTTGAAAAAAAAGGTAAAGAAGGATAGAGTTGAAAAAAAAGGTAAAGAAGGATAGAGTTTAAAAAAAAAGCAAAGAAGGATAGAGTTTAAAAAAAAAGGCAAAGAAGGATAGAGCTTAAAAAAAAGGGAAAGAAGGATAGAGTTGAAAAAAAAAGGTAAAGAAGGATAGAGTTTAAAAAAAAGGTAAAGAAGGATAGAGTTGAAAAAAAAAGGTAAAGAAGGATAGAGTTGAAAAAAAAAGCAAAGAAGGATAGAGTTGAAAAAAAAAGGTAAAGAAGGATAGAGTTGAAAAAAAAAGCAAAGAAGGATAGAGTTGAAAAAAAAAGTAAAGAAGGATAGAGTTGAAAAAAAAGGTAAAGAAGGATAGAGTTGAAAAAAAAGGTAAAGAAGGATAGAGTTGAAAAAAAAGGCAAAGAAGGATAGAATTGAAAAAAAAGGCAAAGAAGGATAGAGTTGAAAAAAAGGTAAAGAA
This sequence comes from Euprymna scolopes, assembly GCF_053919585.1. Lineage (NCBI taxonomy): Eukaryota > Metazoa > Mollusca > Cephalopoda > Sepiida > Sepiolidae > Euprymna > Euprymna scolopes. Next base: position 72,423,677 of record NC_136520.1, read on the forward strand.
GGATAGAGTTTAAAAAAAAAGTAAAGAAGGATAGAGTTTAAAAAAAAAGGCAAAGAAGGATAGAGTTGAAAAAAAGGTAAAGAAGGATAGAGTTTAAAAAAAAAGGCAAAGAAGGATAGAGTTTAAAAAAAAAGCAAAGAAGGATAGAGTTTAAAAAAAAAGGTAAAGAAGGATAGAGTTTAAAAAAAAGGTAAAGAAGGATAGAGTTTAAAAAAAAGGTAAAGAAGGATAGAGTTTAAAAAAAAGGTAAAGAAGGATAGAGTTTAAAAAAAAAGCAAAGAAGGATAGAGTTTAAAAAAAAGGCAAAGAAGCATAGAGTTTAAAAAAAAAGGCAAAGAAGGATAGAGTTTAAAAAAAAAGGTAAAGAAGGATAGAGTTTAAAAAAAAAGGCAAAGAAGGATAGAGTTGAAAAAAAGGTAAAGAAGGATAGAGTTTAAAAAAAAAGGCAAAGAAGGATAGAGTTTAAAAAAAAAGGCAAAGAAGGATAGAGTTGAAAAAAAAAGCAAAGAAGGATAGAGTTTAAAAAAAAAGGCAAAGAAGGATAGAGTTTAAAAAAAAGGTAAAGAAGGATAGAGTTTAAAAAAAAGGTAAAGAAGGATAGAGTTTAAAAAAAAAGGCAAAGAAGGATAGAGTTTAAAAAAAAGGTAAAGAAGGATAGAGTTTAAAAAAAAAGGTAAAGAAGGATAGAGCTTAAAAAAAAAGTAAAGAAGGATAGAGTTGAAAAAAAAAGCAAAGAAGGATAGAGTTTAAAAAAAAAGGCAAAGAAGGATAGAGTTTAAAAAAAAAAGCAAAGAAGGATAGAGTTTAAAAAAAAAGGCAAAGAAGGATAGAGTTTAAAAAAAAGGTAAAGAAGGATAGAGTTTAAAAAAAAAGTAAAGAAGGATAGAGTTGAAAAAAAAAGGCAAAGAAGGATAGAGTTGAAAAAAAAGGTAAAGAAGGATAGAGTTGAAAAAAAAAGCAAAGAAGGATAGAGTTTAAAAAAAAAGGCAAAGAAGGATAGAGCTTAAAAAAAAGTAAAGAAGGATAGAGTTGAAAAAAAAAGGCAAAGAAGGATAGAGTTGAAAAAAAAGGTAAAGAAGGATAGAGTTGAAAAAAAAAGCAAAGAAGGATAGAGTTTAAAAAAAAAGGCAAAGAAGGATAGAGCTTAAAAAAAAGGCAAAGAAGGATAGAGTTGAAAAAAAAGGTAAAGAAGGATAGAGTTTAAAAAAAAAGGCAAAGAAGGATAGAGTTGAAAAAAAAAGGCAAAGAAGGATAGAGTTGAAAAAAAAGGTAAAGAAGGATAGAGTTGAAAAAAAAAGGCAAAGAAGGATAGAGTTTAAAAAAAAGGTAAAGAAGGATAGAGTTGAAAAAAAAAGGCAAAGAAGGATAGAGTTGAAAAAAAAGGTAAAGAAGGATAGAGTTGAAAAAAAAAGCAAAGAAGGATAGAGTTTAAAAAAAAAGGCAAAGAAGGATAGAGCTTAAAAAAAAGGTAAAGAAGGATAGAGTTGAAAAAAAAAGTAAAGAAGGATAGAGTTTAAAAAAAAAGCAAAGAAGGATAGAGTTTAAAAAAAAAGCAAAGAAGGATAGAGTTTAAAAAAAAAGTAAAGAAGGATAGAGTTTAAAAAAAAAGGTAAAGAAGGATAGAGTTTAAAAAAAAAGCAAAGAAGGATAGAGTTTAAAAAAAAAGGTAAAGAAGGATAAAGTTTAAAAAAAAAGTAAAGAAGGATAGAGTTTAAAAAAAAAGCAAAGAAGGATAGAGTTTAAAAAAAAAGCAAAGAAGGATAGAGTTTAAAAAAAAAGGTAAAGAAGGATAGAGTTGAAAAAAAAAGTAAAGAAGGATAGAGTTTAAAAAAAAAGCAAAGAAGGATAGAGTTTAAAAAAAAAGCAAAGAAGGATAGAGCTTAAAAAAAAGCAAAGAAGGATAGAGTTGAAAAAAAAAGCAAAGAAGGATAGAGTTTAAAAAAAAGGCAAAGAAGGATAGAGTTTAAAAAAAAGGTAAAGAAGGATAGAGTTGAAAAAAAAAGGTAAAGAAGGATAGAGTTTAAAAAAAAGGTAAAGAAGGATAGAGTTGAAAAAAAAGGTAAAGAAGGATAGAGTTGAAAAAAAAAGCAAAGAAGGATAGAGTTGAAAAAAAAAGTAAAGAAGGATAGAGTTGAAAAAAAAGGTAAAGAAGGATAGAGTTTAAAAAAAAGGTAAAGAAGGATAGAGTTGAAAAAAAAAGGCAAAGAAGGATAGAGTTTAAAAAAAAGGTAAAGAAGGATAGAGTTGAAAAAAAAAGGCAAAGAAGGATAGAGTTGAAAAAAAAAGTAAAGAAGGATAGAGTTGAAAAAAAAAGGCAAAGAAGGATAGAGTTGAAAAAAAAAGTAAAGAAGGATAGAGTTGAAAAAAAAAGCAAAGAAGGATAGAGTTGAAAAAAAAGTAAAGAAGGATAGAGTTTAAAAAAAAGGCAAAGAAGGATAGAGTTGAAAAAAAAGGTAAAGAAGGATAGAGTTGAAAAAAAAAGTAAAGAAGGATAGAGTTGAAAAAAAAAGCAAAGAAGGATAGAGTTTAAAAAAAAAGGCAAAGAAGGATAGAGCTTAAAAAAAAAGTAAAGAAGGATAGAGTTGAAAAAAAAAGTAAAGAAGGATAGAGTTTAAAAAAAAGGCAAAGAAGGATAGAGTTTAAAAAAAAGGTAAAGAAGGATAGAGTTTAAAAAAAAAGTAAAGAAGGATAGAATTGAAAAAAAAGGCAAAGAAGGATAGAGTTGAAAAAAAAAGTAAAGAAGGATAGAGTTGAAAAAAAAAGCAAAGAAGGATAGAGTTGAAAAAAAAAGGTAAAGAAGGATAGAGTTGAAAAAAAAAGCAAAGAAGGATAGAGTTGAAAAAAAAAGTAAAGAAGGATAGAGTTGAAAAAAAAGGTAAAGAAGGATAGAGTTGAAAAAAAAAGGCAAAGAAGGATAGAGTTTAAAAAAAAGGTAAAGAAGGATAGAGTTGAAAAAAAAAGGCAAAGAAGGATAGAGTTGAAAAAAAAAGTAAAGAAGGATAGAGTTGAAAAAAAAAGGCAAAGAAGGATAGAGTTGAAAAAAAAAGTAAAGAAGGATAGAGTTTAAAAAAAAGGTAAAGAAGGATAGAGTTTAAAAAAAAGGTAAAGAAGGATAGAGTTGAAAAAAAAAGGCAAAGAAGGATAGAGTTGAAAAAAAAAGTAAAGAAGGATAGAGTTGAAAAAAAAAGGCAAAGAAGGATAGAGTTGTAAAAAAAAGTAAAGAAGGATAGAGTTTAAAAAAAAGGCAAAGAAGGATAGAGTTTAAAAAAAAGGTAAAGAAGGATAGAGTTTAAAAAAAAAGTAAAGAAGGATAGAATTGAAAAAAAAGGCAAAGAAGGATAGAGTTGAAAAAAAAAGTAAAGAAGGATAGAGTTGAAAAAAAAAGCAAAGAAGGATAGAGTTGAAAAAAAAAGGTAAAGAAGGATAGAGTTGAAAAAAAAAGCAAAGAAGGATAGAGTTGAAAAAAAAAGTAAAGAAGGATAGAGTTGAAAAAAAAGGTAAAGAAGGATAGAGTTTAAAAAAAAGGTAAAGAAGGATAGAGTTGAAAAAAAAAGGCAAAGAAGGATAGAGTTTAAAAAAAAGGTAAAGAAGGATAGAGTTGAAAAAAAAAGGCAAAGAAGGATAGAGTTGAAAAAAAAAGTAAAGAAGGATAGAGTTGAAAAAAAAAGGCAAAGAAGGATAGAGTTGAAAAAAAAGTAAAGAAGGATAGAGTTGAAAAAAAAGGTAAAGAAGGATAGAGTTTAAAAAAAAGGTAAAGAAGGATAGAGTTGAAAAAAAAGGCAAAGAAGGATAGAATTGAAAAAAAAGGCAAAGAAGGATAGAGTTGAAAAAAAGGTAAAGAAGGATAGAGTTTAAAAAAAAAGGCAAAGAAATATAGAGTTTAAAAAAAAGGTAAAGAAGGATAGAGTTGAAAAAAAAAGGCAAAGAAATATAGAGTTTAAAAAAATGTAAAGAAGGATAGAGTTTAAAAAAAAAGTAAAGAAGGATAGAGTTGAAAAAAAAAGGCAAAGAAGGATAGAGTTGAAAAAAAAGGTAAAGAAGGATAGAGTTGAAAAAAAAAGCAAAGAAGGATAGAGTTTAAAAAAAAAGGCAAAGAAGGATAGAGCTTAAAAAAAAAGTAGAGAAGGATAGAGTTGAAAAAAAAAGCAAAGAAGGATAGAGTTGAAAAAAAAAGCAAAGAAGGATAGAGTTTAAAAAAAAAGGCAAAGAAGGATAGAGCTTAAAAAAAAAGTAAAGAAGGATAGAGTTGAAAAAAAAAGCAAAGAAGGATAGAGTTGAAAAAAAAGGTAAAGAAGGATAGAGTTGAAAAAAAAAGCAAAGAAGGATAGAGTTTAAAAAAAAAGGCAAAGAAGGATAGAGCTTAAAAAAAAGGTAAAGAAGGATAGAGTTGAAAAAAAAAGGCAAAGAAGGATAGAGTTTAAAAAAAAGGTAAAGAAGGATAGAGTTGAAAAAAAAAGGTAAAGAAGGATAGAGTTGAAAAAAAAGGTAAAGAAGGATAGAGTTGAAAAAAAAAGATAAAGAAGGATAGAGTTGAAAAAAAAAGCAAAGAAGGATAGAGTTGAAAAAAAAAGTAAAGAAGGATAGAGTTGAAAAAAAAGGTAAAGAAGGATAGAGTTTAAAAAAAAGGTAAAGAAGGATAGAGTTGAAAAAAAAAGGCAAAGAAGGATAGAGTTTAAAAAAAAGGTAAAGAAGGATAGAGTTGAAAAAAAAAAGGCAAAGAAGGATAGAGTTGAAAAAAAAAGTAAAGAAGGATAGAGTTGAAAAAAAAAGGCAAAGAAGGATAGAGTTGAAAAAAAAAGTAAAGAAGGATAGAGTTTAAAAAAAAAGGTAAAGAAGGATAGAGTTGAAAAAAAAGGTAAAGAAGGATAGAGTTTAAAAAAAAAGGCAAAGAAGGATAGAGTTTAAAAAAAAAGTAAAGAAGGATAGAGTTTAAAAAAAAAGCAAAGAAGGATAGAGTTGAAAAAAAAAGGTAAAGAAGGATAGAGTTGAAAAAAAAGGTAAAGAAGGATAGAGTTTAAAAAAAAGGTAAAGAAGGATAGAGTTGAAAAAAAAGGCAAAGAAGGATAGAGTTCAAAAAAAAAGTAAAGAAGGACAGAGTTTAAAAAAAAAGGCAAAGAAGGATAGAGTTGAAAAAAAGGTAAAGAAGGATAGAGTTTAAAAAAAAGGTAAAGAAGGATAGAGTTTAAAAAAAAAGGCAAAGAAGGATAGAGTTTAAAAAAAAGGTAAAGAAGGATAGAGTTTAAAAAAAAAGGCAAAGAAGGATAGAGTTTAAAAAAAAGGTAAAGAAGGATAGAGTTTAAAAAAAAAGTAAAGAAGGATAGAGTTGAAAAAAAAAAGGCAAAGAAGGATAGAGTTGAAAAAAAAGGTAAAGAAGGATAGAGTTGAAAAAAAAAGCAAAGAAGGATAGAGTTTAAAAAAAAAGGCAAAGAAGGATAGAGCTTAAAAAAAAAGTAAAGAAGGATAGAGTTGAAAAAAAGGGTAAAGAAGGATAGAGTTTAAAAAAAAGGTAAAGAAGGATAGAGTTGAAAAAAAAAGTAAAGAAGGATAGAGTTTAAAAAAAAAGTAAAGAAGGATAGAGTTGAAAAAAAAAGTAAAGAAGGATAGAGTTGAAAAAAAAAGGTAAAGAAGGATAGAGTTGAAAAAAAAAGTAAAGAAGGATAGAGTTTAAAAAAAAAGGTAAAGAAGGATAGAGTTGAAAAAAAAAGGTAAAGAAGGATAGAGTTGAAAAAAAAAGCAAAGAAGGATAGAGTTGAAAAAAAAAGTAAAGAAGGATAGAGTTGAAAAAAAAGGTAAAGAAGGATAGAGTTTAAAAAAAAGGTAAAGAAGGATAGAGTTGAAAAAAAAAGGCAAAGAAGGATAGAGTTTAAAAAAAAGGTAAAGAAGGATAGAGTTGAAAAAAAAAGGCAAAGAAGGATAGAGTTGAAAAAAAAAGTAAAGAAGGATAGAGTTGAAAAAAAAAGGCAAAGAAGGATAGAGTTGAAAAAAAAAGTAAAGAAGGATAGAGTTGAAAAAAAAGGTAAAGAAGGATAGAGTTTAAAAAAAAGGTAAAGAAGGATAGAGTTGAAAAAAAAAGGCAAAGAAGGATAGAGTTGAAAAAAAAAAGCAAAGAAGAATAGAGTTGAAAAAAAAAGGCAAAGAAGGATAGAGTTGAAAAAAAAAGTAAAGAAGGATAGAGTTTAAAAAAAAGGTAAAGAAGGATAGAGTTTAAAAAAAAGGTAAAGAAGGATAGAGTTTAAAAAAAAGGCAAAGAAGGATAGAGTTGAAAAAAAAAGGTAAAGAAGGATAGAGTTTTAAAAAAAAAAAAAAGGATAGAGTTTAAAAAAAAGGCAAAGAAGGATAGAGTTGAAAAAAAAGGTAAAGAAGGATAGAGTTTAAAAAAAAAGCAAAGAAGGATAGAGCTTAAAAAAAAGGTAAAGAAGGATAGAGTTTAAAAAAAAAGTAAAGAAGGATAGAGTTTAAAAAAAAGGTAAAGAAGGATAGAGTTTAAAAAAAAGGTAAAGAAGGATAGAGTTTAAAAAAAAGGCAAAGAAGGATAGAGTTGAAAAAAAAAGGTAAAGAAGGATAGAGTTTAAAAAAAAGGTAAAGAAGGATAGAGTTTAAAAAAAAGGCAAAGAAGGATAGAGTTGAAAAAAAAAGGTAAAGAAGGATAGAGTTTAAAAAAAAGGTAAAGAAGGATAGAGTTTAAAAAAAAGGCAAAGAAGGATAGAGTTGAAAAAAAAAGGTAAAGAAGGATAGAGTTTAAAAAAAAGGTAAAGAAGGATAGAGTTTAAAAAAAAGGCAAAGAAGGATAGAGTTTAAAAAAAAGGTAAAGAAGGATAGAGTTGAAAAAAAAAGGCAAAGAAGGATAGAGTTGAAAAAAAAAGTAAAGAAGGATAGAGTTTAAAAAAAAGGTAAAGAAGGATAGAGTTTAAAAAAAAGGTAAAGAAGGATAGAGTTTAAAAAAAAGGCAAAGAAGGATAGAGTTGAAAAAAAAAGGTAAAGAAGGATAGAGTTTTAAAAAAAAAAAAAAAGGATAGAGTTTAAAAAAAAGGCAAAGAAGGATAGAGTTGAAAAAAAAGGTAAAGAAGGATAGAGTTTAAAAAAAAAGCAAAGAAGGATAGAGCTTAAAAAAAAGGTAAAGAAGGATAGAGTTTAAAAAAAAAGTAAAGAAGGATAGAGTTTAAAAAAAAGGTAAAGAAGGATAGAGTTTAAAAAAAAGGTAAAGAAGGATAGAGTTTAAAAGAAAGGTAAAGAAGGATAGAGTTTAAAAAAAAATGCAAAGAAGGATAGAGTTTAAAAAAAAAGCAAAGAAGGATAGAGTTTAAAAAAAAGGTAAAGAAGGATAGAGTTTAAAAAAAAGGTAAAGAAGGATAGAGTTTAAAAAAAAGGTAAAGAAGGATAGAGTTTAAAAAAAAGGTAAAGAAGGATAGAGTTTAAAAAAAAGGTAAAGAAGGATAGAGTTTAAAAAAAAGCAAAGAAGGATAGAGTTTAAAAAAAAAGCAAAGAAGGATAGAGTTTAAAAAAAAGGTAAAGAAGGATAGAGTTTAAAAAAAAGGTAAAGAAGGATAGAGTTGAAAAAAAAGGTAAAGAAGGATAGAGTTGAAAAAAAAGGTAAAGAAGGATAGAGTTTAAAAAAAAGGTAAAGAAGGATAGAGTTTAAAAAAAAAGGTAAAGAAGGATAGAGTTTAAAAAAAAGGCAAAGAAGGATAGAGTTGAAAAAAAAGGTAAAGAAGGATAGAGTTTAAAAAAAAAGCAAAGAAGGATAGAGTTTAAAAAAAAAGCAAAGAAGGATAGAGTTTAAAAAAAAGCAAAGAAGGATAGAGTTTAAAAAAAAGGTAAAGAAGGATAGAGTTTAAAAAAAAGGTAAAGAAGGATAGAGTTTAAAAAAAAGGTAAAGAAGGATAGAGTTGAAAAAAAAGGTAAAGAAGGATAGAGTTTAAAAAAAAGGTAAAGAAGGATAGAGTTTAAAAAAAAGGCAAAGAAGGATAGAGTTTAAAAAAAAGGTAAAGAAGGATAGAGTTTAAAAAAAAAGGTAAAGAAGGATAGAGTTTAAAAAAAAAGCAAAGAAGGATAGAGCTTAAAAAAAAGCAAAGAAGGATAGAGTTTAAAAAAAAAGCAAAGAAGGATAGAGTTTAAAAAAAAGGTAAAGAAGGATAGAGTTTAAAAAAAAGCAAAGAAGGATAGAGTTTAAAAAAAAAGCAAAGAAGGATAGAGTTTAAAAAAAAAGCAAAGAAGGATAGAGTTTAAAAAAAAGGTAAAGAAGGATAGAGTTTAAAAAAAAGGTAAAGAAGGATAGAGTTTAAAAAAAAGGTAAAGAAGGATAGAGCTTAAAAAAAAGGTAAAGAAGGATAGAGCTTAAAAAAAAGGTAAAGAAGGATAGAGTTTAAAAAAAAGGTAAAGAAGGATAGAGTTTAAAAAAAAGGCAAAGAAGGATAGAGTTTAAAAAAAAGGTAAAGAAGGATAGAGTTTAAAAAAAAAGGTAAAGAAGGATAGAGTTTAAAAAAAAAGCAAAGAAGGATAGAGCTTAAAAAAAAGCAAAGAAGGATAGAGTTTAAAAAAAAAGCAAAGAAGGATAGAGTTTAAAAAAAAGGTAAAGAAGGATAGAGTTTAAAAAAAAAGCAAAGAAGGATAGAGTTTAAAAAAAAAGCAAAGAAGGATAGAGTTTAAAAAAAAAGCAAAGAAGGATAGAGTTTAAAAAAAAGGTAAAGAAGGATAGAGCTTAAAAAAAAGGTAAAGAAGGATAGAGCTTAAAAAAAAGGTAAAGAAGGATAGAGTTTAAAAAAAAAGCAAAGAAGGATAGAGCTTAAAAAAAAGGTAAAGAAGGATAGAGTTTAAAAAAAAGGTAAAGAAGGATAGAGTTTAAAAAAAAGGTAAAGAAGGATAGAGTTTAAAAAAAAGGTAAAGAAGGATAGAGTTTAAAAAAAAAGCAAAGAAGGATAGAGTTTAAAAAAAAAGCAAAGAAGGATAGAGTTTAAAAAAAAGGTAAAGAAGGATAGAGTTTAAAAAAAAAGCAAAGAAGGATAGAGTTTAAAAAAAAAGCAAAGAAGGATAGAGTTTAAAAAAAAGGTAAAGAAGGATAGAGTTTAAAAAAAAAGCAAAGAAGGATAGAGTTTAAAAAAAAGCAAAGAAGGATAGAGTTTAAAAAAAAGGTAAAGAAGGATAGAGTTTAAAAAAAAGGTAAAGAAGGATAGAGTTGAAAAAAAAGGTAAAGAAGGATAGAGTTTAAAAAAAAGGTAAAGAAGGATAGAGTTTAAAAAAAAGGCAAAGAAGGATAGAGTTGAAAAAAAAGGTAAAGAAGGATAGAGTTTAAAAAAAAAGCAAAGAAGGATAGAGTTTAAAAAAAAAGCAAAGAAGGATAGAGTTTAAAAAAAAAGCAAAGAAGGATAGAGTTTAAAAAAAAGGTAAAGAAGGATAGAGTTTAAAAAAAAGGTAAAGAAGGATAGAGTTTAAAAAAAAGGTAAAGAAGGATAGAGTTGAAAAAAAAGGTAAAGAAGGATAGAGTTTAAAAAAAAGGTAAAGAAGGATAGAGTTTAAAAAAAAGGCAAAGAAGGATAGAGTTTAAAAAAAAGGTAAAGAAGGATAGAGTTTAAAAAAAAGGTAAAGAAGGATAGAGTTTAAAAAAAAAGCAAAGAAGGATAGAGCTTAAAAAAAAGCAAAGAAGGATAGAGTTTAAAAAAAAGCAAAGAAGGATAGAGTTTAAAAAAAAGGTAAAGAAGGATAGAGTTTAAAAAAAAAGCAAAGAAGGATAGAGTTTAAAAAAAAAGCAAAGAAGGATAGAGTTTAAAAAAAAAGCAAAGAAGGATAGAGTTTAAAAAAAAGGTAAAGAAGGATAGAGTTTAAAAAAAAGGTAAAGAAGGATAGAGTTTAAAAAAAAGGTAAAGAAGGATAGAGCTTAAAAAAAAGGTAAAGAAGGATAGAGCTTAAAAAAAAGGTAAAGAAGGATAGAGTTTAAAAAAAAGGTAAAGAAGGATAGAGTTTAAAAAAAAGGCAAAGAAGGATAGAGTTTAAAAAAAAGGTAAAGAAGGATAGAGTTTAAAAAAAAAGGTAAAGAAGGATAGAGTTTAAAAAAAAAGCAAAGAAGGATAGAGCTTAAAAAAAAGCAAAGAAGGATAGAGTTTAAAAAAAAAGCAAAGAAGGATAGAGTTTAAAAAAAAGGTAAAGAAGGATAGAGTTTAAAAAAAAAGCAAAGAAGGATAGAGTTTAAAAAAAAAGCAAAGAAGGATAGAGTTTAAAAAAAAAGCAAAGAAGGATAGAGCTTAAAAAAAAGCAAAGAAGGATAGAGCTTAAAAAAAAGGTAAAGAAGGATAGAGCTTAAAAAAAAGGTAAAGAAGGATAGAGTTTAAAAAAAAAGCAAAGAAGGATAGAGCTTAAAAAAAAGGTAAAGAAGGATAGAGTTTAAAAAAAAGGTAAAGAAGGATAGAGTTTAAAAAAAAGGTAAAGAAGGATAGAGTTTAAAAAAAAGGTAAAGAAGGATAGAGTTTAAAAAAAAAGCAAAGAAGGATAGAGCTTAAAAAAAAGGTAAAGAAGGATAGAGTTTAAAAAAAAAGCAAAGAAGGATAGAGCTTAAAAAAAAAGCAAAGAAGGATAGAGTTTAAAAAAAAGCAAAGAAGGATAGAGTTTAAAAAAAAAGCAAAGAAGGATAGAGTTTAAAAAAAAGGTAAAGAAGGATAGAGTTTAAAAAAAAAGGTAAAGAAGGATAGAGTTTAAAAAAAAAGGTAAAGAAGGATAGAGTTTAAAAAAAAAGGTAAAGAAGGATAGAGTTTAAAAAAAAAGCAAAGAAGGATAGAGCTTAAAAAAAAGCAAAGAAGGATAGAGTTTAAAAAAAAAGCAAAGAAGGATAGAGTTTAAAAAAAAGGTAAAGAAGGATAGAGTTTAAAAAAAAAGCAAAGAAGGATAGAGTTTAAAAAAAAAGCAAAGAAGGATAGAGTTTAAAAAAAAAGCAAAGAAGGATAGAGTTTAAAAAAAAAGCAAAGAAGGATAGAGTTTAAAAAAAAGGTAAAGAAGGATAGAGCTTAAAAAAAAGGTAAAGAAGGATAGAGCTTAAAAAAAAGGTAAAGAAGGATAGAGTTTAAAAAAAAAGCAAAGAAGGATAGAGCTTAAAAAAAAGGTAAAGAAGGATAGAGTTTAAAAAAAAGGTAAAGAAGGATAGAGTTTAAAAAAAAGGTAAAGAAGGATAGAGTTTAAAAAAAAGGTAAAGAAGGATAGAGCTTAAAAAAAAGGTAAAGAAGGATAGAGTTTAAAAAAAAGGTAAAGAAGGATAGAGTTTAAAAAAAAGGTAAAGAAGGATAGAGTTTAAAAAAAAAGCAAAGAAGGATAGAGCTTAAAAAAAAGCAAAGAAGGATAGAGTTTAAAAAAAAAGCAAAGAAGGATAGAGTTTAAAAAAAAGGTAAAGAAGGATAGAGTTTAAAAAAAAAGCAAAGAAGGATAGAGTTTAAAAAAAAAGCAAAGAAGGATAGAGTTTAAAAAAAAAGCAAAGAAGGATAGAGCTTAAAAAAAAAGCAAAGAAGGATAGAGCTTAAAAAAAAGGTAAAGAAGGATAGAGCTTAAAAAAAAGGTAAAGAAGGATAGAGTTTAAAAAAAAAGCAAAGAAGGATAGAGCTTAAAAAAAAGGTAAAGAAGGATAGAGTTTAAAAAAAAGGTAAAGAAGGATAGAGTTTAAAAAAAAGGTAAAGAAGGATAGAGTTTAAAAAAAAGGTAAAGAAGGATAGAGTTTAAAAAAAAAGCAAAGAAGGATAGAGCTTAAAAAAAAGGTAAAGAAGGATAGAGTTTAAAAAAAAAGCAAAGAAGGATAGAGCTTAAAAAAAAAGCAAAGAAGGATAGAGTTTAAAAAAAAGCAAAGAAGGATAGAGTTTAAAAAAAAAGCAAAGAAGGATAGAGTTTAAAAAAAAGGTAAAGAAGGATAGAGTTTAAAAAAAAAGGTAAAGAAGGATAGAGTTTAAAAAAAAAGGTAAAGAAGGATAGAGTTTAAAAAAAAAGGTAAAGAAGGATAGAGTTTAAAAAAAAAGGTAAAGAAGGATAGAGTTTAAAAAAAAAGCAAAGAAGGATAGAGCTTAAAAAAAAGCAAAGAAGGATAGAGTTTAAAAAAAAAGCAAAGAAGGATAGAGTTTAAAAAAAAGGTAAAGAAGGATAGAGTTTAAAAAAAAAGCAAAGAAGGATAGAGTTTAAAAAAAAAGCAAAGAAGGATAGAGTTTAAAAAAAAAGCAAAGAAGGATAGAGTTTAAAAAAAAAGCAAAGAAGGATAGAGTTTAAAAAAAAGGTAAAGAAGGATAGAGCTTAAAAAAAAGGTAAAGAAGGATAGAGCTTAAAAAAAAGGTAAAGAAGGATAGAGTTTAAAAAAAAAGCAAAGAAGGATAGAGCTTAAAAAAAAGGTAAAGAAGGATAGAGTTTAAAAAAAAGGTAAAGAAGGATAGAGTTTAAAAAAAAGGTAAAGAAGGATAGAGTTTAAAAAAAAGGTAAAGAAGGATAGAGTTTAAAAAAAAAGCAAAGAAGGATAGAGTTTAAAAAAAAGGCAAAGAAGGATAGAGTTTAAAAAAAAAGGTAAAGAAGGATAGAGCTTAAAAAAAAAGCAAAGAAGGATAGAGCTTAAAAAAAAGCAAAGAAGGATAGAGTTTAAAAAAAAGGCAAAGAAGGATAGAGTTTAAAAAAAAGGTAAAGAAGGATAGAGCTTAAAAAAAAGGTAAAGAAGGATAGAGTTTAAAAAAAAGGTAAAGAAGGATAGAGTTTAAAAAAAAAGCAAAGAAGGATAGAGTTTAAAAAAAAGGTAAAGAAGGATAGAGTTTAAAAAAAAGGTAAAGAAGGATAGAGTTTAAAAAAAAAGCAAAGAAGGATAGAGCTTAAAAAAAAGGCAAAGAAGGATAGAGTTTAAAAAAAAAGGTAAAGAAGGATAGAGTTTAAAAAAAAGGTAAAGAAGGATAGAGTTTAAAAAAAAAGCAAAGAAGGATAGAGTTTAAAAAAAAGGCAAAGAAGGATAGAGTTTAAAAAAAAAGGTAAAGAAGGATAGAGCTTAAAAAAAAAGCAAAGAAGGATAGAGCTTAAAAAAAAGCAAAGAAGGATAGAGTTTAAAAAAAAGGCAAAGAAGGATAGAGTTTAAAAAAAAGGTAAAGAAGGATAGAGCTTAAAAAAAAGGTAAAGAAGGATAGAGTTTAAAAAAAAGGTAAAGAAGGATAGAGTTTAAAAAAAAAGCAAAGAAGGATAGAGTTTAAAAAAAAAGGTAAAGAAGGATAGAGTTTAAAAAAAAGGTAAAGAAGGATAGAGTTTAAAAAAAAAGCAAAGAAGGATAGAGTTTAAAAAAAAAGCAAAGAAGGATAGAGCTTAAAAAAAAAGCAAAGAAGGATAGAGCTTAAAAAAAAGGTAAAGAAGGATAGAGTTTAAAAAAAAGGCAAAGAAGGATAGAGTTTAAAAAAAAAGGTAAAGAAGGATAGAGTTTAAAAAAAAAGCAAAGAAGGATAGAGCTTAAAAAAAAGGTAAAGAAGGATAGAGTTTAAAAAAAAGGTAAAGAAGGATAGAGTTTAAAAAAAAAGGTAAAGAAGGATAGAGTTTAAAAAAAAAGCAAAGAAGGATAGAGCTTAAAAAAAAAGCAAAGAAGGATAGAGCTTAAAAAAAAGGTAAAGAAGGATAGAGTTTAAAAAAAAGGCAAAGAAGGATAGAGTTTAAAAAAAAGGTAAAGAAGGATAGAGTTTAAAAAAAAGGTAAAGAAGGATAGAGCTTAAAAAAAAAAGCAAAGAAGGATAGAGCTTAAAAAAAAGCAAAGAAGGATAGAGTTTAAAAAAAAGGTAAAGAAGGATAGAGCTTAAAAAAAAAGCAAAGAAGGATAGAGTTTAAAAAAAAAGCAAAGAAGGATAGAGTTTAAAAAAAAAGCAAAGAAGGATAGAGTTTAAAAAAAAAGCAAAGAAGGATAGAGCTTAAAAAAAAAGCAAAGAAGGATAGAGTTTAAAAAAAAGGTAAAGAAGGATAGAGCTTAAAAAAAAAGCAAAGAAGGATAGAGCTTAAAAAAAAAGCAAAGAAGGATAGAGTTTAAAAAAAAAGCAAAGAAGGATAGAGCTTAAAAAAAAAGCAAAGAAGGATAGAGTTTAAAAAAAAGGTAAAGAAGGATAGAGCTTAAAAAAAAAGCAAAGAAGGATAGAGTTTAAAAAAAAGCAAAGAAGGATAGAGCTTAAAAAAAAAGCAAAGAAGGATAGAGCTTAAAAAAAAAGCAAAGAAGGATAGAGTTTAAAAAAAAGGTAAAGAAGGATAGAGCTTAAAAAAAAAAGCAAAGAAGGATAGAGCTTAAAAAAAAAGCAAAGAAGGATAGAGTTTAAAAAAAAGGTAAAGAAGGATAGAGCTTAAAAAAAAAGCAAAGAAGGATAGAGTTTAAAAAAAAAGCAAAGAAGGATAGAGTTTAAAAAAAAAGCAAAGAAGGATAGAGCTTAAAAAAAAAGCAAAGAAGGATAGAGTTTAAAAAAAAGGTAAAGAAGGATAGAGCTTAAAAAAAAAGCAAAGAAGGATAGAGCTTAAAAAAAAAGCAAAGAAGGATAGAGTTTAAAAAAAAAGCAAAGAAGGATAGAGCTTAAAAAAAAAGCAAAGAAGGATAGAGTTTAAAAAAAAGGTAAAGAAGGATAGAGCTTAAAAAAAAAGCAAAGAAGGATAGAGCTTAAAAAAAAGGTAAAGAAGGATAGAGTTTAAAAAAAAGGTAAAGAAGGATAGAGTTTAAAAAAAAGCAAAGAAGGATAGAGTTTAAAAAAAAAGCAAAGAAGGATAGAGTTTAAAAAAAAAGGTAAAGAAGGATAGAGTTTAAAAAAAAGGTAAAGAAGGATAGAGTTTAAAAAAAAAGCAAAGAAGGATAGAGCTTAAAAAAAAGGTAAAGAAGGATAGAGTTTAAAAAAAAAGCAAAGAAGGATAGAGTTTAAAAAAAAGGTAAAGAAGGATAGAGTTTAAAAAAAAAGGTAAAGAAGGATAGAGTTTAAAAAAAAGGTAAAGAAGGATAGAGTTTAAAAAAAAGGTAAAGAAGGATAGAGTTTAAAAAAAAAGCAAAGAAGGATAGAGTTTAAAAAAAAGGTAAAGAAGGATAGAGTTTAAAAAAAAGGTAAAGAAGGATAGAGCTTAAAAAAAAGGTAAAGAAGGATAGAGTTTAAAAAAAAAGCAAAGAAGGATAGAGCTTAAAAAAAAGGTAAAGAAGGATAGAGCTTAAAAAAAAAGCAAAGAAGGATAGAGTTTAAAAAAAAAGCAAAGAAGGATAGAGCTTAAAAAAAAAGCAAAGAAGGATAGAGTTTAAAAAAAAGGTAAAGAAGGATAGAGCTTAAAAAAAAAGCAAAGAAGGATAGAGCTTAAAAAAAAAGCAAAGAAGGATAGAGTTTAAAAAAAAAGCAAAGAAGGATAGAGCTTAAAAAAAAGGTAAAGAAGGATAGAGTTTAAAAAAAAAGCAAAGAAGGATAGAGCTTAAAAAAAAAGCAAAGAAGGATAGAGCTTAAAAAAAAGGTAAAGAAGGATAGAGTTTAAAAAAAAGGTAAAGAAGGATAGAGTTTAAAAAAAAGCAAAGAAGGATAGAGTTTAAAAAAAAGGTAAAGAAGGATAGAGTTTAAAAAAAAGGTAAAGAAGGATAGAGCTTAAAAAAAAAGCAAAGAAGGATAGAGTTTAAAAAAAAAGCAAAGAAGGATAGAGTTTAAAAAAAAAGCAAAGAAGGATAGAGCTTAAAAAAAAGGTAAAGAAGGATAGAGTTTAAAAAAAAGGCAAAGAAGGATAGAGTTTAAAAAAAAGGTAAAGAAGGATAGAGTTTAAAAAAAAAGGTAAAGAAGGATAGAGTTTAAAAAAAAGCAAAGAAGGATAGAGCTTAAAAAAAAGGTAAAGAAGGATAGAGTTTAAAAAAAAAGGTAAAGAAGGATAGAGTTTAAAAAAAAGGTAAAGAAGGATAGAGTTTAAAAAAAAGGTAAAGAAGGATAGAGTTTAAAAAAAAAGGTAAAGAAGGATAGAGTTTAAAAAAAAGCAAAGAAGGATAGAGTTTAAAAAAAAAGCAAAGAAGGATAGAGTTTAAAAAAAAAGCAAAGAAGGATAGAGTTTAAAAAAAAAGCAAAGAAGGATAGAGTTTAAAAAAAAAGGTAAAGAAGGATAGAGTTTAAAAAAAAGGCAAAGAAGGATAGAGTTTAAAAAAAAGGTAAAGAAGGATAGAGTTTAAAAAAAAAGGTAAAGAAGGATAGAGTTTAAAAAAAAGCAAAGAAGGATAGAGTTTAAAAAAAAAGCAAAGAAGGATAGAGTTTAAAAAAAAAGGTAAAGAAGGATAGAGTTTAAAAAAAAGGCAAAGAAGGATAGAGTTTAAAAAAAAGGTAAAGAAGGATAGAGTTTAAAAAAAAGGTAAAGAAGGATAGAGCTTAAAAAAAAAGCAAAGAAGGATAGAGTTTAAAAAAAAAGCAAAGAAGGATAGAGCTTAAAAAAAAGGTAAAGAAGGATAGAGTTTAAAAAAAAAGCAAAGAAGGATAGAGCTTAAAAAAAAAGCAAAGAAGGATAGAGTTTAAAAAAAAAGCAAAGAAGGATAGAGTTTAAAAAAAAAGCAAAGAAGGATAGAGTTTAAAAAAAAAGCAAAGAAGGATAGAGTTTAAAAAAAAAGCAAAGAAGGATAGAGCTTAAAAAAAAAGCAAAGAAGGATAGAGCTTAAAAAAAAGGTAAAGAAGGATAGAGTTTAAAAAAAAGGTAAAGAAGGATAGAGTTTAAAAAAAAAGCAAAGAAGGATAGAGTTTAAAAAAAAAGCAAAGAAGGATAGAGTTTAAAAAAAAAGCAAAGAAGGATAGAGCTTAAAAAAAAAGCAAAGAAGGATAGAGCTTAAAAAAAAGGTAAAGAAGGATAGAGTTTAAAAAAAAGGTAAAGAAGGATAGAGTTTAAAAAAAAGCAAAGAAGGATAGAGTTTAAAAAAAAAGCAAAGAAGGATAGAGTTTAAAAAAAAAGCAAAGAAGGATAGAGCTTAAAAAAAAGGTAAAGAAGGATAGAGTTTAAAAAAAAGGTAAAGAAGGATAGAGTTTAAAAAAAAAGCAAAGAAGGATAGAGCTTAAAAAAAAGGTAAAGAAGGATAGAGCTTAAAAAAAAGGTAAAGAAGTATAGAGTTTAAAAAAAAGGCAAAGAAGGATAGAGTTTAAAAAAAAGGTAAAGAAGGATAGAGTTTAAAAAAAAGGCAAAGAAGGATAGAGTTTAAAAAAAAGGTAAAGAAGGATAGAGCTTAAAAAAAAAGCAAAGAAGGATAGAGTTTAAAAAAAAGGTAAAGAAGGATAGAGTTTAAAAAAAAGCAAAGAAGGATAGAGTTTAAAAAAAAAGCAAAGAAGGATAGAGCTTAAAAAAAAGGTAAAGAAGTATAGAGTTTAAAAAAAAGGTAAAGAAGGATAGAGCTTAAAAAAAAGGTAAAGAAGGATAGAGTTTAAAAAAAAGGCAAAGAAGGATAGAGTTTAAAAAAAAGGTAAAGAAGGATAGAGCTTAAAAAAAAAGCAAAGAAGGATAGAGTTTAAAAAAAAGGTAAAGAAGGATAGAGTTTAAAAAAAAGCAAAGAAGGATAGAGTTTAAAAAAAAAGCAAAGAAGGATAGAGCTTAAAAAAAAGGTAAAGAAGGATAGAGTTTAAAAAAAAGGTAAAGAAGGATAGAGCTTAAAAAAAAAGTAAAGAAGGATAGAGTTTAAAAAAAAGGTAAAGAAGGATAGAGTTTAAAAAAAAGCAAAGAAGGATAGAGTTTAAAAAAAAGGTAAAGAAGGATAGAGTTTAAAAAAAAGGTAAAGAAGGATAGAGTTTAAAAAAAAGCAAAGAAGGATAGAGTTTAAAAAAAAGGTAAAGAAGGATAGAGTTAAAAAAAAAGCAAAGAAGGATAGAGTTTAAAAAAAAAGCAAAGAAGGATAGAGCTTAAAAAAAAGGTAAAGAAGGATAGAGTTTAAAAAAAAAGCAAAGAAGGATAGAGTTTAAAAAAAAGGTAAAGAAGGATAGAGTTTAAAAAAAAGGTAAAGAAGGATAGAGTTTAAAAAAAAGTAAAGAAGGATAGAGTTTAAAAAAAAGGTAAAGAAGGATAGAGTTTAAAAAAAAGCAAAGAAGGATAGAGTTTAAAAAAAAGGTAAAGAAGGATAGAGTTTAAAAAAAAGCAAAGAAGGATAGAGTTTAAAAAAAAAGCAAAGAAGGATAGAGCTTAAAAAAAAGGTAAAGAAGGATAGAGTTTAAAAAAAAGGTAAAGAAGGATAGAGCTTAAAAAAAAAGGTAAAGAAGGATAGAGTTTAAAAAAAAGGTAAAGAAGGATAGAGTTTAAAAAAAAGCAAAGAAGGATAGAGTTTAAAAAAAAAGCAAAGAAGGATAGAGTTTAAAAAAAAGGTAAAGAAGGATAGAGTTTAAAAAAAAGCAAAGAAGGATAGAGTTTAAAAAAAAAGCAAAGAAGGATAGAGCTTAAAAAAAAGGCAAAGAAGGATAGAGTTTAAAAAAAAAGCAAAGAAGGATAGAGCTTAAAAAAAAAGTAAAGAAGGATAGAGTTTAAAAAAAAGGTAAAGAAGGATAGAGCTTAAAAAAAAGGTAAAGAAGGATAGAGCTTAAAAAAAAGGTAAAGAAGGATAGAGTTTAAAAAAAAGGTAAAGAAGGATAGAGCTTAAAAAAAAGGTAAAGAAGGATAGAGTTTAAAAAAAAGGTAAAGAAGGATAGAGCTTAAAAAAAGGTAAAGAAGGATAGAGCTTAAAAAAAAGGTAAAGAAGGATAGAGCTTAAAAAAAAGGTAAAGAAGGATAGAGTTTAAAAAAAAAGCAAAGAAGGATAGAGTTTAAAAAAAAGGTAAAGAAGGATAGAGCTTAAAAAAAAGGTAAAGAAGGATAGAGTTTAAAAAAAAGGTAAAGAAGGATAGAGCTTAAAAAAAAGGTAAAGAAGGATAGAGCTTAAAAAAAAGGTAAAGAAGGATAGAGCTTAAAAAAAAGGTAAAGAAGGATAGAGTTTAAAAAAAAAGCAAAGAAGGATAGAGTTTAAAAAAAAGGTAAAGAAGGATAGAGCTTAAAAAAAAGGTAAAGAAGGATAGAGTTTAAAAAAAAGGTAAAGAAGGATAGAGTTTAAAAAAAAGGTAAAGAAGGATAGAGCTTAAAAAAAAGGTAAAGAAGGATAGAGCTTAAAAAAAAGGTAAAGAAGGATAGAGCTTAAAAAAAAGGTAAAGAAGGATAGAGCTTAAAAAAAAGGTAAAGAAGGATAGAGTTTAAAAAAAAAGCAAAGAAGGATAGAGCTTAAAAAAAAGGTAAAGAAGGATAGAGTTTAAAAAAAAGGTAAAGAAGGATAGAGATTAAAAAAAAGCAAAGAAGGATAGAGCTTAAAAAAAAGGTAAAGAAGGATAGAGCTTAAAAAAAAGGTAAAGAAGGATAGAGTTTAAAAAAAAGGTAAAGAAGGATAGAGCTTAAAAAAAAAGCAAAGAAGGATAGAGTTTAAAAAAAAGGTAAAGAAGGATAGAGCTTAAAAAAAAGGTAAAGAAGGATAGAGTTTAAAAAAAAGGTAAAGAAGGATAGAGTTTAAAAAAAAGGTAAAGAAGGATAGAGCTTAAAAAAAAGGTAAAGAAGGATAGAGATTAAAAAAAAGGTAAAGAAGGATAGAGTTTAAAAAAAAGGTAAAGAAGGATAGAGCTTAAAAAAAAGGTAAAGAAGGATAGAGATTAAAAAAAAGGTAAAGAAGGATAGAGTTTAAAAAAAAGGTAAAGAAGGATAGAGCTTAAAAAAAAGGTAAAGAAGGATAGAGTTTAAAAAAAAGGTAAAGAAGGATAGAGCTTAAATAAAAAGCAAAGAAGGATAGAGTTTAAAAAAAAGGTAAAGAAGGATAGAGTTTAAAAAAAAGGTAAAGAAGGATAGAGTTTAAAAAAAAAGCAAAGAAGGATAGAGCTTAAAAAAAGGTAAAGAAGGATAGAGTTTAAAAAAAAAGCAAAGAAGGATAGAGTTTAAAAAAAAGGTAAAGAAGGATAGAGTTTAAAAAAAAGGTAAAGAAGGATAGAGTTTAAAAAAAAGTAAAGAAGGATAGAGTTTAAAAAAAAGGTAAAGAAGGATAGAGTTTAAAAAAAAGCAAAGAAGGATAGAGTTTAAAAAAAAGGTAAAGAAGGATAGAGTTTAAAAAAAAGCAAAGAAGGATAGAGTTTAAAAAAAAAGCAAAGAAGGATAGAGCTTAAAAAAAAGGTAAAGAAGGATAGAGTTTAAAAAAAAGGTAAAGAAGGATAGAGCTTAAAAAAAAAGGTAAAGAAGGATAGAGTTTAAAAAAAAGGTAAAGAAGGATAGAGTTTAAAAAAAAGCAAAGAAGGATAGAGTTTAAAAAAAAGCAAAGAAGGATAGAGTTTAAAAAAAAGGTAAAGAAGGATAGAGTTTAAAAAAAAGCAAAGAAGGATAGAGTTTAAAAAAAAAGCAAAGAAGGATAGAGCTTAAAAAAAAGGCAAAGAAGGATAGAGTTTAAAAAAAAAGCAAAGAAGGATAGAGCTTAAAAAAAAAGTAAAGAAGGATAGAGTTTAAAAAAAAGGTAAAGAAGGATAGAGCTTAAAAAAAAGGTAAAGAAGGATAGAGCTTAAAAAAAAGGTAAAGAAGGATAGAGTTTAAAAAAAAGGTAAAGAAGGATAGAGCTTAAAAAAAAGGTAAAGAAGGATAGAGTTTAAAAAAAAGGTAAAGAAGGATAGAGCTTAAAAAAAAGGTAAAGAAGGATAGAGCTTAAAAAAAAGGTAAAGAAGGATAGAGCTTAAAAAAAAGGTAAAGAAGGATAGAGTTTAAAAAAAAAACAAAGAAGGATAGAGTTTAAAAAAAAGGTAAAGAAGGATAGAGCTTAAAAAAAAGGTAAAGAAGGATAGAGTTTAAAAAAAAGGTAAAGAAGGATAGAGCTTAAAAAAAAGGTAAAGAAGGATAGAGCTTAAAAAAAAGGTAAAGAAGGATAGAGTTTAAAAAAAAAGCAAAGAAGGATAGAGTTTAAAAAAAAGGTAAAGAAGGATAGAGCTTAAAAAAAAGGTAAAGAAGGATAGAGTTTAAAAAAAAGGTAAAGAAGGATAGAGTTTAAAAAAAAGGTAAAGAAGGATAGAGCTTAAAAAAAAGGTAAAGAAGGATAGAGCTTAAAAAAAAGGTAAAGAAGGATAGAGCTTAAAAAAAAGGTAAAGAAGGATAGAGCTTAAAAAAAAGGTAAAGAAGGATAGAGTTTAAAAAAAAAGCAAAGAAGGATAGAGCTTAAAAAAAAGGTAAAGAAGGATAGAGTTTAAAAAAAAGGTAAAGAAGGATAGAGATTAAAAAAAAGCAAAGAAGGATAGAGCTTAAAAAAAAGGTAAAGAAGGATAGAGCTTAAAAAAAAGGTAAAGAAGGATAGAGTTTAAAAAAAAGGTAAAGAAGGATAGAGCTTAAAAAAAAAGCAAAGAAGGATAGAGTTTAAAAAAAAGGTAAAGAAGGATAGAGCTTAAAAAAAAGGTAAAGAAGGATAGAGTTTAAAAAAAAGGTAAAGAAGGATAGAGTTTAAAAAAAAGGTAAAGAAGGATAGAGCTTAAAAAAAAGGTAAAGAAGGATAGAGATTAAAAAAAAGGTAAAGAAGGATAGAGTTTAAAAAAAAGGTAAAGAAGGATAGAGCTTAAAAAAAAGGTAAAGAAGGATAGAGATTAAAAAAAAGGTAAAGAAGGATAGAGTTTAAAAAAAAGGTAAAGAAGGATAGAGCTTAAAAAAAAGGTAAAGAAGGATAGAGTTTAAAAAAAAGGTAAAGAAGGATAGAGCTTAAAAAAAAAGCAAAGAAGGATAGAGTTTAAAAAAAAAGCAAAGAAGGATAGAGCTTAAAAAAAAGGTAAAGAAGGATAGAGTTTAAAAAAAAAGCAAAGAAGGATAGAGCTTAAAAAAAAAGCAAAGAAGGATAGAGCTTAAAAAAAAGGTAAAGAAGGATAGAGTTTAAAAAAAAGGTAAAGAAGGATAGAGCTTAAAAAAAAGGTAAAGAAGGATAGAGTTTAAAAAAAAAGCAAAGAAGGATAGAGTTTAAAAAAAAGGTAAAGAAGGATAGAGCTTAAAAAAAAAGCAAAGAAGGATAGAGTTTAAAAAAAAGGTAAAGAAGGATAGAGTTTAAAAAAAAGGTAAAGAAGGATAGAGTTTAAAAAAAAGGTAAAGAAGGATAGAGTTTAAAAAAAAAGCAAAGAAGGATAGAGCTTAAAAAAAAAGCAAAGAAGGATAGAGCTTAAAAAAAAGGCAAAGAAGGATAGAGTTTAAAAAAAAAGCAAAGAAGGATAGAGCTTAAAAAAAAGGTAAAGAAGGATAGAGCTTAAAAAAAAGGTAAAGAAGGATAGAGTTTAAAAAAAAGGTAAAGAAGGATAGAGTTTAAAAAAAAGGTAAAGAAGGATAGAGCTTAAAAAAAAGGTAAAGAAGGATAGAGTTTAAAAAAAAGGTAAAGAAGGATAGAGCTTAAAAAAAAGGTAAAGAAGGATAGAGTTTAAAAAAAAAGCAAAGAAGGATAGAGCTTAAAAAAAAAGCAAAGAAGGATAGAGCTTAAAAAAAAGGCAAAGAAGGATAGAGCTTAAAAAAAAGGTAAAGAAGGATAGAGCTTAAAAAAAAGGTAAAGAAGGATAGAGTTTAAAAAAAAGGTAAAGAAGGATAGAGATTAAAAAAAAGCAAAGAAGGATAGAGCTTAAAAAAAAGGTAAAGAAGGATAGAGTTTAAAAAAAAAGCAAAGAAGGATAGAGCTTAAAAAAAAAGCAAAGAAGGATAGAGTTTAAAAAAAAAGCAAAGAAGGATAGAGCTTAAAAAAAAGGTAAAGAAGGATAGAGTTTAAAAAAAAGGTAAAGAAGGATAGAGTTTAAAAAAAAAGCAAAGAAGGATAGAGCTTAAAAAAAAAGCAAAGAAGGATAGAGCTTAAAAAAAAGGTAAAGAAGGATAGAGTTTAAAAAAAAGGTAAAGAAGGATAGAGTTTAAAAAAAAGCAAAGAAGGATAGAGTTTAAAAAAAAAGCAAAGAAGGATAGAGTTTAAAAAAAAAGCAAAGAAGGATAGAGCTTAAAAAAAAGGTAAAGAAGGATAGAGTTTAAAAAAAAGGTAAAGAAGGATAGAGTTTAAAAAAAAAGCAAAGAAGGATAGAGCTTAAAAAAAAGGTAAAGAAGGATAGAGTTTAAAAAAAAGGTAAAGAAGGATAGAGTTTAAAAAAAAAGGTAAAGAAGGATAGAGCTTAAAAAAAAGGTAAAGAAGTATAGAGTTTAAAAAAAAGGCAAAGAAGGATAGAGCTTAAAAAAAAGGTAAAGAAGGATAGAGTTTAAAAAAAAAGCAAAGAAGGATAGAGTTTAAAAAAAAGGTAAAGAAGGATAGAGTTTAAAAAAAAGGTAAAGAAGGATAGAGTTTAAAAAAAAGGTAAAGAAGGATAGAGCTTAAAAAAAAGGTAAAGAAGTATAGAGTTTAAAAAAAAGGTAAAGAAGGATAGAGTTTAAAAAAAAGGTAAAGAAGGATAGAGCTTAAAAAAAAGGTAAAGAAGGATAGAGCTTAAAAAAAAGGTAAAGAAGGATAGAGTTTAAAAAAAAAGCAAAGAAGGATAGAGTTTAAAAAAAAGGTAAAGAAGGATAGAGCTTAAAAAAAAGGTAAAGAAGGATAGAGTTTAAAAAAAAAGCAAAGAAGGATAGAGTTTAAAAAAAAGGTAAAGAAGGATAGAGTTTAAAAAAAAGGCAAAGAAGGATAGAGTTTAAAAAAAAGGTAAAGAAGGATAGAGCTTAAAAAAAAAGCAAAGAAGGATAGAGTTTAAAAAAAAAGCAAAGAAGGATAGAGTTTAAAAAAAAGGTAAAGAAGGATAGAGTTTAAAAAAAAGGTAAAGAAGGATAGAGCTTAAAAAAAAAGCAAAGAAGGATAGAGTTTAAAAAAAAGGTAAAGAAGGATAGAGTTTAAAAAAAAAGCAAAGAAGGATAGAGTTTAAAAAAAAAGCAAAGAAGGATAGAGTTTAAAAAAAAGGTAAAGAAGTATAGAGTTTAAAAAAAAGGTAAAGAAGTATAGAGTTTAAAAAAAAGGTAAAGAAGTATAGAGTTTAAAAAAAAGGTAAAGAAGGATAGAGCTTAAAAAAAAGGTAAAGAAGGATAGAGTTTAAAAAAAAAGCAAAGAAGGATAGAGTTTAAAAAAAAGGTAAAGAAGTATAGAGTTTAAAAAAAAGGTAAAGAAGGATAGAGCTTAAAAAAAAGGTAAAGAAGGATAGAGCTTAAAAAAAAGGTAAAGAAGGATAGAGCTTAAAAAAAAGGTAAAGAAGGATAGAGTTTAAAAAAAAAGCAAAGAAGGATAGAGTTTAAAAAAAAAGCAAAGAAGGATAGAGTTTAAAAAAAAGGTAAAGAAGGATAGAGTTTAAAAAAAAGGTAAAGAAGGATAGAGTTTAAAAAAAAAGCAAAGAAGGATAGAGTTTAAAAAAAAAGCAAAGAAGGATAGAGTTTAAAAAAAAGGTAAAGAAGGATAGAGTTTAAAAAAAAGGTAAAGAAGGATAGAGTTTAAAAAAAAAGCAAAGAAGGATAGAGTTTAAAAAAAAGGTAAAGAAGGATAGAGTTTAAAAAAAAAGCAAAGAAGGATAGAGTTTAAAAAAAAAGCAAAGAAGGATAGAGTTTAAAAAAAAGGTAAAGAAGGATAGAGTTTAAAAAAAAGGTAAAGAAGGATAGAGCTTAAAAAAAAAGCAAAGAAGGATAGAGTTTAAAAAAAAGGTAAAGAAGGATAGAGTTTAAAAAAAAAGCAAAGAAGGATAGAGCTTAAAAAAAAAGCAAAGAAGGATAGAGTTTAAAAAAAAAGCAAAGAAGGATAGAGTTTAAAAAAAAGGTAAAGAAGGATAGAGTTTAAAAAAAAGGTAAAGAAGGATAGAGCTTAAAAAAAAGGTAAAGAAGGATAGAGTTTAAAAAAAAGGCAAAGAAGGATAGAGTTTAAAAAAAAAGCAAAGAAGGATAGAGTTTAAAAAAAAGGTAAAGAAGGATAGAGTTTAAAAAAAAGGTAAAGAAGGATAGAGCTTAAAAAAAAGGTAAAGAAGGATAGAGTTTAAAAAAAAGGTAAAGAAGGATAGAGTTTAAAAAAAAAGGTAAAGAAGGATAGAGTTTAAAAAAAAAGCAAAGAAGGATAGAGTTTAAAAAAAAGGTAAAGAAGGATAGAGTTTAAAAAAAAAGCAAAGAAGGATAGAGTTTAAAAAAAAAGCAAAGAAGGATAGAGTTTAAAAAAAAAGCAAAGAAGGATAGAGTTTAAAAAAAAAGCAAAGAAGGATAGAGTTTAAAAAAAAAGCAAAGAAGGATAGAGTTTAAAAAAAAAGTAAAGAAGGATAGAGTTTAAAAAAAAAGCAAAGAAGGATAGAGTTTAAAAAAAAGGTAAAGAAGGATAGAGTTGAAAAAAAAAGCAAAGAAGGATAGAGTTTAAAAAAAAAGGTAAAGAAGGATAGAGTTTAAAAAAAAAGTAAAGAAGGATAGAGTTTAAAAAAAAAGCAAAGAAGGATAGAGTTTAAAAAAAAAGCAAAGAAGGATAGAGTTTAAAAAAAAGGTAAAGAAGGATAGAGTTTAAAAAAAAAGCAAAGAAGGATAGAGTTTAAAAAAAAAGCAAAGAAGGATAGAGTTTAAAAAAAAAGCAAAGAAGGATAGAGTTTAAAAAAAAGGTAAAGAAGGATAGAGTTTAAAAAAAAAGCAAAGAAGGATAGAGTTTAAAAAAAAAGCAAAGAAGGATAGAGTTTAAAAAAAAAGCAAAGAAGGATAGAGTTTAAAAAAAAGGTAAAGAAGGATAGAGTTTAAAAAAAAGGTAAAGAAGGATAGAGCTTAAAAAAAAGGTAAAGAAGGATAGAGCTTAAAAAAAAGGTAAAGAAGGATAGAGTTTAAAAAAAAGGCAAAGAAGGATAGAGTTTAAAAAAAAAGCAAAGAAGGATAGAGTTTAAAAAAAAGGTAAAGAAGGATAGAGTTTAAAAAAAAAGCAAAGAAGGATAGAGTTTAAAAAAAAGGTAAAGAAGGATAGAGTTTAAAAAAAAGGTAAAGAAGGATAGAGCTTAAAAAAAAGGTAAAGAAGGATAGAGTTTAAAAAAAAGGTAAAGAAGGATAGAGTTTAAAAAAAAAGGTAAAGAAGGATAGAGTTTAAAAAAAAAGCAAAGAAGGATAGAGTTTAAAAAAAAGGTAAAGAAGGATAGAGTTTAAAAAAAAAGCAAAGAAGGATAGAGTTTAAAAAAAAAGCAAAGAAGGATAGAGTTTAAAAAAAAAGCAAAGAAGGATAGAGTTTAAAAAAAAAGCAAAGAAGGATAGAGTTTAAAAAAAAAGCAAAGAAGGATAGAGTTTAAAAAAAAAGTAAAGAAGGATAGAGTTTAAAAAAAAAGCAAAGAAGGATAGAGTTTAAAAAAAAGGTAAAGAAGGATAGAGTTGAAAAAAAAAGCAAAGAAGGATAGAGTTTAAAAAAAAAGGTAAAGAAGGATAGAGTTTAAAAAAAAAGTAAAGAAGGATAGAGTTTAAAAAAAAAGCAAAGAAGGATAGAGTTTTAAAAAAAAGCAAAGAAGGATAGAGTTTAAAAAAAAGGTAAAGAAGGATAGAGTTTAAAAAAAAAGCAAAGAAGGATAGAGTTTAAAAAAAAAGCAAAGAAGGATAGAGTTTAAAAAAAAAGCAAAGAAGGATAGAGTTTAAAAAAAAGGTAAAGAAGGATAGAGTTTAAAAAAAAAGCAAAGAAGGATAGAGTTTAAAAAAAAAGCAAAGAAGGATAGAGTTTAAAAAAAAAGCAAAGAAGGATAGAGTTTAAAAAAAAGGTAAAGAAGGATAGAGTTTAAAAAAAAGGTAAAGAAGGATAGAGCTTAAAAAAAAGGTAAAGAAGGATAGAGCTTAAAAAAAAGGTAAAGAAGGATAGAGTTTAAAAAAAAGGCAAAGAAGGATAGAGTTTAAAAAAAAGCAAAGAAGGATAGAGTTTAAAAAAAAGGTAAAGAAGGATAGAGTTTAAAAAAAAAGCAAAGAAGGATAGAGTTTAAAAAAAAGGTAAAGAAGGATAGAGTTTAAAAAAAAGGTAAAGAAGGATAGAGCTTAAAAAAAAGGTAAAGAAGGATAGAGTTTAAAAAAAAGGTAAAGAAGGATAGAGTTTAAAAAAAAAGGTAAAGAAGGATAGAGTTTAAAAAAAAAGCAAAGAAGGATAGAGTTTAAAAAAAAGGTAAAGAAGGATAGAGTTTAAAAAAAAAGCAAAGAAGGATAGAGCTTAAAAAAAAAGCAAAGAAGGATAGAGTTTAAAAAAAAGGTAAAGAAGGATAGAGTTTAAAAAAAAATGCAAAGAAGGATAGAGTTTAAAAAAAAAGCAAAGAAGGATAGAGTTTAAAAAAAAGGTAAAGAAGGATAGAGTTTAAAAAAAAGGTAAAGAAGGATAGAGTTTAAAAAAAAAGGTAAAGAAGGATAGAGTTTAAAAAAAAAGCAAAGAAGGATAGAGTTTAAAAAAAAGGTAAAGAAGGATAGAGTTTAAAAAAAAAGCAAAGAAGGATAGAGCTTAAAAAAAAAGCAAAGAAGGATAGAGTTTAAAAAAAAGGTAAAGAAGGATAGAGTTTAAAAAAAAATGCAAAGAAGGATAGAGTTTAAAAAAAAAGCAAAGAAGGATAGAGTTTAAAAAAAAGGTAAAGAAGGATAGAGTTTAAAAAAAAGGTAAAGAAGGATAGAGTTTAAAAAAAAGGTAAAGAAGGATAGAGTTTAAAAAAAAGGTAAAGAAGGATAGAGTTTAAAAAAAAAGCAAAGAAGGATAGAGTTTAAAAAAAAAGCAAAGAAGGATAGAGTTTAAAAAAAAGGTAAAGAAGGATAGAGTTTAAAAAAAAGGTAAAGAAGGATAGAGTTGAAAAAAAAGGTAAAGAAGGATAGAGTTTAAAAAAAAGGTAAAGAAGGATAGAGTTTAAAAAAAAGGCAAAGAAGGATAGAGTTGAAAAAAAAGGTAAAGAAGGATAGAGTTTAAAAAAAAAGCAAAGAAGGATAGAGTTTAAAAAAAAAGCAAAGAAGGATAGAGTTTAAAAAAAAAGCAAAGAAGGATAGAGTTTAAAAAAAAGGTAAAGAAGGATAGAGTTTAAAAAAAAGGTAAAGAAGGATAGAGTTTAAAAAAAAGGTAAAGAAGGATAGAGTTTAAAAAAAAGGTAAAGAAGGATAGAGTTGAAAAAAAAAGCAAAGAAGGATAGAGTTTAAAAAAAAAGCAAAGAAGGATAGAGTTTAAAAAAAAAGCAAAGAAGGATAGAGTTTAAAAAAAAAGCAAAGAAGGATAGAGCTTAAAAAAAAGGTAAAGAAGGATAGAGCTTAAAAAAAAAGCAAAGAAGGATAGAGTTTAAAAAAAAAGCAAAGAAGGATAGAGTTTAAAAAAAAAGCAAAGAAGGATAGAGTTTAAAAAAAAAGCAAAGAAGGATAGAGCTTAAAAAAAAGGTAAAGAAGGATAGAGTTTAAAAAAAAAGCAAAGAAGGATAGAGTTTAAAAAAAAAGCAAAGAAGGATAGAGTTTAAAAAAAAAGCAAAGAAGGATAGAGCTTAAAAAAAAGGTAAAGAAGGATAGAGCTTAAAAAAAAGGTAAAGAAGGATAGAGTTGAAAAAAAAAGCAAAGAAGGATAGAGTTTAAAAAAAAAGCAAAGAAGGATAGAGCTTAAAAAAAAGGTAAAGAAGGATAGAGCTTAAAAAAAAGGTAAAGAAGGATAGAGTTTAAAAAAAAGGTAAAGAAGGATAGAGTTTAAAAAAAAGGTAAAGAAGGATAGAGTTTAAAAAAAAGGTAAAGAAGGATAGAGTTTAAAAAAAAGGTAAAGAAGGATAGAGTTGAAAAAAAAAGCAAAGAAGGATAGAGTTTAAAAAAAAAGCAAAGAAGGATAGAGTTTAAAAAAAAAGCAAAGAAGGATAGAGTTTAAAAAAAAGGTAAAGAAGGATAGAGTTTAAAAAAAAGGTAAAGAAGGATAGAGTTGAAAAAAAAGGTAAAGAAGGATAGAGTTTAAAAAAAAGGTAAAGAAGGATAGAGTTTAAAAAAAAGGCAAAGAAGGATAGAGTTGAAAAAAAAGGTAAAGAAGGATAGAGTTTAAAAAAAAAGCAAAGAAGGATAGAGTTGAAAAAAAAGGTAAAGAAGGATAGAGTTTAAAAAAAAGGTAAAGAAGGATAGAGTTTAAAAAAAAGGCAAAGAAGGATAGAGTTGAAAAAAAAGGTAAAGAAGGATAGAGTTTAAAAAAAAGGTAAAGAAGGATAGAGTTGAAAAAAAAGGTAAAGAAGGATAGAGTTTAAAAAAAAGGTAAAGAAGGATAGAGTTTAAAAAAAAGGTAAAGAAGGATAGAGTTTAAAAAAAAAGCAAAGAAGGATAGAGTTTAAAAAAAAAGCAAAGAAGGATAGAGTTTAAAAAAAAAGCAAAGAAGGATAGAGTTTAAAAAAAAGGTAAAGAAGGATAGAGTTTAAAAAAAAGGTAAAGAAGGATAGAGTTTAAAAAAAAGGTAAAGAAGGATAGAGTTTAAAAAAAAGGTAAAGAAGGATAGAGTTTAAAAAAAAGGTAAAGAAGGATAGAGTTGAAAAAAAAAGCAAAGAAGGATAGAGTTTAAAAAAAAAGCAAAGAAGGATAGAGCTTAAAAAAAAGGTAAAGAAGGATAGAGTTTAAAAAAAAAGCAAAGAAGGATAGAGTTTAAAAAAAAAGCAAAGAAGGATAGAGTTTAAAAAAAAAGCAAAGAAGGATAGAGTTTAAAAAAAAGGTAAAGAAGGATAGAGTTTAAAAAAAAGGTAAAGAAGGATAGAGTTTAAAAAAAAGGTAAAGAAGGATAGAGTTTAAAAAAAAGGTAAAGAAGGATAGAGTTTAAAAAAAAGGTAAAGAAGGATAGAGCTTAAAAAAAAGGTAAAGAAGGAT
The DNA here is from genome assembly GCF_053919585.1 of Euprymna scolopes. Lineage (NCBI taxonomy): Eukaryota > Metazoa > Mollusca > Cephalopoda > Sepiida > Sepiolidae > Euprymna > Euprymna scolopes. Next base: position 72,453,362 of record NC_136520.1, read on the forward strand.
AGAGTTTAAAAAAAAGGTAAAGAAGGATAGAGTTTAAAAAAAAAGGTAAAGAAGGATAGAGTTTAAAAAAAAAGCAAAGAAGGATAGAGTTTAAAAAAAAGGTAAAGAAGGATAGAGTTTAAAAAAAAAGCAAAGAAGGATAGAGCTTAAAAAAAAGCAAAGAAGGATAGAGTTTAAAAAAAAGCAAAGAAGGATAGAGTTTAAAAAAAAAGCAAAGAAGGATAGAGTTTAAAAAAAAGGTAAAGAAGGATAGAGTTTAAAAAAAAGCAAAGAAGGATAGAGTTTAAAAAAAAGCAAAGAAGGATAGAGTTTAAAAAAAAGGTAAAGAAGGATAGAGTTTAAAAAAAAGGTAAAGAAGGATAGAGTTTAAAAAAAAAGGTAAAGAAGGATAGAGTTTAAAAAAAAGGTAAAGAAGGATAGAGTTTAAAAAAAAGCAAAGAAGGATAGAGCTTAAAAAAAAGGTAAAGAAGGATAGAGCTTAAAAAAAAAGCAAAGAAGGATAGAGTTTAAAAAAAAGCAAAGAAGGATAGAGTTTAAAAAAAAGCAAAGAAGGATAGAGTTTAAAAAAAAAGCAAAGAAGGATAGAGTTTAAAAAAAAGCAAAGAAGGATAGAGTTTAAAAAAAAGCAAAGAAGGATAGAGTTTAAAAAAAAAAGCAAAGAAGGATAGAGTTTAAAAAAAAAAGCAAAGAAGGATAGAGTTTAAAAAAAAAAGCAAAGAAGGATAGAGTTTAAAAAAAAAAGCAAAGAAGGATAGAGTTTAAAAAAAAGCAAAGAAGGATAGAGTTTAAAAAAAAAAGCAAAGAAGGATAGAGTTTAAAAAAAAGCAAAGAAGGATAGAGTTTAAAAAAAAGCAAAGAAGGATAGAGTTTAAAAAAAAAAGCAAAGAAGGATAGAGTTTAAAAAAAAGCAAAGAAGGATAGAGTTTAAAAAAAAGCAAAGAAGGATAGAGTTTAAAAAAAAAAGCAAAGAAGGATAGAGTTTAAAAAAAAGCAAAAAAGGATAGAGTTTAAAAAAAAGCAAAGAAGGATAGAGTTTAAAAAAAAGCAAAGAAGGATAGAGTTTAAAAAAAAAAGCAAAGAAGGATAGAGTTTAAAAAAAAGGCAAAGAAGGATAGAGTTTAAAAAAAAAGCAAAGAAGGATAGAGTTTAAAAAAAAGCAAAGAAGGATAGAGTTTAAAAAAAAGCAAAGAAGGATAGAGTTTAAAAAAAAAAGCAAAGAAGGATAGAGTTTAAAAAAAAGGTAAAGAAGGATAGAGTTTAAAAAAAAGCAAAGAAGGATAGAGTTTAAAAAAAAGCAAAGAAGGATAGAGTTTAAAAAAAAAGCAAAGAAGGATAGAGTTTAAAAAAAAGCAAAGAAGGATAGAGTTTAAAAAAAAAGCAAAGAAGGATAGAGTATAAAAAAAAAGGTAAAGAAGGATAGAGTTTAAAAAAAAAGCAAAGAAGGATAGAGTTTAAAAAAAAAGCAAAGAAGGATAGAGTTTAAAAAAAAAGCAAAGAAGGATAGAGCTTAAAAAAAAGGTAAAGAAGGATAGAGCTTAAAAAAAAAGCAAAGAAGGATAGAGTTTAAAAAAAAGGTAAAGAAGGATAGAGCTTAAAAAAAAAGCAAAGAAGGATAGAGTTTAAAAAAAAAAGCAAAGAAGGATAGAGTTTAAAAAAAAGGCAAAGAAGGATAGAGTTTAAAAAAAAGGTAAAGAAGGATAGAGTTTAAAAAAAAGGTAAAGAAGGATAGAGCTTAAAAAAAAGGTAAAGAAGGATAGAGTTGAAAAAAAAAGCAAAGAAGGATAGAGTTGAAAAAAAAAGGTAAAGAAGGATAGAGTTGAAAAAAAAAGGTAAAGAAGGATAGAGCTTAAAAAAAAGGTAAAGAAGGATAGAGTTTAAAAAAAAGGTAAAGAAGGATAGAGTTTAAAAAAAAAGGTAAAGAAGGATAGAGTTTAAAAAAAAAGCAAAGAAGGATAGAGTTTAAAAAAAAGGTAAAGAAGGATAGAGTTTAAAAAAAAGGTAAAGAAGGATAGAGTTTAAAAAAAAGGTAAAGAAGGATAGAGCTTAAAAAAAAAGCAAAGAAGGATAGAGTTTAAAAAAAAGGTAAAGAAGGATAGAGTTTAAAAAAAAGGTAAAGAAGGATAGAGTTTAAAAAAAAGGTAAAGAAGGATAGAGTTTAAAAAAAAGGTAAAGAAGGATAGAGCTTAAAAAAAAAGCAAAGAAGGATAGAGTTTAAAAAAAAGGTAAAGAAGGATAGAGTTTAAAAAAAAGGTAAAGAAGGATAGAGTTTAAAAAAAAGGTAAAGAAGGATAGAGTTTAAAAAAAAGGTAAAGAAGGATAGAGTTTAAAAAAAAAGCAAAGAAGGATAGAGTTTAAAAAAAAGGTAAAGAAGGATAGAGTTTAAAAAAAAGGTAAAGAAGGATAGAGTTTAAAAAAAAGGTAAAGAAGGATAGAGCTTAAAAAAAAAGCAAAGAAGGATAGAGTTTAAAAAAAAAAGCAAAGAAGGATAGAGTTTAAAAAAAAGCAAAGAAGGATAGAGTTTAAAAAAAAAAGCAAAGAAGGATAGAGTTTAAAAAAAAGCAAAGAAGGATAGAGTTTAAAAAAAAGCAAAGAAGGATAGAGTTTAAAAAAAAAAGCAAAGAAGGATAGAGTTTAAAAAAAAGCAAAGAAGGATAGAGTTTAAAAAAAAGCAAAGAAGGATAGAGTTTAAAAAAAAAAGCAAAGAAGGATAGAGTTTAAAAAAAAAGCAAAGAAGGATAGAGTTTAAAAAAAAGGTAAAGAAGGATAGAGTTTAAAAAAAAGCAAAGAAGGATAGAGTTTAAAAAAAAGGTAAAGAAGGATAGAGTTTAAAAAAAAGGTAAAGAAGGATAGAGTTTAAAAAAAAGGTAAAGAAGGATAGAGTTTAAAAAAAAGGTAAAGAAGGATAGAGTTTAAAAAAAAGGTAAAGAAGGATAGAGCTTAAAAAAAAAGCAAAGAAGGATAGAGTTTAAAAAAAAGGTAAAGAAGGATAGAGTTTAAAAAAAAGGTAAAGAAGGATAGAGTTTAAAAAAAAGGTAAAGAAGGATAGAGTTTAAAAAAAAGGTAAAGAAGGATAGAGCTTAAAAAAAAAGCAAAGAAGGATAGAGTTTAAAAAAAAGGTAAAGAAGGATAGAGTTTAAAAAAAAGGTAAAGAAGGATAGAGTTTAAAAAAAAGGTAAAGAAGGATAGAGTTTAAAAAAAAGGTAAAGAAGGATAGAGTTTAAAAAAAAAGCAAAGAAGGATAGAGTTTAAAAAAAAGGTAAAGAAGGATAGAGTTTAAAAAAAAGGTAAAGAAGGATAGAGTTTAAAAAAAAGGTAAAGAAGGATAGAGCTTAAAAAAAAAGCAAAGAAGGATAGAGTTTAAAAAAAAGGTAAAGAAGGATAGAGTTTAAAAAAAAGGTAAAGAAGGATAGAGTTTAAAAAAAAAGCAAAGAAGGATAGAGTTTAAAAAAAAGGTAAAGAAGGATAGAGTTTAAAAAAAAGGTAAAGAAGGATAGAGTTTAAAAAAAAGGTAAAGAAGGATAGAGTTTAAAAAAAAGGTAAAGAAGGATAGAGTTTAAAAAAAAGGTAAAGAAGGATAGAGTTTAAAAAAAAAGCAAAGAAGGATAGAGTTTAAAAAAAAGGTAAAGAAGGATAGAGTTTAAAAAAAAGGTAAAGAAGGATAGAGTTTAAAAAAAAGGTAAAGAAGGATAGAGCTTAAAAAAAAAGCAAAGAAGGATAGAGTTTAAAAAAAAGGTAAAGAAGGATAGAGTTTAAAAAAAAGGTAAAGAAGGATAGAGTTTAAAAAAAAGGTAAAGAAGGATAGAGCTTAAAAAAAAAGCAAAGAAGGATAGAGTTTAAAAAAAAGGTAAAGAAGGATAGAGTTTAAAAAAAAGGTAAAGAAGGATAGAGCTTAAAAAAAAAGCAAAGAAGGATAGAGTTTAAAAAAAAGGTAAAGAAGGATAGAGTTTAAAAAAAAGGTAAAGAAGGATAGAGTTTAAAAAAAAGGTAAAGAAGGATAGAGTTTAAAAAAAAAGCAAAGAAGGATAGAGTTTAAAAAAAAAGCAAAGAAGGATAGAGTTTAAAAAAAAGCAAAGAAGGATAGAGTTTAAAAAAAAGGTAAAGAAGGATAGAGTTTAAAAAAAAGGTAAAGAAGGATAGAGCTTAAAAAAAAAGCAAAGAAGGATAGAGTTTAAAAAAAAAAGCAAAGAAGGATAGAGTTTAAAAAAAAGGCAAAGAAGGATAGAGTTTAAAAAAAAGGTAAAGAAGGATAGAGTTTAAAAAAAAGGTAAAGAAGGATAGAGCTTAAAAAAAAGGTAAAGAAGGATAGAGTTGAAAAAAAAAGCAAAGAAGGATAGAGTTGAAAAAAAAAGGTAAAAAAGGATAGAGTTGAAAAAAAAAGCAAAGAAGGATAGAGTTTAAAAAAAAGGTAAAGAAGGATAGAGTTTAAAAAAAAGGTAAAGAAGGATAGAGTTTAAAAAAAAGCAAAGAAGGATAGAGTTTAAAAAAAAAGCAAAGAAGGATAGAGTTTAAAAAAAAAGGTAAAGAAGGATAGAGTTTAAAAAAAAAGCAAAGAAGGATAGAGTTTAAAAAAAAAGCAAAGAAGGATAGAGCTTAAAAAAAAGGTAAAGAAGGATAGAGCTTAAAAAAAAAGCAAAGAAGGATAGAGTTTAAAAAAAAGGTAAAGAAGGATAGAGCTTAAAAAAAAAGCAAAGAAGGATAGAGTTTAAAAAAAAGGTAAAGAAGGATAGAGCTTAAAAAAAAAGCAAAGAAGGATAGAGTTTAAAAAAAAAGCAAAGAAGGATAGAGCTTAAAAAAAAGGTAAAGAAGGATAGAGCTTAAAAAAAAAGCAAAGAAGGATAGAGTTTAAAAAAAAGGTAAAGAAGGATAGAGCTTAAAAAAAAAGCAAAGAAGGATAGAGTTTAAAAAAAAAAGCACAGAAGGATAGAGTTTAAAAAAAAGGCAAAGAAGGATAGAGTTTAAAAAAAAGGTAAAGAAGGATAGAGTTTAAAAAAAAGGTAAAGAAGGATAGAGCTTAAAAAAAAGGTAAAGAAGGATAGAGTTGAAAAAAAAAGCAAAGAAGGATAGAGTTGAAAAAAAAAGGTAAAGAAGGATAGAGTTGAAAAAAAAAGGTAAAGAAGGATAGAGCTTAAAAAAAAGGTAAAGAAGGATAGAGTTTAAAAAAAAGGTAAAGAAGGATAGAGTTTAAAAAAAAAGGTAAAGAAGGATAGAGTTTAAAAAAAAAGCAAAGAAGGATAGAGTTTAAAAAAAAGGTAAAGAAGGATAGAGCTTAAAAAAAAAGCAAAGAAGGATAGAGTTTAAAAAAAAAGCAAAGAAGGATAGAGCTTAAAAAAAAGGTAAAGAAGGATAGAGCTTAAAAAAAAAGCAAAGAAGGATAGAGTTTAAAAAAAAGGTAAAGAAGGATAGAGCTTAAAAAAAAAGCAAAGAAGGATAGAGTTTAAAAAAAAAAGCAAAGAAGGATAGAGTTTAAAAAAAAGGCAAAGAAGGATAGAGTTTAAAAAAAAGGTAAAGAAGGATAGAGTTTAAAAAAAAGGTAAAGAAGGATAGAGCTTAAAAAAAAGGTAAAGAAGGATAGAGTTGAAAAAAAAAGCAAAGAAGGATAGAGTTGAAAAAAAAAGGTAAAGAAGGATAGAGTTGAAAAAAAAAGGTAAAGAAGGATAGAGCTTAAAAAAAAGGTAAAGAAGGATAGAGTTTAAAAAAAAGGTAAAGAAGGATAGAGTTTAAAAAAAAAGGTAAAGAAGGATAGAGTTTAAAAAAAAAGCAAAGAAGGATAGAGTTTAAAAAAAAGGTAAAGAAGGATAGAGTTTAAAAAAAAGGTAAAGAAGGATAGAGTTTAAAAAAAAGGTAAAGAAGGATAGAGTTTAAAAAAAAAGCAAAGAAGGATAGAGTTTAAAAAAAAAGCAAAGAAGGATAGAGTTTAAAAAAAAGGTAAAGAAGGATAGAGTTTAAAAAAAAGGTAAAGAAGGATAGAGTTGAAAAAAAAGGTAAAGAAGGATAGAGTTTAAAAAAAAGGTAAAGAAGGATAGAGTTTAAAAAAAAGGTAAAGAAGGATAGAGTTTAAAAAAAAGGTAAAGAAGGATAGAGTTTAAAAAAAAGGTAAAGAAGGATAGAGTTTAAAAAAAAAGCAAAGAAGGATAGAGTTTAAAAAAAAGGTAAAGAAGGATAGAGTTTAAAAAAAAGGTAAAGAAGGATAGAGTTTAAAAAAAAGGTAAAGAAGGATAGAGTTTAAAAAAAAAGCAAAGAAGGATAGAGTTTAAAAAAAAGGTAAAGAAGGATAGAGTTTAAAAAAAAAGTAAAGAAGGATAGAGTTTAAAAAAAAGGTAAAGAAGGATAGAGTTTAAAAAAAAGGTAAAGAAGGATAGAGTTTAAAAAAAAGGTAAAGAAGGATAGAGTTTAAAAAAAAGCAAAGAAGGATAGAGTTTAAAAAAAAAGCAAAGAAGGATAGAGTTTAAAAAAAAAGCAAAGAAGGATAGAGTTTAAAAAAAGGGTAAAGAAGGATAGAGTTTAAAAAAAAGGTAAAGAAGGATAGAGTTGAAAAAAAAGGCAAAGAAGGATAGAGTTTAAAAAAAAAGCCAAGAAGGATAGAGTTTAAAAAAAAGGTAAAGAAGGATAGAGTTTAAAAAAAAGGTAAAGAAGGATAGATTTAAAAAAAAAAGCAAAGAAGGATAGAGTTTAAAAAAAAAGCAAAGAAGGATAGAGTTTAAAAAAAAAGGTAAAGAAGGATAGAGTTTAAAAAAAAGGTAAAGAAGGATAGAGTTTAAAAAAAAGGTAAAGAAGGATAGAGTTTAAAAAAAAGGTAAAGAAGGATAGAGTTTAAAAAAAAAGCAAAGAAGGATAGAGTTTAAAAAAAAGGTAAAGAAGGATAGAGTTTAAAAAAAAGGTAAAGAAGGATAGACTTTAAAAAAAAGGTAAAGAAGGATAGAGTTTAAAAAAAAAAAAGGATAGAGTTTAAAAAAAAGGTAAAGAAGGATAGAGTTGAAAAAAAAAGGCAAAGAAGGATAGAGTTTTAAAAAAAAGTAAAGAAGGATAGAGTTAAAAAAAAAGGTAAAGAAGGATAGAGTTTATAAAAAAGGTAAAGAAGGATAGAGTTTAAAAAAAAAGTAAAGAAGGATAGAGTTTAAAAAAAAAGCAAAGAAGGATAGAGTTTAAAAAAAAAGTAAAGAAGGATAGAGTTTAAAAAAAAGGTAAAGAAGGATAGAGTTGAAAAAAAAGGCAAAGAAGGATAGAGTTGAAAAAAAAAGGTAAAGAAGGATAGAGTTTAAAAAAAAGGCAAAGAAGGATAGAGTTGAAAAAAAAAGCAAAGGATAGAGTTTAAAAAAAAAGGTAAAGAAGGATAGAGTTTAAAAAAAAAGCAAAGAAGGATAGAGTTTAAAAAAAAAGCAAAGAAGGATAGAGTTTAAAAAAAAAGTAAAGAAGGATAGAGTTTAAAAAAAAGGTAAAGAAGGATAGAGTTTAAAAAAAAGGTAAAGAAGGATAGAGTTTAAAAAAAAAGGCAAAGAAGGATAGAGTTGAAAAAAAAAAGCAAAGAAGGATAGAGTTTAAAAAAAAAGCAAAGAAGGATAGACTTTAAAAAAAAGGTAAAGAAAGATAGAGTTTAAGAAAAAAAGCAAAGAAGGATAGAGTTTAAAAAAAAGGTAAAGAAGGATAGAGTTTAAAAAAAAGCAAAGAAGGATAGAGTTTTAAAAAAAAGGCAAAGAAGGATAGAGTTGAAAAAAAAAGCAAAGAAGGATAGAGTTGAAAAAAAAAGCAAAGGATAGAGTTGAAAAAACAAAACAAAGAAGGATAGAGTTTGAAAAAAAGTAAAGAAGGATAGAGTTGAAAAAAAAAGCAAAGAAGAATAGAGTTTAAAAAAAAAAGCAAAGAAGGATAGAGTTGAAAAAAAAGGCCAAGAAGGATAGAGTTGAAAAAAAGGCAAAGAAGGATAGAGTTGAAAAAAAGGCAAAGAAGGATAGAGTTGAAAAAAAGCAAAGAAGGATAGAGTTGAAAAAAAGGCAAAGAAGGATAGAGTTGAAAAAAAGGCAAAGAAGGATAGAGTTGAAAAAAAAGGCAAAGAAGGATAGAGTTGAAAAAAAAGGCAAAGAAGGATAGAGTTGAAAAAAAAGGCAAAGAAGGATAGAGTTGAAAAAAAAGGCAAAGAAGGATAGAGTTGAAAAAAAAGGTAAAGAAGGATAGAGTTGAAAAAAAAGGTAAAGAAGGATAGAGTTGAAAAAAAAGGTAAAGAAGGATAGAGTTTAAAAAAAAAGGTAAAGAAGGATAGAGTTGAAAAAAAAAGGCAAAGGAGGATAGAGTTGAAAAAAAAAGGCAAAGAAGGATAGAGTTGAAAAAAAGGTAAAGAAGGATAGAGTTTAAAAAAAAGGCAAAGAAGGATAGAGTTGAAAAAAAGGCAAAGAAGGATAGAGTTGAAAAAAAGGCAAAGAAGGATAGAGTTGAAAAAAAGGCAAAGAAGGATAGAGTTGAAAAAAAGGCAAAGAAGGATAGAGTTGAAAAAAAGGCAAAGAAGGATAGAGTTTAAAAAAAGGCAAAGAAGGATAGAGTTTAAAAAAAGGCAAAGAAGGATAGAGTGAAAAAAAGGCAAAGAAGGATAGAGTGAAAAAAAAGGCAAAGAAGGATAGAGTGAAAAAAAAGGCAAAGAAAGATAGAGTGAAAAAAAAGGCAAAGAAGGATAGAGTGAAAAAAAAGGCAAAGAAGGATAGAGTTTAAAAAAAAAGGTAAAGAAGGATAGAGTTGAAAAAAAGGCAAAGAAGGATAGAGTTGAAAAAAAGGCAAAGAAGGATAGAGTTGAAAAAAAGGCAAAGAAGGATAGAGTTGAAAAAAAGGCAAAGAAGAATAGAGTTGAAAAAAAGGCAAAGAAGGATAGAGTTGAAAAAAAGGCAAAGAAGGATAGAGTAAAAAAAAAAAGGCAAAGAAGGATAGAGTTGAAAAAAAAAAGGCAAAGAAGGATAGAGTTGAAAAAAAAAGGCAAAGAAGGATAGAGTTGAAAAAAAAAGGCAAAGAAGGATAGAGTTGAAAAAAAAAGGCAAAGAAGGATAGAGTTGAAAAAAAAAGGCAAAGAAGGATAGAGTTGAAAAAAAAGGCAAAGAAGGATGGAGTTGAAAAAGGCAAAGAAGGATGGAGTTGAAAAAAGGCAAAGAAGGATGGAGTTGAAAAAAGGAAAAGAAGGATAGAGTTGAAAAAAGGAAAAGAAGGATAGAGTTGAAAAAAGTCAAAGAAGGATGGATTTGAAAAAAGTCAAAGAAGGATGGAGTTGAAAAAAAAAAGACAAAGAAGGATAGAGTTGAAAAAAGGCAAAGAAGGATAGAGTTGAAAAAAGGCAAAGAAGGATAGAGTTGAAAAAAGGCAAAGAAGGATAGAGTTGAAAAAAAAGGCAAAGAAGGATAGAGTTGAAAAAAAAGGCAAAGAAGGATAGAGTTGAAAAAAAAGGCAAAGAAGGATAGAGTTAAAAAAAAAGGCAAAGAAGGATAGAGTTGAAAAAAAAGGTAAAGAAGGATAGAGTTTAAAAAAAGGTAAAGAAGGATAGAGTTTAAAAAAGGTAAAGAAGGATAGAGTTTAAAAAAAGGTAAAGAAGGATAGAGTTTAAAAAAAAAGGTAAAGAAGGATAGAGTTTAAAAAAAAAGGTAAAGAAGGATAGAGTTGAAAAAAAAGGTAAAGAAGGATAGAGTTGAAAAAAAAGGTAAAGAAGGATAGAGTTGAAAAAAAAGGTAAAGAAGGATAGAGTTGAAAAAAAGGCAAAGAAGGATAGAGTTGAAAAAAAAGGCAAAGAAGGATAGAGTTTAAAAAAAAAGCAAAGAAGGATAGAGTTTAAAAAAAAAGCAAAGAAGGATAGAGTTGAAAAAAAAGGTAAAGAAGGATAGAGTTTAAAAAAAAAGGCAAAGAAGGATAGAGTTGAAAAATAGGCAAAGAAGGATAGAGTTGAAAAATAGGCAAAAAAGGATAGAGTTGAAAAAAAAGGCAAAGAAGGATAGAGTTGAAAAAAAGGCAAAGAAGGATAGAGTTGAAAAAAAAGGCAAAGAAGGATAGAGTTGAAAAAAAAAAGGCAAAGAAGGATAGAGTTGAAAAATAGGCAAAGAAGGATAGAGTTGAAAAATAGGCAAAGAAGGATAGAGTTGAAAAATAGGCAAAGAAGGATAGAGTTTAAAAAAAAGGCAAAGAAGGATAGAGTTGAAAAAAAGGCAAAGAAGGATAGAGTTGAAAAAAAGGCAAAGAAGGATAGAGTTGAAAAAAAGGCAAAGAAGGATAGAGTTGAAAAAAAGGCAAAGAAGGATAGAGTTGAAAAAAAGGCAAAGAAGGATAGAGTTTAAAAAAAGGCAAAGAAGGATAGAGTTTAAAAAAAGGCAAAGAAGGATAGAGTGAAAAAAAGGCAAAGAAGGATAGAGTGAAAAAAAAGGCAAAGAAGGATAGAGTGAAAAAAAAGGCAAAGAAAGATAGAGTGAAAAAAAAGGCAAAGAAGGATAGAGTGAAAAAAAAGGCAAAGAAGGATAGAGTTTAAAAAAAAAGGTAAAGAAGGATAGAGTTGAAAAAAAGGCAAAGAAGGATAGAGTTGAAAAAAAGGCAAAGAAGGATAGAGTTGAAAAAAAGGCAAAGAAGGATAGAGTTGAAAAAAAGGCAAAGAAGAATAGAGTTGAAAAAAAGGCAAAGAAGGATAGAGTTGAAAAAAAGGCAAAGAAGGATAGAGTAAAAAAAAAAAGGCAAAGAAGGATAGAGTTGAAAAAAAAAAGGCAAAGAAGGATAGAGTTGAAAAAAAAAGGCAAAGAAGGATAGAGTTGAAAAAAAAAGGCAAAGAAGGATAGAGTTGAAAAAAAAAGGCAAAGAAGGATAGAGTTGAAAAAAAAAGGCAAAGAAGGATAGAGTTGAAAAAAAAGGCAAAGAAGGATGGAGTTGAAAAAGGCAAAGAAGGATGGAGTTGAAAAAAGGCAAAGAAGGATGGAGTTGAAAAAAGGAAAAGAAGGATAGAGTTGAAAAAAGGAAAAGAAGGATAGAGTTGAAAAAAGTCAAAGAAGGATGGATTTGAAAAAAGTCAAAGAAGGATGGAGTTGAAAAAAAAAAGACAAAGAAGGATAGAGTTGAAAAAAGGCAAAGAAGGATAGAGTTGAAAAAAGGCAAAGAAGGATAGAGTTGAAAAAAGGCAAAGAAGGATAGAGTTGAAAAAAAAGGCAAAGAAGGATAGAGTTGAAAAAAAAGGCAAAGAAGGATAGAGTTGAAAAAAAAGGCAAAGAAGGATAGAGTTAAAAAAAAAGGCAAAGAAGGATAGAGTTGAAAAAAAAGGTAAAGAAGGATAGAGTTTAAAAAAAGGTAAAGAAGGATAGAGTTTAAAAAAGGTAAAGAAGGATAGAGTTTAAAAAAAGGTAAAGAAGGATAGAGTTTAAAAAAAAAGGTAAAGAAGGATAGAGTTTAAAAAAAAAGGTAAAGAAGGATAGAGTTGAAAAAAAAGGTAAAGAAGGATAGAGTTGAAAAAAAAGGTAAAGAAGGATAGAGTTGAAAAAAAAGGTAAAGAAGGATAGAGTTGAAAAAAAGGCAAAGAAGGATAGAGTTGAAAAAAAAGGCAAAGAAGGATAGAGTTTAAAAAAAAAGCAAAGAAGGATAGAGTTTAAAAAAAAAGCAAAGAAGGATAGAGTTGAAAAAAAAGGTAAAGAAGGATAGAGTTTAAAAAAAAAGGCAAAGAAGGATAGAGTTGAAAAATAGGCAAAGAAGGATAGAGTTGAAAAATAGGCAAAAAAGGATAGAGTTGAAAAAAAAGGCAAAGAAGGATAGAGTTGAAAAAAAGGCAAAGAAGGATAGAGTTGAAAAAAAAAAGGCAAAGAAGGATAGAGTTGAAAAATAGGCAAAGAAGGATAGAGTTGAAAAATAGGCAAAGAAGGATAGAGTTGAAAAATAGGCAAAGAAGGATAGAGTTTAAAAAAAAGGCAAAGAAGGATAGAGTTGAAAAAAAGGCAAAGAAGGATAGAGTTGAAAAAAAAGGCAAAGAAGGATAGAGTTGAAAAAAAAGGTAAAGAAGGATAGAGTTTAAAAAAAAAGGCAAAGAAGGATAGAGTTGAAAAATAGGCAAAGAAGGATAGAGTTGAAAAATAGGCAAAAAAGGATAGAGTTGAAAAAAAAGGCAAAGAAGGATAGAGTTGAAAAAAAGGCAAAGAAGGATAGAGTTGAAAAAAAAGGCAAAGAAGGATAGAGTTGAAAAAAAAAAGGCAAAGAAGGATGGAGTTGAAAAAAAGGCAAAGAAGGATGGAGCTGAAAAGAAGGCAAAGAAGGATGGAGTTGAAAAAAAAAGACAAAGAAGGATAGAGTTGAAAAAAAAGACAAAGAAGGATAGAGTTGAAAAAAGGCAAAGAAGGATAGAGTTGAAAAAAAAGGCAAAGAAGGATAGAGTTGAAAAAAAAGGCAAAGAAGGATAGAGTTGAAAAAAAAGGCAAAGAAGGATAGAGTTGAAAAAAGGCAAAGAAGGATGGATTTGAAAAAAGGCAAAGAAGGATGGAGTTGAAAAAAGGCAAAGAAGGTTGAATAAGAAACGAGTGAAATGGTTATAAAATGACGCAAGAAATACACGTTTTTGAGGGAGAGTGAGATTAAGATAGTGAGTGGAAGAGACTTGGAGATAGAGTGAGTGAGTGAGTGAGTGAGTGAGTGAGTGAGAGATGTCGGTCAGTCAGTAAACAGATTATAATAGGCATGTTGTATAGAAAGGCTGTTATTTAAGGGCCATTTTCATGGAGTAAGAGAACCCGTGTCCAGTAACCTGTTATTGACGATCACAAAGATGAGACAGAAAGACAAATGGAAAACAAAATCTTTATTTCGTGTCTGTTTTGCATGGACAACCAAATCAATAGGTAACCATGCAAACACGACAACGCAGCAGTATTTATTTGTATCCTTTTATTCATAGGCAGCAGGTTTTCTAGTTCAGGATTAATGTGGGCAGGCGGGTGTATAGAATCGACTGTAACGCTATAATATTATGTTAAACTATATATATATATATCCAATTATTGATTTAAGAGCAGGATAGATCCGACACTCAAGCCTTAGTTGTACCTATTTACTATGCCTCCCCACGGGACAGAGTTAGACACCAGGGTCGTTTTTTTAACGTGGAGAAAAGGTACAAAAATAAAAATTGTCTCAGTCGTGAAGGACTTCTCCTCCACCGAAAGAGAACAAGAAATGGAAGTGCAGCATCTGAAGAACAGATACTACACTTTGATCTTGAGTGAAAATGTAAGAAACATCTAGAATAATAGCTCTTCCCTTGTTTACTCAGGGCTCTACGAACAAATTTATCTTTAGTTGACCTTTGACAACTAAATGTTTTCGTTTACTAGCCAAATAGAAAAGTTACTAGCCAAACCCACATGATTTTTAGAATATGACATCTTCGTTCTGTGACGAGTATGTACATCATAAAGACATTTCTGTGTTTTTTAAATAAGTATAATCCTTAATATACAACAGATTTTATGTTGATACTTGAAGGTATAAACATTCTGATTTCTTCAGATGTTTTTTGTAAACAACCTTCGTTAAAAAATTAAAAAAAAATACATTGTTCTATTAAACTTTTATTGTATAAATAATTTAACTTTGTTCGTTTTTTATAAAAAAAAAAAAAAAAAGTGGAAAAGATATTTTTCACTCAGTAGTGAGCTTTGGAAGACTGTCAGTGAAAAGAAGTGCAATCGCCAAAAGATAAGTATTTCATTATTTCTAGTTGCTACTTTGAAAAATCACTCGCAAATGCGACTGTTTCACTCGCAATGTAGAGCCCTGTTACTCCTGTATTATTTATCAATTTATCTGCAGAGAGTATCCATTGTCTCTCTAGACTGATAGAAAGCAAACAACACACACACACACACACATATATTATTTTGATAAAATGTTTTTATATTTCACGTTTTGTGTATACCAATCCTTTTTTGTTTAGAAGCTCAATGTTAAATATAACAACAGAGCATATATATATATATATATATATATATATATATATATATATATATATATATAACAGTATAGTTACATTCTAAGATCCAAATATTTATTTTTCATGCAAAACAATTCCTCCGGTGTGTTAAAATTTTGGTAATTTTTTTACTGATCCATTTCATTATGTAAAAACAAGCGGTCATTATTATATCAATATGCACTGAAAATGGCCGGTATTGACATAGTAATAACCGTTTGTTTCTGCATAACGAAACGGATTTGTAAAACGTGTACCAACATTTTAACTTGCTTGAGGAGCTGTTTTGTGAGAAAAATAAGTGTTTGGATCTTGAAATGTAACTATAGTGTTATTCTCTCTCTCTCTCTCTCTCTCTATATATATATATATATATATATATATATATATATCTGTAGAAATAATATATATCAATCCTTATTTAAGTTCAATGTAATTACAGAGCAATATAGAGAATAAATGATAAAAAGTTATATTCAAAAATTCATGATGTTGACCATCTTATAATTTATTCCTTTAATTCAGTTGACTTATACAATCCTTGACAGTATCTGTTTCGTAGCACAAAGTCAATCACTTAATTATTATATCGATCAGTGAATCTATTATGCCCTTAACTCTTCAGAAGAAATAGCAACAATCAATCCGTCAAAAGGAATTGAAGTATGATTTGACATGATTAAAATCCGAAAATTGGAAGAGAGACTGCAAATACCTTTTTATTTTTCCATTACGCCATATTGAATTCAATAAACAGATACTGTCAAGAATTGTATAAGTCAACTGAATTAAAGGAATAAATTATAAGATGGTCAACATCATGAATTTTGGAATATAACTTTTTGTTATTTATTCTCTCTCTCTCTCTCTATATATATATATATACACTAGCAGGGGTACCCGGCATTGCCGGGTGTTTGGATGTGTGTGTGTGTAAGGGGGGGGGTAAAGTAAGAATAAGCGAAGTAATAACCCTGTTTAAATATTTAAAACAAAAAAAACGATGTTAACCTTCTTCAAAAAATCTGAAAAACCAAAACAAAAAAAAAAAACCCAAAAAAAAAAACAGCAAACAAACGTAAAACTTCTTTAAAAAAGAAATCGGAAGAACAAAAAGCAAAAGTAAGGGGAAAAAATGATGAACGTGTTTGGAAAAACAAAACCACAGCGAAAAGCAAAAAAAAAAAAAAAATAAAATGGCATAAATAACCAGTTAAGTCCATGGTGCGTTTCATCCAGTAGAAAGCATAGAACAGAAAGACACGGTAAAATTCCATTCCAGTTTTTTTAAGCAACTACGAAGTAAAGAAAACCCAAACCGGTGTTCCTTCATAACCGTCCCTTGTTAACGATCAGGAAATGGTGTAAGTGGTGACGGGGGAAGGAGGAATTAATTAGAGAGAAAAGATTTTACTGCTCCCATTGATTTTAACCGATTGTGGCAGTTAACTCTCAGCAGAAAAAATATAGGAATCTATGATTATTGAGAAAGTGGAGAGGTAATATGCCTATAACACACCTTAGATATTGTGCTGCAGTTTGTGCATATTACATTTGCATGAAATGTCTTGATTTTTAATCATATTAAGATAAAAATTATAGGGGGAAAAAAATGAGTTCATTTTATATATATATATATATATATATATATATATATAGGGATAAGGAACGGATATATGCGCACACCTTGAGATAAGATGCTAGTCTACAAATTCAAGGGTGGCTTTGTAACTGGATTTGAATCTCCCAACCAGCAATAGTCATCACTTCCTACACTGATGATTGCATAAGCATGAAACACTAGGGATAAAGAATTAGCATAACCACTAGAGATAAAATATTTACTTGAAAAATATTCTAGTTATGAAGCCCCTTTAAGAGCTTTAAGTTAAGCCCACTTTAAGGAATTAAGGAAAAAAAAAAAAAAGAAAGAAAGGACCAACTTTGACATTTTGATTTCTGGTCATTGAATACTCTTTGACTGATTATTATGAATGTCTGCTGACACAACGTTTATAAGCACTTTATTTCCTTCAATTCTTGTGTTAATTGCAGGTAGACTTGAGTTGAGACGCTAAGCTACGACATCAGGGGTGGTCTTCCAACCAACAGTAATTATCACTTCCTACACTGATGATTGCGTAAGCATAAAACCTAGTGTCTCTAGGTATAACAATAATTGTTGATACTTATTTGAAAAATATAGTATAATGCCTCTTGAAGAAATTTACATTGACGCCTCTTTGGGGAATTAAGAAAAAACGGTCGATTTTAGTGCAAATGCAGCATTCTGATTTGCAAGAATTACGAGGATCATTCGAAAAGTAAAGCCTCCTAACTAAAAAAGGTTAAAGAGCTATGAAAATGGGAGTTGTACCATTAAAACGAGCAACCTTTTGTGCTCCAGAATTTACATAGTCACTACCATTCTCAATGCACTTTTGCCAGAAATTCAACGATGCATTTCTGCTTTGGACGCATATTGATGACAAGGGTTGCTTTCTTAGAGTCTCAAAACATCAATATCTGTAACAGAGAGATGAACTTTTCAGGTCATGAATGCATAAGTTCAGTCATCATAACAATGCAATTTACAATGTCCCCTCTGATCTATTCAGGTGGAATAAAAATAAGAGGCATTACTTTTGGAACGCCCTTTGTGCATATATTTCCTTTTTATTCATCACTGATTTTATATATATATATACACTAGCAG
Source organism: Euprymna scolopes (assembly GCF_053919585.1). Classification (NCBI taxonomy): domain Eukaryota; kingdom Metazoa; phylum Mollusca; class Cephalopoda; order Sepiida; family Sepiolidae; genus Euprymna; species Euprymna scolopes. The sequence goes on from NC_136520.1 coordinate 72,470,026, forward strand.
GGTGACCTGATGTTGCCCGGGATTGAATGACAGCTTCATACTTCCATATTTTATTATTGAAATCGATGAAATAGCCTATTTTTCAATCAAATTGATTGATTGCCTGCACTAATTAGGGACCAATCGCTATGCACAAATGCCTCTCGCAGTGACTAAGTTCAAAATATATTGTAATCTACATTGCACTGTAGAGAACCTACTCTTGATTTTATAAAATTATTTTCATATATAACTAGCAGGGGGTACCTGGTGTTGCTCGAGTGTTTGGAGGTGTGTTGTTGGGGGGGGGGGGTAGATCAAAACATTGCCAGGTGCTTGAAGGTGTAAAAGAAAAAAAATGTTTTAGTAGAAAGGTAGGCTTGAACTCCAAAGCCTTGATGTGAAGGTGGAAACGAAAGGGAAAAAAAGCCAGACACCTAACCATCTCGGCCACGAGGGGAGAGAAATTGATAAGTATGTTAAGTTAACGTTTATAAAGTGAAATTGACAGGTGCGAGGAAGTTAAGTCGCGTGATGTTTGACCTTGAAACATGACGTAAGCAGTGGCTGTTCAGCAGTTAAGATTTTGTGTGGGACTGCTTTTACTGAACTTTGGGGAAGGAAAAGCAGCTCCCCCGTTTATTAGGAGAGTGTCTCGAAATGAAAGCAACTGTCTCATGTGACGGTGAAAAGCCGACACTGACCAAACGTTTACATTGCTTTCTGGAGACCACTGGCCGTGGGTCGGGGAGGTGGCTAGTCGAATCGAGTTTCACTTTTTTTATACCGAAAAACGAAAGCAACACGCGGCGATCCAAAAATCTGGAATATTTAGCTTTTCAAAGTCTGGCAAATTAAATAGACAGGCGACTCCTGTTGTTAACTCGTAGATATTATGATTTAAACGTGATATAAAAAGTTTCAAGAATGAGGGAGCCGAGCGAGCAGCCCCCGGAAAAAAAGCCTTTTGCGGACATACATGAAAAGTGTACATACATAGACACATTTTGCCTTTTATATATATATAGATAGCTTGAAAATTTAAAATGAAAAGTTAAGTATCATTGTTAAATAGAAACATTCATTTCGAACACACCCCTTTCATATCAAAAAACTTACTGCTGATTTTATATGGTAGGCCTTTCTGCTTGCGTAGTAATAAAACTGCTCAGATGCACTTGTGATGTTAGGCTGTGTAAGGTGTTAACTTTGGTCAAAATCGTCTGTTCCTTCTTTCATCAGATTATTTTGATTATCGATACTTATCGAAGACATTCTGACACAAAATCTATCTAAGAACATTGCCAGGTACATAAAGTACCTCTGTGTGAAATTTCATAAAAATCAACCCAGCCGTTTTCGAGTTCATAGGGAACGAGCTCACAGACAACGTTTCTTTTATATAATAGTAGATATACAGGGTGTTCTAAAAGCCTTGGACACATTTCAAGTCCTCATATTTGTTTAACTATGGATGTTAGGAAGATGAAAATGGTGCCATTTTAAAGTTAAATGCATTAAGTTTTTTGTAATTTTGCTATTGATTTTGTTTTTTGTAATTTTGCTATTGATTTTTTTTTTGTAATTTTGCTATTGATTTTTTTTTTGTAATTTTGCTATTGATTTTTTTTTTGTAATTTTGCTATTGATTTTTTTGTTGTAATTTTGCTATTGATTTTTTTGTTGTAATTTTGCTATTGATTTTTTTGTTGTAATTTTGCTATTGATTTTTTTGTTGTAATTTTGCTATTGATTTTTTTGTTGTAATTTTGCTATTGATTTTTTTGTTGTAATTTTGCTATTGATTTTTTTGTTGTAATTTTGCTATTGATTTTTTTGTTGTAATTTTGCTATTGATTTTTTTGTTGTAATTTTGCTATTGATTTTTTTGTTGTAATTTTGCTATTGATTTTTTTGTTGTAATTTTGCTATTGATTTTTTTGTTGTAATTTTGCTATTGATTTTTTTTTTGTAATTTTGCTATTGATTTTTTTTTTTGTAATTTTGCTATTGATTTTTTTGTAATTTTGCTATTGATTTTTTTGTTGTAATTTTGCTATTGATTTTTTTGTTGTAATTTTGCTATTGATTTTTTTTTTTGAAATTTTACTATTGATTTTTTTGTAATTTTACTATTGATTTTTTTGTTGTAATTTTGCTATTTTTTTTTTGTAATTTTGCTATTTTTTTTTTGTAATTTTGCTATTGATTTTTTTGTAATTTTGCTATTGATTTTTTTGTAATTTTGCTATTGCTTTTTTTTTGTAATTTTGCTATTTTCTTTTTGTAATTTTGCTATTGATTTTTTTGTAATTTTGCTATTGATTTTTTTTTTGAAATTTTACTATTGATTTTTTTGTAATTTTGCTATTGATTTTTTTGTTGTAATTTTACTATTGCTTTTTTTTTGTAATTTTGCTATTTTCTTTTTGTAATTTTGCTATTGATTTTTTTTGTAATTTTGCTATTGATTTTTTTTTGTAATTTTGCTATTGATTTTTTTTTTGAAATTTTACTATTGATTTTTTTTGTAATTTTGCTATTGATTTTTTTTGTAATTTTGCTATTGATTTTTTTTGTAATTTTGCTATTGATTTTTTTTGTAATTTTGCTATTGATTTTTTTTGTAATTTTGCTATTGATTTTTTTGTAATTTTACTATTGATTTTTTTGTTGTAATTTTACTATTGCTTTTTTTTGTAATTTTGCTATTTTCTTTTTGTAATTTTGCTATTGATTTTTTTGTTGTAATTTTGCTATTGATTTTTTGTTTCATTTCTTTTCAGATCGAGTAATGGCGTTCACTCAACCAGTAAAGACGTTTTGTGTGCTTGAATTTGCAAAATCTAAATCATGAACAATTGCTCGATGTGCATTTCACAACAAATTTGGAAAACAGCCACCAGAAAGGAAGTCCATAGTGAGATGCCATGCTAAATTCATGGCAGACGTGTGCTTATGCCCAACTAAGCAAACGGCACATCCCTCAACTTCAGAAGGTGTGGTTGAACAAGTTCAAACTGCTTTCCAACTGAACTATCGGCTTGATGTGTGTCGTGTGGCCAATGGTGTTCACATTGAACATATTTAAACATTCCATGAAAAACTTGAGATTCCAAGTTTTCTGGATATAGCAGATGAGTTTTTATATCCTTAATAGTTCTTGAGATATTCAATGTGAAAATGTGTACAAGACTTTTGGAACAACCTGTGTGTGTGTGTGTGTGTGTGTGTGTATATAGATATATGTGTCTCGATACTTCCATTTAGTCTTGAAAGACAAAGGATCCCTCCCTGTGGGGGCAGTTGCGCATTTAATTGTGAGGCAAGGGTTGTGCAATCCCCAACCACACCTCTCCTGAATCGGCACTGCTTGAGTCCAGTGGCAAGGACAAGTCCAGGACGACTGGAAATAATGCCGAGATAAGCGGAGAGCACATACAGCATCTGAAGTCCCAAATCATGATACAAGTTTAGTAGTTATACTCGTATCTGAATAAATAAATTTAAAAAAAAAAAAAAAAAAAAAAACACGCAGGAAAATCTGATGTATCTTATCTCAAAAGTTTAGGAAGCAAATTACTTACCATAATCTCAAGGGTGAGGCTTTCTTGGACAGGAACAGGGAGGCGATGGTTTAGCCATTGGTGTTTATCGTCTCTCACAGTAATACGCAAGTATTTCTTAAAACTGGTACTGTTTACTAAAAGATAAAATAATCAGGCAAAGTAAATCAAACAGAAATGCAATAGAAACTTACTATATATATATACTAGCATGGGTGCCCGGCGTTGCCCGGGTATTTGGAGATGTATGTTTAGCAAAAAAAAAAAAAAAAAAAAAAAAAAAAAAAAAAAAAAAAAAAAAAGCGAATTTTTTTAACTTTGACCCCTTAAAATTTATTGTTTTGGGCTCAAATCAAGTTATGAAGTTAGATCCATGTCCAATGAACCTATATCTAAAATTTCAAGTGTTTAGGCCGAAAATTGTCGCAGGAGCTTGGTAGAGTTCTCAAAGGTCAAATCGTTAAACTTTGACCCCTTATCGCCAAAAAACTGATCACATCGATTTTCCCAAATCTCAGTACCTTGTATATCAAATTTCGAGTCTGTAGACTTAAAATCGACAGAGTTATTGCATAGGGAAATGTACAACACAGACAGACACTTTCACACACACACACACATATATATATATATATAACTACCTCATTTACTCACATAAAATTAATATACGAAAGTATAGATTTATGCGTAAACTTTAAGTATTTACTGCAAAAGTGCTCAATACGTAGGTAGAGCTAGTTAGTAATTTATAAAAGGCTTTAAGCCTGATGAATCCTAGAGTGGATGAAACGTCGAATATTCAGTGTAGCTTAATCGCCATATATGTTTTATAAATTACTATATATATATATATATATATATATATATATATAACTAATGAATTTAACGAGGTTATTAAGAGTGCTCAATAAAAGAAGAGCAAGATCTATTTTAATTAATATAAACAAATTTACATGATCGCAACACTGGACATGCTAATGTTTCAGACAAATGGTCAGTTAAAACCAGAAGTCCTCATCAGGCGACTTAATAAATGATTGCTTTCCACAGAAGAATCCAGTGCTCAAATGGAGAAAAGATATATGATTAGTAAATAATTCTAATACCACAGATATATTTATATAAGATTTATATTATTTTTTTGGTTGCATGGTATAGATTGAATAAACAACTCATCAGAGACCCACATAAATCCATAAGAAAAGTGCAGTTTTTTTTTAAAGACAGACCAAACATGGAAAAGGAAATAGAGTTCTTTTAAATTCATCATTAGTAAAAATAAAGTCTTATGATTTTAAAAGGACTATTTCTCTAAAATTACTGCTTTTAGTAAACACCTTGATTTTTTTTTTCTTAACGTGGCAAGTCACTTTTATTTTAATAATGTATGAAGAATTATTTCCAAAATTATACTATTCTTGAATTGAAAGCCATGTTTAATTTCAGAAGAGTTTCCAATGGGTAGCTATTTTGTACAAGTTCTGGAAATGAAGAATTGTCAGTGGGTAGCTGTTCTGTACAGGTCCTGGACTTTATAATTTCGCAAGCAAAGAGCAGAAGATCTTTCTCGTGTTGACACAGAGAAAAATATATGCTGGGATGCTAAAGATCCAATATCTTTAGGAAGCAACTCTGGTTTCTGATTGGTTGCTAGAAGAACCTGACTCCATTTGATTGGTCAGTTTCTATCGTCAGTGCCTATAAATAGAACCCTCCAATTTTCGGTGATCATATGCTTCTCATTGTATCAAAAACATTGCAACAACTGTTCACACATGTTGACCAATTTAAATCAAATTAAGACGAATTCATCTTTATCCATCAATCCTAGAATACAAAACATGAACAAAGTTGTAGTAGCTGTTCTCATGCTGCAGAATGATAGAGGCAGAGACAACGAGAGAGCTAGAAATCTCTCTCTCTCTATATATATATAAAAGTGAAAATGTGTGTTTGAGGACACTTCTCAACCTATATACTGAACAAATTTTTAATCTACAGACTTGAAATTTGATATATAGAGTATTCAAACGTGGAAAACTTTTTAATCGGTTTTCACTCGGAAAAAAAAAAATGGGTTGCTAACGGGTCAAAATAGAAAAATTGGTACATGGGGGTGGGTGATCAGATTTTTCTGTTTGTCAACTGTTTCACGAATGCGCATGCACGGCCGTAAAACATGAGAGCTTCTTTATGTTAAGAATAAGTAGGTTGGGAAACACTTTTTAAAGATTCTGTCAAGCTGGTCTAATGGTTATCGCATATGACTCACTGTCTTTATGTTTTGGTTTTAATCTCAGCTCGAGTATTCCTTTTTTTTTTTTGCTTACAAGAAATAATCGCATGCACATGTTTCAGTTTCCATATTAATTAAAATATAATATTTATGCATTTTGTTTTTGTTTTTATTCAATTTTAACCCCAAACAAGGCACAGTGCCACTTTGAAGTAGGAAGCTACTATCGGGGACATAATTTGCAGGGGCATTATGAAGAGAGATGAGTAGTAAGATGTCTGTTCACATTACACTTGAACTTCTGCATGTCAGTACAGTTAGGAAAGCAGAATCCTGGAAGGGAATTCCAAAGTCTAGCAGTACTGGAGAAGAAACTATTGGAGTAAAAGGCTTTCTTACACCTAGAGATCTCTACTGCGAATGGGTGGAACTTAGTTGCTTGTCAGGTTTGTTGGGGGTATTTTACGACCAGGCAACATCAGATGGCCTGTTAGTGTATCTATAAAAGTGAGAATGTGTATGTGAAATTTGGAATATAGGGTATTCAGACATATGGAAAATGTTTTAATCTGTTTTCATCCGGAAAAAAAAAGGGCTGCTAAGTGGTCAAAATTGAAAAATTGGTACTTTTTTTAAAAATCTGTTTGCTGTTTCACATGCGTGAATCGTTCACATGACAGATTCCTTATGTTAAGAATAAGTAGGTTTGAAAACACTTTGTAAAGATCATGTCAAGCTGGCTTAATGGTTATCGTACTTGGCTCACTGTTTTGGTTTCGGTCTTAGCTAGAATTTTGTTTTTTTTTGCTTACAAGATTGTTTGGTTGTTTTTGTTTTACGGCATGTCAACCCCTTCCGGGTTATTTAATGCCGAATCCAAAGACTTTAAAGAAAATCTTTTTTAATAGAATATGTTTGTTGTTTTCAAGTTGGTTTCTATTTAACCCATAGTTGGGACCCTAACAGGTACTACCACTCCGGGTCAGAGTGGACCTGGGAGCAATGGCTATTAAAGGGTGGCTCCACACTCCCCAAAGCCCACAAGCTGGGGCCTCACCACTGGATATAGTTTAAGGTCATATCCAGGACCTTGCTTACAAGAAGTGGACTGTTTAGAAAAACCAATACTCGCATGCCCATATTTCAGTTTCTTTCCATTTTTTTTTTTTTTTAATTTATTTTATTTTTTAATAAATTTAATGTAACATTTAATACCTACGATATTTCTGTTTATAATAAATAGAAAATCTGCATTATTTGACGACTGGGCAACGCTGGGCGGCCTACTAGTATATATAAGTGATCTTGTCTGTGTGTGCATGCGGAACGATTTCCCACAAACTACTCTGTCAATTTTTTAACTTGAAACTGAAATATATATAGGGGATTCGGATCCGTGGAAGAAATTCGGTAAAAATAACTGCTAAATAATTAAAAACAAAAAATTATTGGCAGACGTTAGTTGACTTTGCACCTCTACACATGCTCAAATATACCTTTTTATGTTAAACTGCATTAATGTATGAAATTTTGATATACATAGCTTCAATGGTAGTGAATAACGGTGAATAGCTGAAGGTTTTGGTTTCGATTCTAGCTGATGGCACTCAAGTCATATTTTTATTTATTTTTAACTTTTGAAAACAATACTATTTATTAGGCACAGTATAATATATATATATATATATATATATATATATATATATATATATATACTATATCTATAAAAGTGAAAACGTGTGTGTGAGGAAACTTCTCAACGTATATATATTCAACAAATTTTTAATCTACAGACTTGAAATTTATTTATTTTATTATAATCATACGAAGGATAGAGTTGAAAAAAAAAAAATAATAATACGAAATGTACATAAATTAAAATCTCATATTTAAGCATATTTTCTGAATGGGCAATGCCGGGCGGCTTGCTAGTGCAACAACATAGATAAAAACAAATCCCATACGTGAGTGGATAAAGAAAATGGCAAAATGATGAAGGCATACCAAATTCTGGCACCTTGCAAGATGAAATGGTGAACCATCACAATAGAAACTAAGGAGATAATTGAAAAGGCCTGTGAGGGAAGGGAGGAGGAGAGAACAGGATGAGAGACAGGAATAGAATAAACCATTATGCTTAAAAGAACCGCATAATGAAACCAACAGCTGGATAGAATTGATTTTGGTGGCGGTCAAGCATTGAAACCCCTTTTCTCCCCCTCTCTGCCACTGTTACCACACAAACCCAAACACCGGCTCACTCATTGGAGGCAGAAATATTCAAGTCTTGAGGACATTTTAACACCTTCTGCAGACACCGTCCGCAAATGATTCCTTAACCCACATGCACATATCCAGTCATTAATATCATCTCCTGTCTTTGACGTTCATCTTGATTCGGCAGTTTCATTGTTTTTTTTTTTTTTTCATAACCTCATTTCTCGTTTCATTTTTTTAAAAAAATAACATTTCCATAATAATACAAAGTAATCAAAAGACTTGGCTAGTGATTTTTATCCTGGGGACCCCCAAACATCAACAAAGTTTGGACCATTTCTGTAATGATACTGTCCTTGTTGATTTTGCAGCCGAAGTTTAGTTCCATGCAGTTCTAGGAGGTTCACCCTCCCAGACTTTGCCTTCTCTCTCTGAGAAGGGGGTTAGTTTATAGCTGATCGCCTGAGGCGCCCTCACCGGGGAATGCCGACGGGGTTGTCCAGCTACTTTTTGCAGGTCAGAGTGCCCCTTCTCCGGGGGGAGGGGATAATTTATCAATTCCACTTTCTAATCCTGGTGTCTAAGTTCTTGTGGTGGGAGAGTACTAAATAACTCAAAAGAAGAACTCTGGCGTAAAATTAGAAATATTCAATTACAAAATTAATTTTCATCAAGCGCTTTCAACACCTTTTTAGAAAACAAACAAAAAAAAAAAACAACAAAAAACAAACTAAACATAGGCCTCATCACCCAACTTTACATCAAACAGCTGTTTCAAAATTCATAATGATTGGTTAATAAGTTCAGGAGTGAATCCTATACACACAAATATATAAACAAATGCACATACCTAACGCACACACACACACACACACACACACACACACACACACACATATATCTTATAAATAAAAAAACAAACGTATAAAAAACTTTAAATAAAATGAAAATAAAAACAAACAATAATAATACAAAAAATACGAAAATAACTGATATAACTTAAAATAAATTCAGCATGACCACAATCTTACAAGGAACGACAGATTGCATCAGTTACAAGAACCAAGTTGTCCAAACTGGTGTTTTTATAAGTTTTTTATGGTAAACATCTGAAGAGTATGCGACTAAATATGCAGCAATAATATAATTTGTTAGCCGCAATATGAAACAATATTATAATGCTTACCTTCTGAAAAGTAATAAAACAACCAACTGAGAAAACTTGAATTATTATACTATATATATATATATATATATATATCTTGCTCTACTTCAGTATTGAGCACTCTTGTATTAACCTCGTTAAACTTCATTGGTTACTTTACCCCTGGAAAATATTAACCTCAAATTATATATATATATCATCATAGTTCATCGGACCACCTTCATTTCCTAGACAGTGATCAATTTTAAGTAATTTCTTAAAAGTTGAGCACTATCTGGGAAATAAAAAAATAGATGGTCACAACTTCCAATCATTCAATTACAATAGATCGTCTTAAGGTGGTGCTTTATAAACCTTACATTTCTGTTAATTCTTAGAACAGTTGGTGGTGGCCAACGTGTAACGTTCCTTGCAAATGGAATCAAAAGTGGTTTCATGGTGAGATTTGAATCCTTCGACCAGTGACAATCGTCACTTCCTGCACTGAGGATTGCAAAAGCATGAAACACTAATGTTTGTAGGTATAAAAATTATTATAATTTGTAATTATAACATGTGTATATATATATATATATATATTATGTAATTATTATGTAATTATAACGCGTGTGTGTGTATATATATATATATATATATATATATATATATATAACTACTTCATTTACTCACATAAAATTAATATACGAAAGTATAAATTTATGCGTGAATTTTAAGTATTTACTTCAATAGTGCTCAATACGTAGGTAGAGCCAATTAGTAAGTTATAAAATATATATGGCGATTAAGCTACACTGAATATTCCGCGTTTCATCCACTCTAGGATTCTTCAGGATTATGCTTAAACTTACGATATATATATATATATATATATATATATATATATATATATATATATATATATATATATATATACACCATTCGCCCATGTATGGAGAGTACTGTTGTCACATTTGGGCTGGTGCATCTGCTGCTTGTCTCTCACTTCTGGACAAATTACAAAAAAGAGTCGCCAACCTGACAGGTCCTTAACTATCATCTAGGCTTCAGCCTCTGTCCCATCGACAAAATGTTGCATCACTCTGACTGTTCTACAAGTACTTTAATGGTGAATGCTCTGACGAACTACAAGCACTTGTACTCCCTCGACGTGACTACCCCTGTCAAACCCGACAAGCAGCTAAATCCCACCCCTTCACAGTAGAGATCTCTAGGTGTAAGAAAGCCTTTTACTTCAATATTTCTTCCCCAGAACTGCTAGACTTTGGACTCCCTTCCGGGTTCCTGTTTTCCCAACTGTACTGACATGCAGAAGTTCAAGTGTAATGTGAACAGACATCTTGCTGCTCATCTCCCTTCATAATACCCCTGCAACTTATGTCCCCGATAGTAGCCCCCTATTTTATTATAGAAACTTAGCATGGCTACACATTCAAAACGTTTCAGTTGTAGTTTTAATAAGCTTGACATTTTTTTTTTTACTCATATTTCATACAGCAGACTTTTTGCTTGACGATGTCGAGCTTCCATAAAGTACGATTCAGACATGTTCTGATTATGTAGTAATGTGTGTTTTTTTTTTTTTTTTTTTTTTGCCAAATTCAGCAGGGAGACCCGACGTTGCCTGGGATTGAATGAGGATCAACGAATGTTCCACACTTTCAATAATTTTGTCATCAAAGCTCCCGGAATACTATAAGCATGATGGATACTTTATTTCTACCACTTTCTCGGATAGACCTGATTTGGGACTCAATCACCAGGGCAACACACACTCACGGGGAAACCATTTTTTCTTTTTAACTCGCTCCATCTGTTTCATTATTCTACATCTCACTTTCATGCTAGTATGATCCTTTTCGTACTTAGTTTCTTTAAATGCTTTACAGGCAAATAAATACTTTTCTTTATACATTTTGCTAATTCCTCCCCTTGACGAGAAGGAAAGTATTTGTTCGAAACTCTGTGGATGAAGGACTTTTCTCTTTACTTATGTTTCCTTTCCTTTAAATAAATGTGTGTTTAACTCTTGCTAAAGTGTTTCACAACATATTGTATTAAACCTACGCACAAACTATTGCTCTTATTATAAATTAAGTTCAAGAATTCAGTTGTTATACCAATAAGAAATATTGCCACTTGGACGTAATTTTGATGGTTGGTTGTTTTTGTTTTACGGCATGTCAACCCTTTTCAGGTTATTTAATGCCGAATCCAAAGATTGAAGAAAAATTTTTTAATAGAATATATTTGTTGTTTTCAAGTCCGTTTCTATTTAACCCATAGTTGGGACTCTAACAGGTTCTACCACTCCGGGTCAGAGTGGACCTGGGAGCAATGGCAATTAAAGGATGGCCCCCATACTCCTTAAAGCCTGCAAGCTGGGGCCCTCACCACTGGATATACTTTAAGGTCATATCCAGGACTGGACGTAATTTTGAATTATGTCTAGCAGAGAATGAGGGGAGTTGAGCAGCAATGTCTGTTCACATTGCATTTAAACATCTGTATGTTAGAAAGAAAAAATAGAGGGAGATTTGACCCCCCCCCTAAAAAAGGGGACGTAACTCTTGTATCATACGATACTATTATGCAATTTCATAAACTGTATTTGGATTTTATTTTCAATATTTAAAAAATATTTTAATGGTATTTTTATTAATACTTAAAAAATAATTTAATAGTATTTATTTCCATTTTATCTTTAATATTTTGACACAAATTTTTACCGTAGATAAAGAATACAATTTTCTAGGCCTTTTCAAGACATTTTCCATATTTACAAAGTTTTTTTTTAAATTAATAATAGAAATAAGGACTTTTCAAGGCAAAAGTAAAAAATTCAAGGACTTTTCAAGTCTGTGCGGACTCCGTTTAATGTGGAAGAATCGTACCACCAATTTAGTATGACAAACTCGGTTGTCTTAAATTAAGAGTTTGCCGTTTTTAAACAGAACGTAACTGTGGGCGATTTTTTTGTTAAAAATACATATTCTACTAGATCTTTTTTTGTAAGTTTTTTAGAATTTATACTAATTTCAACATGATTCATAAGTACGTAATAATGTTTTCACCTGAAATGTGTCGGTTTAAAAGATCATCAATATAAACATGCAACCATTTCACGCAAGAAAAGAACAAAAATTTGATTTAACTTACCCATATTATAAGCAGTGACAATCACAAAGGCATAGCCGGGCGAGTTGAAAGACATTTCCACAATGGGTCGTGCCGTTTGCAAATGGATACCATTTGAAAATTCCCAGTAATAATCCAAGTCAGACATTTTACTGTATCCACCTGTGAGAAGGAAAACAAAAGTTGACTTGAGACATAAAATAAACAGGCATTAAAAAAAAATTTTCTTTTTTTTTTTTTTTTTTTTTTTTTTTTTACTCATATTCGCTCCTGACAAAGCATATTGCCACTTGAATGTAACATTTATAATGACACTATGTAGGGAGTTGAGCAGCGAGATGACTGTTCATATTACACTTGACCTTCTGGGATGGAATTCAAAAAAATAAAAAAATAAATAAAAGGCAGTCACAGGAAAACACCAGAGAGACAACTTCAATATACATAAGAGAGAAAAAGACAGACACATTGTACATGTTGTTTCCCATTGTGTCAAGCGCAGCATCCCTAATGATGCTACGCCTAGCAGATCTGAGTCGGGGAAGATAACAGAATACCATGGCCTTATGTACGATATGAAAAGAAACTGGAATCTTAAGAATATCTCCATTATTCCAGTAACCATAGAAGCAACTGGACTCATGAAAATGAATTTCAAAAAACTACCTGTCGAATATACCCAGTGAACCAAGTGCAAGAGAAATACAAATAAATGCAATGAAAAGAACGGTTAAAATCTTTAAAAAAGATGTATTGGTTGGAGTGACTGAAACAGTGGGTGAATGTCTGGCATCCAGTAGGATGCCCCATCTCCACAAAAACAAAACAATTAGAAAATTAGAACAAGTGGGAAAGCACCTCTCGACATGTCTTTTCTGTTTGAAATCTTGCCAGCTAAACAAAAAAGACTACCAGAAATCATGTGGTTTTAACTTTTTTCTGACCAGTAAGGTCAGAATCAAACCCTTCCATTTGAACAACGACCTCATTAAGTAACAATTTAAAGACTTTAAACTTAATATGATGCTCATAATCCTAGAAATAGTTCAGATAGAGCACTTAACAAGGCATAGCCAGCCATGATTTCTGCACTTTTTAGACTCTCCCCCCTCGGAGAAGTTGACCGAAATTTTTTTTCAGTAATTTCAAGTGCCAGACAGAAAGACATTTGCATTGTCGTAAATAATTTGCCTATTAATATGGGAAGTATTTACCGCTTGTAAATCAATTTTACCTGCCATTTAACAATAACATCTCAAAGCTTACCTACCTATAAGGGAATTTTGCAGGGTTGGATCCATTTCATTTAGTTCAAAATATTTACTCATTTATTTTAATCTTTTTGTAGAAAAACGAAGTGAGACTTTTTTTTTTTAATTCATTTTTCGTTTTGCTTCGTATATACCTAAGTATTTAATTGCAAACAAAACGTGGCAAACGATACCAAGGTTTAACAAAAATCTATGAAACATGAAAAGTTATAATTAGAGCAACCAAATCAATCAAAATATTTAAGTTTCATGCCATAAGAACATTCAATGATCATTAATTGCAAATTTTAATTATTATAATAAAAACTGAATGAAACGAAATGTAACGTTATTTCAACAAAACGAATATTTTGTAAAATTAATCATAATAAAAAAATAAATGAAATGAAACGTTATTTAAACAAAACGAATATCATATTTTGTAAAATTAATTATAATAAAAAATAAATGAAATGAAATGAAATGTTATTTAAACAAAACGAATATTATATTTTGTAAAATTAATTATAATAAAAAATAAATGAAATGAAATGTTATTTAAACAAAACGAATATTATATTTTTGTAAAATTAATTATAATAAAAAATAAATGAAATGAAATTAATAATAAAAAAATATTATATTTTGTAAAATTGTTGCTACGAAAGTTTGGACTTTCCCTTGACTTCTGACCATTAAGGTGGCAATCAAACCTTTCCATTTGAACTCTGACCGCATTATGTAACAAGTTAAACATGTTAGACTTAATATGATGATCATGATCCTACAGGTCGATCATGTAGAGCATTTAACAATTTCATTCGAATAGCATCTTTTAATGGGCAAACTGAATTACATTCAGAACAAAGTAAAAGGGTCAGTGCAAATCCAATAAAAAATCACAATCAGGATTCGATTAGCCTTCGTTTCACGTCGGATCATCTCGTTTGATTTCAAGTGCTCGTTTTACAGATTCCAGATTAGGATATTTTTTTTTTCTCGTTTTTATACACTAAAATGATCTTATATCATGTGTGTAGCTTAGAATTAACTTGAAAGTAATAATAACTTTCTGTGGGTAAGGCCTCCAATTTGGGGGGATTTGGGGAGTCTGGAGTCGTCTCTTGGTTAATAAGGGAAGAGTCTAAGTTATTAAGAAATAAGGTAGATTAAAAAATAAAATGGAAAAGATTAATTTTGGAGGGATAGAGAGAGAGACAAAGAGAGAAAGAAAGAGAAAGAAAGAAAAGGAAAGAGAGAGACAATGAGAGAGATTCAACGTTTCTATCCACTGCACCACAGACCCCGAAGGTTCTATAGTTCCAGGTGAGAATTGTCTGAAGATAGCGGTTTCAATCCTACTCAAAGCCAGCTAGAGGCTTACTTGGCCAAAATGTGGTGAGACGACAACAACTATGGAAGGCAGTAATTGCTGAGGATACAGTTAGGAGATTCGGAGTTCCTATCCCGCCGCGGTTACCACCTGATGAAGGCCAGAGGAATAGTTGGCTGAAACGTCATGAAACAACAACTAAGAAAAGATGAGGATAATAGTCAGCAAAAAAACTAAATTAATAAATAATATGTCAAGCTTCAAAACCGATCTCGTTAGGATCTGTCGCGTTTGTCAAAAGTTTTAGCGAGACATACATACATACATTCATATATATATATATATATTCAAACAGACAGGTGAGATTTATATAATAGATTATCTTCATAATTGAAATGCAAACAAAATGAAGTTTACCAGATAGTTGAATAAGTAGAATGAAAAGTTCATTCTTCAAGTATAAATTAAAGATTCAAAAATGAATCTAATGCTAGGTTCACGGAGGAAAAAAGGGAAATTAGTTTTCATTGTGATAGCAAAATGAGTTCTCGCTGTGAATGTCTTAATTGGAGAAACCAGAGATTAAACCTCAGTCGAGCACCTTTTCATGAAACTAACTAACGACAGAGTAGAAAGAGACTAGCAAAAGAGAAAGGAACCATAAGGAATACAAGAGTTCATCGGTGACTAGATTTCCAGGAAATGACAGTGTTCTTAATGGCACCTCCTCAGATGTGGCAGTAATACTCCAATTTAGTATGTATCTGACTCTTATATAATTACAAAATTACAATAGGAGTAAGGCATTTTCTGGAGCGGGAAGCATTTTCCCACTGCCCTTAACAACAGATTGAATGCAAGTTTTTGGTTTCACAGAAACTCTCCGTCGGTTCAAGCAGAATACAGGATGGAACAATAAATTTGTCGCCCTAAAGAAAACAACACTACAGCTTTATTTTAAAACTTGTAGTGCAAAAATCAATTCAGGTAACTTGATTATGTAGTAGAGCTGACATCTATTAAATGTAGCCGCCTTCAACCTCAATTGCTGGCTCTATACGGGCCCAGAATTGCTAGCATGCCTTTTTCACAAGCACCAGCAGGAGCTCCACGAATACTCAGTGGATGGCAGCGATCAGGCTGGCTTTGATGTAGTTGGAGGTCAGGTTGGTGATATTCTTGACGTATGACCAAACAAAGTAATCCAGCAGGTTCAGGTCAGGGGAGGAGGGGGGCAGTGAGAGAAGGGTACAAAGTCGTAGCACTCCTTTTGTAGCCAAGCGTGGGTCTCTTTGGACTTGGTAAGTCCTGCTGCCACACCCAGGGTCTGACAGTGGCCACCTGATTGCACCAGGGGATCACCACACTCTTCAGCACATCCAGGTACACTTTGGTGTTGACTTTCAAACCGATTTCGAAGATGTGAGGTGGCATGATGTGGCCCTCACTTAAAACCACACCAAAGACCATAACTGTGGCTGGAAACTTTGTATTTTTTTATTTTTTATTTTTTTTTTTACACAGTGATCACCACTTATCAAGGTCCGGAAGCCACTCAGGGATAAGGGTTATTGCAAGTACATTACATTAGTGTGGAGATTTGATGAAGTGTTTACTTAAGGGGGCGGTTCATTAGGAATTTGTTAACGTTGGACTTGAACACATCCAAGTTGTAGTCCGGTGGGAAGCAGGCAAACGGAACAGAGTTCCACAGGCGTGCAGTTCTAAGAAAGAAGCTTTGTTCATGGAAATCACGTTTTGATTTAGGCACAGATAAAGAGTGGGGGAAATTTTTCACAGTGGATTCAGCTAGACGGGTGTTTTTCGTGAAAGATTGGCGAGGGGGAACCAGAGATTGGAGTTCAGACGAGCACCTGCCATGGAATCCATCAACTTGAGCACGTTCCTGTTCTTTGTGACAATCGAGGGATGCAATTTGAGGGTGCTGGCAATGGTCCTGTTGTTATAGAGAGCATGAGTTGTACAACGGTGCATCTCTGGTCTCGCTCGTTTAACATTGTGTCACTTTCAGACATGGTAGAAGGCTCCTATCTCTTGAGATTTATACACAACTAGCCAACTAGTAGATGGTCTGCAACAAGAAAAGAAAACTGGTTTCATCAGACGGAAATGGAATCAGTTCGTCTTTTCTAGGGTGACAATTTTATCGTTCCACTCGGTAAGAAAAGATAACCTACCTAAGATACAGACGGACTATTATCTGAAGAGCACTGAAGAGATAGTCTGACAAGAAACAAAATTCGTACAAAAGACAGGAAAACTTAGAAATTTTGATTTGATGCCAAGTTATGATTTCTCTTCTAAGCTGAGAGTAATGGTCGGAGAGAGCGGCAATTTCATGGATAAAAATGGTGGCAATCAGATAATGGACCATTTTAATAATTCTTATTGCCAAGTGTGAAGAAAATACTTAATGTTAGATGACCCCCATCTGTGGGAATGTGCCAGAAAAAGGTCATATTCCTATTAAAGTATCATCTTTTACTCAATTTATCGAGATGAATTTCTAAGAAGTTACGATTAACATCAGAACCAGCATCCAAATTCCTCAATAAGATGGAGTTAAGTATGATGGTATGATGGGTGATGAACATGGCAAGTTTTCAATAGAGCTTCTTAGTTTCACTTTTTGCCACACACACACACACACATTATATGTATAAGCCTGACGAATCCTAGAGTGGATGAAATGCGGAATATTCTGTGTAGCTTAATTGCCATATATTTTATAACTTACTATACATATATATATATATATATGGCATAATCGCGTTGAAACACCGGTTCTCATCATATCACCGAAGTTAAGCAATGTTGAGCTTGGTAAGTACCAGATGGGTGACCATTTGGGAATTCTAGGCGCTGTATGTACTCCCCGCTTATCTCGGCATTCGCTTCACTTGCTACTGATATTTAACGTCGACTCAGGAGAGGTGTGGTTGAAGATTGCGTACCTCCTGTCACAACAAAAATTTCATGCCCAGACACCCCTACATGGGTATCCATAGTCTATCAAAGACTGAAGGAGCCTATATATATATATATATATATATATATATATATAATGTGGGGGAGTTAAAGGAAGAGAATAAAGTCAATTCTTTTAAGATAATGCAAAGCTCAACAAATTGTTCTGGAGCTTATATAGAAATCAATAAAAAAAAAAAAAAAAAAAAAAAAGAAAAAGAAAATTACGATACTTTGTCTAGGAGCAGAGTATATATAGGAGTCAATAAAGAGAGAAAATGAAGGTATAACAACTATACAGTGATATATATATATATATATATTCAATAAGGGTATACATCAATTGAGGGTGTAGAGTAAGTGAGAACTCTTTATAACATAGTATTTCGAAGCCTAATGCTTCTCATCAGAAGAGGAGAGAAGATACTAGGTAACATAATAGGGATACGACGTAGTTCCCCCAACCAGCCTCAATATTTTATTTCGCTCCTAATGTAACTATTGCTAGATGTCGCATCCCTATTATCTTACCTGGAATCTTCTCTCCTCTTCTGATGAGAAGCATTAGGCTTCGAAATACCATGGTATAAAAAGTTCTTACTTACTCTACACCCCCAACTGATGTATACCCTTATTGAATAAATCTATTGCTATATAGTTTTATATTGTCATTTTCTTTTTTATTGATATATATATATATATATATATATATATATATATATATATATATGAGCAAACAGTTAATAAAACATGTTAAAAAACACTTTGAAAAAGAGTTAAAAACATATTTAATCTGAAAAGGAAACACTTGATAAGTGGATAGTCCTTAATCCACGGAGTTTCGAAGAAATACTTTCCTTCTCATCAGAGGGTAGGAATTAGCAAAATGCGGGATCGGATTTTGCATACAAAAGTATTTGATGAAACAACAAGTAAGTCAAAGATCTTACTTGATAACAAAAAAGTGAAGCAGAGGGAATATGGTGAAGAAAAAGGTGATTACACGTGAATGGATAGTCTGGTGAAAGATAAATAATCCAATGACGGTAAAATCCAAAAATATAACTTCAAGAAAGTTAATTGAATATATATATATATATATATATATATATATATATATATATATATATATATTTTTTTTTTTTTTTCAATTTCTTTCTAATCTTCCATTTTTCTTTTTGGCGTCGAGAGGTTCTGGGTCGCCTGATGAAGTCTCTTTGACTGAAACAGATGGCTATTTGTAGCGACCATATGTAACTGTTTACCCTCAAATAATAATAAAAAAAAAATATTTTGCTCTTTTTATTTAGCACTATCTAATGACCTCGTTGTCTTCATTAGTCCCGACTTTTGAACACCTCAAACCTATATATATATATATATAAAAATTGTTTTATATAAGCACTAGCGAGGGGTACCCGGCGTTGCCCGGGTGTTTTTCGGGGTATGTGAAAAAACCCCGAAAATGTGAAAAAAAAAACAGGTGCCCGTGGAAAAAAAAACGAAGCCTTCACGACGCGCAGTTGGAAAATAGTAAAGTGTTAAAAAAAAAAAACAGGTGCGCATTTTTGATTGACGTGACGGCGATAGGTATTCAGCAGTTACGATTTTGTGCGGGACAGTTTTGAATGAGGTGAATAAATCGGTTTGTTTGTTTTTAAAAACCCGCTCCCTGTTTATTAGAAGGAGCGAAAAGAAAGCTACTGTCTGATATGACAAAGTCGACATTGAACAAACGTTACTTAGCTCTCTTGAGACAATTGGCTTTCGGCCTGTGATTAGAGTTGAGTTTCGCTTTTTTTATACCGAAAACCGAATGTAACGTGTGCCGATGCGGGAAATGTCGAATAATTAACGTTTGAAAGTCAAAATTAAATAGACAGGCGAGCTCCGTGGATAACTCTGAGATATTACAATTTATAGATGATATAAAAAGTTTTAAGTTGTGAACCGAGCAAGCGCTTCTCTGAAAGAAGCCTTTTGTGAACGAGGAAAGGCGTACATACATACATACATTTTCGCTTTTATATATATAGATTAATAGATTAATATGTTGCTGCACATTTATGAATATGTTTCAGTCAGCCAATTACAAGTAACTAGAGACCTCTTTAGGCGATATTGCTTATACAAAAGTTTAGTCCATAAATAGATTACACACACTAAAGATCTGAATATACTGATTAAAATAAAAGTAGGCAAAACTTTATATTAAACAACAACGACAAAGGTAACACATATGAACAGAAATCTACGTAATCCTGAACAAATTCCACGCATGTATAGAATGTGTTGAGTTGAGGCAAGCTTTTAAAAACCAACATTTTGATGTCAAATTTTACCATTTTTTTTTTGAATGCTATCTATTTTGTATCTTTTTTTTTTTTGAGGAAAATGATTAAGTATCATAAGCAGCTTTTGTTTTTTTTAAATAATTTTAAGAATTATAAGAAGCTTTCTTTTTTTTTAAAATGATTTTAAGAATCATAAGCAACTTTTTATTTTTTTTAAATGATTTTAAGAATCATAAACAGCTTATTTTATTTTATTTTTTAAAATGATTTTAAGAATCATAAGCAGCTTTTTATTTTTTTTAAATGATTTTAAGAATCATAAACAGCTTATTTTATTTTATTTTTTAAAATGATTTTAAGAATCATAAGCAGCTTTTTATTTTTTTAAATGATTTTAAGAATCATAAGCAACTTTTTATTTTTTTTAAATGATTTTAAGAATCATAAGCAACTTTTTATTTTTTTTAAATGATTTTAAGAATCATAAGCAGCGTTTTTTTTTGTTTTTTTTTAAATAATTTTAAGAATCATAAACAGCTTTTTTTTGTTTTTTTTTAAAATGATTTTAAGAATCATAAGCAACTTTTTATTTTTTTTAAATGATTTTAAGAATCATAAACAGCTTATTTTATTTTATTTTTTAAAATGATTTTAAGAATCATAAGCAACTTTTTATTTTTTTTAAATGATTTTAAGAATCATAAACAGCTTATTTTATTTTATTTTTTAAAATGATTTTAAGAATCATAAGCAGCTTTTTATTTTTTTTAAATGATTTTAAGAATCATAAACAGCTTATTTTATTTTATTTTTTAAAATGATTTTAAGAATCATAAGCAGCTTTTTATTTTTTTAAATGATTTTAAGAATCATAAGCAACTTTTTATTTTTTTTAAATGATTTTAAGAATCATAAGCAGCGTTTTTTTTTGTTTTTTTTTAATTTTAAGAATCATAAACAGCTTTTTTTTGTTTTTTTTAAAATGATTTTAAGAATCATAAGCAACTTTTTATTTTTTTTAAATGATTTTAAGAATCATAAACAGCTTATTTTATTTTTTAAAATGATTTTAAGAATCATAAGCAACTTTTTATTTTTTAAAATGATTTTAAGAATCATAAGCAACTTTTTATTTTTTTTAAATGATTTTAAGAATCATAAACAGCTTTTTTATTTTATTTTTTAAAATGATTTTAAGAATCATAAGCAACTTTTTATTTTTTTTAAATGATTTTAAGAATCATAAACAGCTTATTTTATTTTATTTTTTAAAATGATTTTAAGAATCATAAACAGCTTATTTTATTTTATTTTTTAAAATGATTTTAAGAATCATAAGCAGCTTTTTATTTTTTTTTAATGATTTTAAGAATCATAAACAGCTTATTTTATTTTATTTTTTAAAATGATTTTAAGAATCATAAGCAACTTTTTATTTTTTTAAAATGATTTTAAGAATCATAAGCAGCGTTTTTTTTTGTTTTTTTTAAAATAATTTTAAGAATCATAAACAGCTTTTTTTTGTTTTTTTTTAAAATGATTTTAAGAATCATAAGCAACTTTTTATTTTTTTTAAATGATTTTAAGAATCATAAGCAACTTTTTATTTTTTTTAAATGATTTTAAGAATCATAAACAGCTTATTTTATTTTATTTTTTAAAATGATTTTAAGAATCATAAGCAACTTTTTATTTTTTAAAATGATTTTAAGAATCATAAGCAACTTTTTATTTTTTTTAAATGATTTTAAGAATCATAAGCAGCGTTTTTTTTGTTTTTTTAAAAATAATTTTAAGAATCATAAACAGCTTTTTTTTGTTTTTTTTAAAATGATTTTAAGAATCATAAGCAACTTTTTATTTTTTTTAAATGATTTTAAGAATCATAAGCAACTTTTTATTTTTTTTAAATGATTTTAAGAATCATAAACAGCTTTTTTATTTTATTTTTTAAAATGATTTTAAGAATCATAAGCAACTTTTTATTTTTTTTAAATGATTTTAAGAATCATAAACAGCTTATTTTATTTTATTTTTTTAAATGATTTTAAGAATCATAAGCAGCTTTTTATTTTTTTTAAATGATTTTAAGAATCATAAACAGCTTATTTTATTTTATTTTTTAAAATGATTTTAAGAATCATAAGCAACTTTTTATTTTTTTAAATGATTTTAAGAATCATAAGCAACTTTTTATTTTTTTTAAATGATTTTAAGAATCATAAGCAGCGTTTTTTTTTGTTTTTTTTTAAATAATTTTAAGAATCATAAACAGCTTTTTTTTGTTTTTTTTTAAAATGATTTTAAGAATCATAAGCAACTTTTTATTTTTTTTAAATGATTTTAAGAATCATAAGCAACTTTTTATTTTTTTAAATGATTTTAAGAATCATAAGCAACTTTTTATTTTTTAAAATGATTTTAAGAATCATAAGCAACTTTTTATTTTTTTTAAATGATTTTAAGAATCATAAGCAGCGTTTTTTTGTTTTTTTTAAAATAATTTTAAGAATCATAAACAGCTTTTTTTTGTTTTTTTTTTAAAATGATTTTAAGAATCATAAGCAACTTTTTATTTTTTTTAAATGATTTTAAGAATCATAAGCAACTTTTTATTTTTTTTAAATGATTTTAAGAATCATAAACAGCTTTTTTATTTTATTTTTTAAAATGATTTTAAGAATCATAAGCAACTTTTTATTTTTTTTAAATGATTTTAAGAATCATAAACAGCTTATTTTATTTTATTTTTTAAAATGATTTCAAGAATCATAAGCAGCTTTTTATTTTTTTAAATGATTTTAAGAATCATAAGCAACTTTGTATTTTTTTTAAATGATTTTAAGAATCATAAACAGCTTTTTTTATTTTATTTTTTAAAATGATTTTAAGAATCATAAGCAACTTTTTATTTTTTTTAAATGATTTTAAGAATCATAAACAGCTTATTTTATTTTATTTTTTAAAATGATTTTAAGAATCATAAGCAGCTTTTTATTTTTTTAAATGATTTTAAGAATCATAAGCAACTTTTTATTTTTTTTAAATGATTTTAAGAATCATAAGCAGCGTTTTTTTTGTTTTTTTTTAAATAATTTTAAGAATCATAAACAGCTTTTTTTTGTTTTTTTTTAAAATGATTTTAAGAATCATAAGCAACTTTTTATTTTTTTAAATGATTTTAAGAATCATAAACAGCTTTTTTTATTTTATTTTTTAAAATGATTTTAAGAATCATAAGCAGCTTTTTATTTTTTTTAAATGATTTTAAGAATCATAAGCAGCTTTTTTTATTTTATTTTTTAAAATGATTTTAAGAATCATAAGCAGCTTTTTATTTTTTTTAAATGATTTTAAGAATCATAAACAGCTTATTTTATTTTATTTTTTAAAATGATTTTAAGAATCATAAGCAGCTTTTTATTTTTTTTAAATGATTTTAAGAATCATAAACAGCTTATTTTATTTTATTTTTTAAAATGATTTTAAGAATCATAAGCAGCTTTTTATTTTTTTTAAATGATTTTAGAATCATAAACAGCTTATTTTATTTTATTTTTTAAAATGATTTTAAGAATCATAAGCAGCTTTTTATTTTTTTTAAATGATTTTAAGAATCATAAACAGCTTTTTTTATTTTATTTTTTAAAATGATTTTAAGAATCATAAGCAGCTTTTTTTTAATGATTTTAAGAATAATAAGCAGCTTTCATTTTTTTAAAAAATAATTTTAAGAATCATAAGCAGCTTTTTTTTTAAAATGATTTTAAGAATCATAAACAGTTTTTTTTATTTTATTTTTTAAAATGATTTTAAGAATCATAAGCATCTTTTTATTTTTTTAAAATGATTTTAAGAATCATAAACAGCTTTTTTATTTTATTTTTGAAAATGATTTTAAGAATCATAAGCAACTTTTTATTTTTTTAAAATGATTTTAAGAATCATAAACAGCTTATTTTATTTTATTTTTTAAAATGATTTTAAGAATCATAAACAGCTTATTTTATTTTATTTTTTAAAATGATTTTAAGAATCATAAGCAGCTTTTTATTTTTTTTAAATGATTTTAAGAATCATAAACAGCTTATTTTATTTTATTTTTTAAAATGATTTTAAGAATCATAAGCAACTTTTTATTTTTTTAAATGATTTAAAGAATCATAAACAGCTTATTTTATTTTATTTTTTAAAATGATTTTAAGAATCATAAGCAGCTTTTTATTTTTTTTAAATGATTTTAAGAATCATAAACAGCTTATTTTATTTTATTTTTTAAAATGATTTTAAGAATCATAAGCAACTTTTTATTTTTTTTAAATGATTTTAAGAATCATAAACAGCTTATTTTATTTTATTTTTTAAAATGATTTTAAGAATCATAAACAGCTTATTTTATTTTATTTTTTAAAATGATTTTAAGAATCATAAGCAGCTTTTTATTTTTTTTAAATGATTTTAAGAATCATAAACAGCTTATTTTCTTTTATTTTTTAAAATGATTTTAAGAATCATAAACAGTTTATTTTATTTGATTTTTTAAAATGATTTTAAGAATCATAAGCAGCTTTTTATTTTTTTTTAAATGATTTTAAGAATCATAAACAGCTTATTTTATTTTATTTTTTAAAATGATTTTAAGAATCATAAACAGCTTATTTTATTTGATTTTTTAAAATGATTTTAAGAATCATAAGCAGCTTTTTATTTTTTTTAAATGATTTTAAGAATCATAAACAGCTTTTTTTTATTTGATTTTTTAAAATGATTTTAAGAATCATAAACAGCTTTTTTTTATTTGATTTTTTAAAATGATTTTAAGAATCATAAACAGCTTATTTTTATTTGATTTTTTAAAATGATTTTAAGAATCATAAACAGCTTTTTTTTATTTGATTTTTTAAAATGATTTTAAGAATCATAAACAGCTTTTTTATTTGATTTTTTAAAATGATTTTAAGAATCATAAACAGCTTTTTTTTATTTGATTTTTTAAAATGATTTTAAGAATCATAAACAGCTTTTTTTTATTTGATTTTTTAAAATGATTTTAAGAATCATAAACAGCTTTTTTTTATTTGATTTTTTAAAATGATTTTAAGAATCATAAACGTTTTTTTTTTATTTGATTTTTTAAAATGATTTTAAGAATCATAAACAGCTTTTTTTTATTTGATTTTTTAAAATGATTTTAAGAATCATAAACAGCTTATTTTATTTGATTTTTTAAAATGATTTTAAGAATCATAAGCAGCTTTTTATTTTTTTTAAATGATTTTAAGAATCATAAACAGCTTATTTTATTTTATTTTTTAAAATGATTTTAAGAATCATAAGCAACTTTTTATTTTTTTTAAATGATTTTAAGAATCATAAACAGCTTATTTTATTTTATTTTTTAAAATGATTTTAAGAATCATAAGCAGCTTTTTATTTTTTTTAAATGATTTTAAGAATCATAAGCAGCTTTTTATTTTTTTTAAATGATTTTAAGAATCATAAACAGCTTTTTTTATTTGATTTTTTAAAATGATTTTAAGAATCATAAACAGCTTTTTTTATTTGATTTTTTAAAATGATTTTAAGAATCATAAACAGCTTTTTTTTATTTGATTTTTTAAAATGATTTTAAGAATCATAAACAGCTTATTTTATTGAATTTTTTAAAATGATTTTAAGAATCATAAGCAGCTTTTTATTTTTTTAAAATGATTTTAAGAATCATAAACAGCTTATTTTATTTTATTTTTTAAAATGATTTTAAGAATCATAAACAACTTTTTATTTTTTTTAAATGATTTTAAGAATCATAAACAGCTTATTTTATTTGATTTTTTAAAATGATTTTAAGAATCATAAGCAACTTTTTATTTTTTTAAAATGATTTTAAGAATCATAAGCAACTTTTTATTTTTTTAAAATAATTTTAAGAATCATAAACAGCTTTTTTTATTTTATTTTTTAAAATGATTTTAAGAATCATAAGCAGCTTTTTATTTTTTTAAAATGATTTTAAGAATCATAAACAGCTTTTTTTTATTTGATTTTTTAAAATGATTTTAAGAATCATAAGCAGCTTTTTATTTTTTTAAAATGATTTTAACCATAAACAGCTTTTTTTATTTTATTTTTTAAAATGATTTTAAGAATCATAAGCAGCTTTTTATTTTTTTAAAATGATTTTAAGAATCATAAACAGCTTTTTTTTATTTGATTTTTTAAAATGATTTTAAGAATCATAAGCAGCTTTTTATTTTTTTAAAATGATTTTAACCATAAACAGCTTTTTTTATTTTATTTTTTAAAATGATTTTAAGAATCATAAGCAGCTTTTTATTTTTTTAAATGATTTTAAGAATCATAAGCAGCTTTTTTTTTTAATGATTTTAAGAATCATAAGCAGCTTTCATTTTTTTTAAAAATAATTTTAAGAATCATAAGCAGCTTTTTTGATTTTTATTTTTTTAAAAAATAAAACAAATGTAAATCTTGACCTTATCTGCTTGAAGGGGAAGGAAACCATTGCATAACAATCTATATATCAATACGATAGCGTGTGTTCTATTGTGTGTCACACTTACATCCAGCTCGTTTAATTATTGTGTTCTTCTATTTCTTGTCATAAATAATTTTACAAAGAATTCTTCATAAGTTTTGGTTTCGACCATAGCTGATGGCACTTAAATCATCTCTTTTTTTTTTTTTTATAAATAATTTTATCAAGAATTCTTCATCAGCTTTGGTTTAGGTTATGGCTGAAGGAGCTCAAGTTTATATATAAGTTATAAAATATATATGGCAATTAAGATACACAGAATATTCTGCGTTTCATCCATGCTAGGATTCATCAGGCTTATGAATCCTACGTATTGAGCACTGTTGAAGTAAATACTTAAAGTTTACACATAAATTTATACTTTCGTATATTAATTTATGTGATTAAATTAAGTAATCATATATATATATATATATATATATATATATATGATGATTGCAACGTTTTGTCAGACGAGTGCCACTCCCTCAGACACTTAAAGTCCATGAGCCCAAAAATGACTTCCATCGCCACAAGACTATTTTTATAGACAAATGCCTGAGGGAGTATCTATACACAGATGATGTTACAGAGTTTTAGCTTTGCACGACAGCTAAGTCTCTCTCTGTTCAAAATGTTGAGATCCAGCAACAAACAAGAGCAAGATAGCCAGCAACAAGTTAAACTACAGACCAGCTTAATGCGGGTACTGGTCTCCCGCTTTATGGTTTTTTAAATCAGAGATTTGCTTCTCCTAGAAAGGTTGCCTTCACCACGACTTATGGGAGCCCTCTCCACCCCAACGCACACATACATACAAACACACACACGGTGCTAGTTGGCCGTTGACCTCGAAAAAGGGTTCATTCTATATATATATATATATATATATAAAAACATACACATTTTTTTCAGAAGTTTTTATTTCGGTTCAAGCTAATGCACCCAAGTCACAGGGATATATATTTTTTATTTTTGAAATCGCAACTTTATAATATGTAAAAATCCATAGAACATTAACTCTATAATAATAATATATACGAAATCTGCATAAATTAAAATATCATATTTAAGCGTATTTTACAAACGGGCTATGCCAGATTTCCCTGCTAGTAAAACAGTAATAAAATATACAAAACTAGATGTGCAGCAAATATAATAAAATAACAAATGTACAGATATTTTTTTGAAAATAAAGGTTCTCACAGATAATTATTTAAAAACGTTTTTTTCAAAGAAACTAAATTGTACTAACCTAAGAAATATGCTCATGAATGTGCAGCAACACAATGCTTATGCAAAACAAATAATATATATATATAAATCAATAAAAAAGAAAATGACGATATAAAACTATATAGTAATGTATATCAATTGTCTTTCTTTTAATGTCACCAAAGCGACTACGATTCAACTTTTCCAGAGAGTTCTGTAAAACTATAACTTGGCATTGGGGTTAAAAACTTATCGAAAGGTATATTTAAATTCCTAAATGACTATTGACTTCCATTACATCCCAGCCAACGAATACAAATTAAACTGCATAGAAATATTAATTAGCAAACAATTTGAAAAGAAAAAAAACAAAACAGAACAAAAACAATTTAAAAAAAAAACCAATTTGAAAAAAAAAAAAAAAATTTGAAAAAAAAAAAATTTTTTAAATTCTTTTTTCAAGAAAAAAACAAAACAGAACAAAAACAATTTGAAAAAAAAAAACAATTTGAAAAACAAACAAAAAAACAATTTGAAAAAAAAAACAATTTGAAAAAAAAAAACAATTTGAAAAAAAAAAAACAATTTGAAAACAAAAAAAACAATTTGAAAACAAAAAAAACAATTTGAAAACAAAAACAAAAAAAAACAATTTGAAAACAAAAAACAAAAAAAAACAATTTGAAAACAAAAAACAAAAAAAAAACAATTTGAAAACAAAAAACAAAAAAAAAACAATTTGAAAACAAAAAAAACAATTTGAAAACAAAAAAAAACAATTTGAAAACAAAAAAACAATTTGAAAACAAAAAACAAAAAAAAAACAATTTGGAAAATTTTTTTTTTTTACAAGGCAGTCACCATTTATTAGAGGCCATTCGAGGATAAGGGTTAATGAACGTAAAATGGTAGTTTAGAAATCGGTAATGGTGTAGATTGGGTAGAATTTGGATCAATTAAGGGAACGTTTCAACAAGAATTTGTTTACATTGGACTTGAAGTAATTGTCCGGGAAGTAGGCCAGTAGAGCAGTTCTAGGAAAGAAGCTTTGTTGCTGAAATCTGCATTTAAATTTAAGTGCAAATAGGAAGAGGGAGAAATTGTTGATAGTGGTTTATTATTGTTTTTTTGTAAAAGTTTAGCAAGTGGGGGGGCATAGATTGGAGCACAAACGAGCACTTGCCATGAAAGTAACGATGGAGCAGAGACAGGCTCATAACGTTCTTTCCGTGGAAAAAAAAAGGTTGCAGGGAAGAGAGCAGATAAAAGAATAGCCGAAATAATATCTTCAAGAAACGAAATGAAAAAACAAAACAAAAAAAAACATACTAAAATTTAAAAACCAAACACAATCACATACGAAAAATAGTCAAATTCTACAAAAACATTTTCACAAAAAATGAAATATTGAATTGTCTCTGTAAAAACAAACAAAAAAAATAAATAAAAAATAATGCTTGACCTCGGATGACCTTATAATGATTGAAAAGTCGTTTAAACACAAACGAACTTTCTAAGAACAGACCACCCTCCCCTAGTCTGGTTCTTTGTTACCTGGAAAAGTAATAAAGATCTTTCTCCAACTCTGGTGATGCATTTCTGGCGGCACTATTGATCGATGATCTGTAACAGCTGGCCAAGAATTCAACGAACTAAATTACATTAAAGTAAACAGCAAACGTATGCATATTCCCTTTTAAGCTGACACATGCCAGCACCAGCAACATTAACCATAGATATGAGGTGCCTTCAATAAGTTTCCAGACTTTTTTCATATGGCCACCTTTATTGATAGTAAACATATGAAACTCTAGTCTCCTTCGAAGTAATCTCCTCCAGCTGCAATGCACTTATTGCACCGTTCCAACAACTTCTGGAAGGCTCCATGGAAGTTCTCTTGCGTGACCATGTCAATGACCATCATCACAGCCTCTTTCATCTACTTAATTGTCTCATAACGACAACCTATAAGGATTTTCTTGAAGTTAGGAAATAACTAAAAGTCACAGGGAGCAAAATCTGGACAATAGAGAGGGTGAGGAACTTTCTTGATGTTCATCTTGGTCAAATTGTGCAAATCTTTCACATCGTCAGTTCCCTGTGAATAATTGTGTGTACAGTTCCCACACTGACATGAAACTTTGCACTTATTGTCTCTATAAACACACAACGTTCCCTATCGATGAAATTCTTTATTTGACGAATCAACTCTGGTGTTCTGACTTCCTTACTCCTCCCACACCTCTCCTCATTCGTCACAGACTCCCTGCCTTACTTGAATCTCTTATGCCACTCAAAAACTGATGCCCAATTCATGCAAGATGATCCAAAACCAGTCTGAAGCATTTCAAACGTTTCTGTGGCATTTTTTCAAAGTTTAAAACAGAATTTTATTGCATAATAGGAAAAAAATTGTCCTCACGTCTTTGCATTTGTGAAATTCACCAGCTGTGACAATGAGGCTTTAGTAGGGAGTATTCCAATTCCTGCTGTAGCTTTTCATTTGAACCTGGAATCATAAAAATTGGTCAGTCGTCTCATAAGATGTCTAGCAATAACATACTGAATTTTCAAGAGTCTACGACAATTTTAAACGCCTGTACAGAAAATGTCTGGAAACTTATTGAAGGCACCTCGTATGTTGAGCTGATTTTCTCCAAAAGAGAAAGTATCAAGACGTTCTACATACAGTGCCTAGTATTCCCAAATCGTCACCCATCTGGTACTGACCAGACTTAACATTGCTTAACTTCGATGATCTTTGATTATGCCATACAAACCTATACCCAATAATATGAGAACTAGTTACTTTCAGTTTTCATACTTTTTTTTTTCAGATTTTGAAATGAAAAGCACAAAATCTTAAAATATTTTGCAATTAACTGAATTTTTTAAATTTATTATACTAGAAAGATATTCGTTTTGAGACGGGTCAAATGGATTCCATGAATAAAACAAGTTTCTGAATTTTTGAGATATGGATTTATTGTTCATTTATTTGGATTCTTCGGACTTCTGTTCATCTTAAGTGTTATTTGCACGCCATTTCGCTCAATGTAATCTCTGACCTTCTCCAGGCGTATCTCTTGTCAAACCTGACAATCTTTCTGTCAAACTCGGGAATCTACACAGAATTTCAAACAGCAAAACCTTTATTTAATCACAGTTTTCTTCCATCAGTCATGACTGGATAGAAGTCTAAATTAATTCGCAACTGTATTTTGAGTGTCGCCCACACTGAGTATAACAGAGAACGTATGAGCGCGTGGCAAACTATCAGCAGGAGCTGTAAGACAGCTGGCTTGCAAGAATATTAGCAGCAGTAGCCGAAAAAAAAAAAAAAAAAAAAGAAAAAAAGAAAAAAAAGCACATATGTAAATTAGGAAGTGCACGTGAACTGGCACAACAAAAAGAAAAAAAGGACACCTTGTGGTGAGGGAAGAAAAAGGTGCCGTCAAAAAAGATGGACGTGTAAAGTCAAAGACGATAAATGACTACGGCCAGCATGTAGTGGATCAGAAAGAAATAAACGTATGCCAGCGGAGATAGACATGTAGCCCCACAGTGGCAGAGAGAGACTCTTTAAGCTAGTGTCGAGACAGAGAGAAAGAAAAATGGTAATAAACGACTTGTATTAAAAATGAAAGAAAAGGCGAGTCAAATTTATTTATTTTTTTATTGTTCCTTTTTGACGGTGCTGGACGGCATAGAAGTTCAACAGAGGTTTGAACTGTAACCAACACAGTTCGAGGGTAAAGGTCACGTTACATGAGGATTAAACTTTCAACCTTCAGAAGAATGTAACTTATAATTAAATTTGACCACTATGTCACATGTCCTTGGGGACGAACAGAACAGTTTTCCATCGCTTTTATGCCTTCATACAAAGATTAAAATTGAGATGAATATGACTAAACTTTATGCCTGAATCCTTATTGATTTAGATTCTAGAAAATAGAGGAACTGAAATTCAGATAATCTTGAAATAATTGGTGTCTAATGACGATGGATCAAATTTAATGTAAATCTGAAATATTTACATTTTCAAACAAGAAGTTGTGTCCATATTATATCCCTACAAACCTCTTAAAATACTCCAAAAAACTTGAGGAAAAGTTATTAATTGGTGTCTAAAGGCAATCATTAAATTTCACAAGATTGACCCACATAGGAATCGGTTGCAATATTTTTAATATAATGAGGATAATAAAAATGAAGTAAAAAAAAACAAAAAAAAAAAAATGAAAAGAAGCTGAGAAACGTGCATGCAAGTATTATGTTTTTTTTTCTAAACAAATCACTTCTTGTAAGAAAAAAAAAAAAAATACTCGAGCTGAGATCGAAACCAAAACCTAAAGACAGTGAGTCAAGCACGATGACAATTTCAACTTGCCACGATCTTTTAAAACATGAGGAAGCTGTCATGTGAATGATTTGCGCATGCACAGTAGTGAAACAGTTGACAAACAGATAAAAATCCGATGACCCTCCTCCTTTCAATTTTGATCTTTTACCAGCACTTTTATCCGATTAAAAAGTTTCCCACATGTTTGAATATGCTATATACCAAATTTCAAGTCTGTAGATCAAATATTCGTTAAGTATGTAGGCCGAGAGTTGTCCTCTCTCACACACACACACATTCTCACTTTATATATATATATGTATGTATTACAGGGATTTTTTTTTAGAGCTAAAATTGAATTAAATCATAAAAAAATATTTATCATACAAATACGTGTTTTATTTCAAAGATTAATTTTTGGGATTTATAATTTTAATACAATTTCAAGTATACAGCCCCAGGATTCACACATATACAGCATAATCTAGAGGTTCAATTTTCACAAACTCTATGCATTAAATTAGGCTGTATTTCGACAATAACATGTCAAACGTTGTCTTCCTAGTGGTCTATTGTGTCTGATTTATCATAGGACTTTACTTATCCTCAAGAAAATAATCTAATCGGGTTAAATCACACAAACAAGGTGGCTAGGTGACAGTTCCATTTTGTTTCTTAAATGTTTCTCTTTGCTGCTCAAGTGTCAGTCTCTTCATGATAAATTACCAAACCAAGCTGAACACCAAATAACCGATAGATGCCAAATCTTCAATTAAATAAAAAGTATATATAAAGAATCACATTGGCACACTGGTTCTTATTAGATCACCAAAGTTAAGCAATGATGAGACTGGCGAATCCCAGATGGGTGACCATTTGGGAATGTTAAGTGATGCATGTGCTATGCCAGGACTTAGAAATTTTTATATGGAGGTGCGTTTGAAAACCACCGGGAGAGATGTATCATTAATCGTCATTAAGACATCTAGGAGAAAGAAAACTCTGATATAAAACCTGAGGTCGATTATCTGCCCTGTCCGCGGCATTTAGTTGCACTGACTGAAACTAGCAGTTGCACTGACTGAGATTAATAGTTGCACTGACTGAGACTAGCAGTTGCACTGACTGAGACTAGCAGTTGTTCCAAAATGTGAATGATTTTACACAAACATTATTTTCCCCATAATAGATTGGTTGTTGCCATGTTCATTTTATTTTTAAATTTTATCTGCGTGGATTTCCGACAACTTGATTGTTGTGTGAACCTGATATGTTGAAATTGACGGGAAAGCCTATTATATATATATATATATACACACACACACAGTAGCGGGGCATGGGGAAATTCCACAGGGCACTCATTCATATGTAATATTTTGATGTTGGCATTCTGTAGATCTTCAGTGTAAATGGAGATGCTCTGATATAATTGTAGCTTTTTTGTTAAAACTGCAAAAAGTATTTATCTAAGCTAGCACGAACGCCCGGCAAAGCCCGGTCGTAAAGTATGCTTAAATATGATATTTTAATTCTTGCAGATTTCGTATATATTATTATAGAGTTAATGTCCTATCGATTATTACATATTATAAAGTTACGATTTCAAAAATAAAAAAAACATATCCATATGACTTGAGTGCATTAGCTTGAATCGAAACCGAGATAAAAACATGAAAAATAAAATATGTATATACCTATATATAACTTGAGTTCCTTCAGCCATAATCAAAAACGAAACCAAAACTTATGAAGAATTCTTGATGAAATTATTTATAAAAAAAAATAGATGACTTAAGTGCCATCAGCTGAAGCAGAAACCAAAACCTATGAAGAATTCTTGGTAAAATTATGTATGACAAGACGTGGAAGTACATAACACTTAAACAACCCGGATGTAAGTGTGACACAGAAAATACATATGCTATCGTATTAATATATATATATATATATATATATATATATATATATATTTTTTGAAAAAACCACAATAACAAATCTAAATTTATAAGCGATAAAAATAAACAGTAAAGTCATCTAGGGTTCGTGGCCTAACGGTTAAGGCACCGGACTGTGGTAAACATGGTCTGACGTTCGATCCCTAGAAACAGTTGAGCTACGCTGATAAGGTAGTTACCTCGAAACACGATTGTATGTAGATTACTGTTTTAAAAATAATAAATGAATAAAAATGTTATATACGTCCAAACAAATTAAAGGGTGACTTTCTAAGTAAATAAAAAAAGAAAAATGAGCTTCGAGGCGGAGCCAGTATTAACCGTATTTATCGTTTGAAAATACAACAACATATATATATATATATATATATACACACACACACACACACACAATCATGTTGACACACTGGTCCTCACCAGATCACCGAAGTTAAGCAATGGTGAGCCTGGCCAGTACCAGATGGGTGAATGTTTTGGAAACGCTAGGCACTGGATGTGCCACGCTTAGTCATAGAAATTTCCACAATGGTATCTGGGGGCGCTTTTAACTAATGTGTGGAGATACACCCCCAAATTAAAACAGAAAGCAACTGGAAACTACTGTTTTTACTTGTCTTCCCGATGGCTACCATGGATCTAGCATTTGGAGAGCCGTGGTCGCCGACACTGTTAAAAAGCAGGCCGACTGCATGCATGCATGCGTATACACACACACTGGAAGGATCTGTATCCTAACGTTGCCCAGGTGGAACATAAACAAATGATAAAAAAAAAAATGGCAAAAAAGAAAAGTTTATTGTAAGAAAAGATAATTAAGTGCAGAAACCATATTTAATGTCTTAAGACACATTTTTACTGCCCTCCTCCCCACATACACCCCGCAAGGTTAAAATTAAACAAAGTTTGGACTTAGGTTAGGGTAGAAAGAAAAAGTTTGTTTCACAAGGGAGTGGTGCGTATTTACCCAGGGTTTGTGGAATGGGCGAAAGTTAATATATTAGATTGCAAAATGACCGTGTTTGTCGTGTTTGAGGTGGAGGGTGATAACATACATATGAACAGCATATCATTATCATTGTACCTCACGAGGAGTACTTACATAGGTAATCATCAGACATTGCTTACCAACAATAATCAGTGGTGTTTGTTGGAGTATGAGTGATAACAAATTCCCCCAGATTCCCAGCACTCTCCACCTCTTCCGGCAACCTTTGCAAATGAATTTGCATCATCGCAACAGCTGTTTACCATTGCCTACTTGATGGCAATGATAATTGGTCATCTTGGAATTTGGGTGGACATAAGCTTCCTCAAGGTTCCACTCCTCTTTGCACTCGCCTCGTGGAGGTCTGGTTAGTAATTTCTCTTAGTCTTTCCATCCTCCTCAACCGTTCTTGACTATTTGGTATGGTGTTAGTCGATGCTGACACAACATGATTTTTTTTTTTGAGAGGGGGAAATCCATGACAAATAACACTTCCTTCAAACTTCTCGGCCTAACATTTGTGGGCAATATGAACTGGAACAAATACATTGAGGATATTGCGAATGCTGCTGCAAAGAACGTGGGTTCCCTCTTTCGAGCTAAAAGGCTACTCACATCATAAAGTATCTTGTACCTCTACAAGGTCACCATTCACCCATGCGTGGAATATTGTTGCCGCATCTGGGCTGATGCATCTGTTACTAGTCTTTCCCTCTTGGATAGGTTGCAATAAAGAGTTTTCAATCTAATACGTCACACTTTGTCAACTAAGCTCAAACCCCTGTCCCATCACTGCAATGTTGTATCTCTGTGCCTGTTTTACAAATATTTTAATGGAATATGCTCTGATGAACTTGTGGCACTTGTGCCCCCTCAACATACACATCTCAGACAAACCTGCTTAGCAATAAACCTTCACTATTGAGATCCCTAAATACCAAAAAGCTTTCTACTGTAATAGTTTCTTACCTCGAACAGCTAACTTTTGGAATTCCTTTCCTGCTACTTGATTCCCTGTCTGTACTGATATGAGGAAGTTTAAATGTAATATAAACCAACATCTTGTTAATCTTTCCTAGGCATGGTCCCAAATAGTAGCCCCTTACATCTAAGTGGCGATATACCTTGTTAGGGATGAACAGGGATACAAAAAAACAAAAAGTAGTGAACTTATTATTATTATTATTATTATTATTACTACTATTAGTATTACTACTATTACTATTATTATTATTACTGTTATTATTACTATATTTACTATTATTATGACTATTACTATTATTACTACTATTATTATTATTATTATTATTATCATTACTATTATTATCATTACTATCATTATTATTACTATCATTATTATTACTATTATTACTATTATTATTACTACTATTATTATTATCATTATCATTACTATTATTATTATTACTATTATTATCATGACTATTATTAATATTACTATTATTACTATTACTATTATTACTATTATTATTACTACTATTATTATTATTATCATTATCATTACTATTATTATCATGACTATTATTACTATTATTATTATTACTATTATTATCATTACTATTATTATCATTACTATTATTACTATTATTATTATTACTATTATTATCATTACTATCATTAATATTACTATTATTACTATTACTATTATTACTATTATTATTACTACTATTATTATTATTATCATTATCATTACTATTATTATTATTACTATTATTATCATGACTATTATTACTATTATTATTATTACTATTATTATCATTACTATTATTACTATTATTATTATTACTATTATTATTATTACTATTACTATTATTACTATTACTATTATTACTATTATTATTATTATAATTATTATTATTACTATTACTATTACGATTATTACTATTATTATTATTACTATTATTATTACTATTATTACTATTATTATTATTACTATTATTACTATTACTATTATTATTACTATTAATATTATTATTACTATAATTATTACTATTAATATTATTATTACTATTATTATTATTCTTATTATTATTATTACTATTATTATTATTACTATTATTATTACTATTACTATTATTACTATTATTATGATTATTACTATTATTATTATTTCTATTATTATTACTATTATTACTAATATTATTACTATTACGACTATTATTATTAATATTATTATTATCATTATTACTATTATTATTCTATTATTACTGTTATTATTATTATTACTATTATTATTACTATTACTACTATTACTATTATTATTACTATTATTATTATTACTATTATTATTATTACTATTATTATTGTTATTCTATTATTATTACTGTTATTATTATTATTATTACTTATTATTATTATTACTGTTATTACTATTATTATTATTACTGTTATTATTACTATTATTATTACTATTATTACTATTATTATTGTTATTATTCTATTATTATTACTGTTATTATTATTACTATTATTATTATTATAACTATTATTATTATTATTACTATTATTATTACTATTATTATAATTATTACTATTATTGTTATTACTATTATTATAATTATTACTATTACTATTATTATTACTATTATTATTATTACTGTTATTACTATTATTATTATTACTATTATTATAATTATTATTATTACTATTATTATTATTATTATTATTGCTATTATTATTATCATTACTATTATTATTATTATTATTACTATTATTGCTATTATAATTATTATTACTATTATTATTACTACTATTATTACTATTATTATTACTACTATTATTATTACTATTATTATTATTACTATTATTATTATCACTATTATTATTATCACTATTATTATCACTATTACTATTATTATTATTACTATTATTACTATTATTATTACTATTATTATTATTACTATTACTATTATTATTATTACTATTATTATTACTATTACTATTATTATAATTATTATTATTATTACTATTATTATTACTATTATTATTACTATTATTATTACTATTATTACTATTATTATTATAATTATTCTATTATTATTATTATTATTACTATTATTATAATTATTACTATTATTATTATTACTATTATTATTATTACTATTATTACTATTACTATTATTACTACTATTATAATTATTATTATTACTATTACGATTATTACTATTATTATTATTACTATTATTATTACTATTATTACTATTATTATTACTATTATTACTATTACTATTATTATTACTATAATTATTACTATTAATATTATTATTACTATAATTATTACTATTAATATTATTATTACTATTATTATTCTTCTTATTATTATTACTATTATTACTATTATTATTACTATTATTATTACTATCACTATTATTACTATTATTACTATTATTATGATTATTACTATTATCATTATTACTATTATTATTACTATTATTACTAATATTATTACTATTACGACTATTATTATTAATATTATTATTATTATCATTATTACTATTATTATTACTATTATTATTGTTATTCTATTATTACTGTTATTATTATTACTACTATTACTACTATTACTATTATTATTACTATTATTATTATTACTATTATTATTGTTATTATTCTATTATTATTACTGTTATTATTATTATTATTACTTATTATTATTATTACTGTTATTACTATTATTATTATTACTGTTATTATTACTATTATTATTATTACTATTATTATTGTTATTATTCTATTATTATTACTGTTATTATTATTATTACTATTATTATTATTATTACTATTATTATTATTACTATTATTATTATTACTATTATTATAATTATTACTATTACTATTATTATTACTATTATTACTATTATTATTATTACTGTTATTACTATTATTATTACTATTATTATAATTATTATTATTATTACTATTATTATTATTATTATTATTATCATTACTATTATTATTATTATTATTACTATTATTGCTATTATAATTATTATTACTATTATTATTACTACTATTATTACTATTACTATTATTATTATTATTATTACTAGTATTATTACTATTATTATTATCACTATTATTATTATCACTATTACTATTATTATTATTACTATTACTATTACTATTATTATTACTATTACTATTATTACTATTACTATTATTACTATTATTATTACTATTATTACTATTACTATTATTACTATTATTATTACTAATATTATAATTATTATTATTATTACTATTATTATTACTATTATTATTACTATTATTATTATTACTATTATTATTACTATTATTATTACTATTATTATTATTATTACTATTATTATTACTATTATTATTATTACTATTACTATTATTATAATTATTACTATTATTATTATTAATATTATTATTATTATAATTACTATTATTATTATTACTATTATTACTACTATTATTATTATTACTATTATTATTACTATTATTATTATTACTATTATTATTATTACTATTATTATTATTATTACTATTATTATTATTACTATTATAACTCTTATTATTATTATTATTACTACTATTATAATTATTTTTATTATTGTTATTATTACTATTATTATTATTATTACTATTATTATTATTACTATTACTATTATTACTATTACTATTATCATTACTACTATTACTTTTATTATTACTATTATTATTATCATTACTATTATAATTATTATTATTATCATTACTATTATAATTATTATTATCATTATTATTATTACTATCATCATTATTATTATTACTATCATCATTATTATTATTACTATTATTATTATTATTATTACTATTATTATTATTACTACTATTATTATTACTATTATTATTACTATTATTATTATTATTACTATTATTATTATTTTTATTATTATAATTACTATTATTATTACTATTATTATTACTATTATTATTATTATTATTACTATTATTATTACTATTATTATTACTATCATTATTACTATTATTATTATCATTACTACTATTACTTTTATTATTACTATTATTATTATTATCATTACTATTATAATTATTATTATCATTACTATTATTATTGTCATTACTATTATAATTATTTTTATCATTATTATTATTATTATTACTATCATCATTATTATTATTATTACTACTACTTAGGTTCATAACTTTTTCTTTGGGTTCAACAATTCTGCCGAGCAACACCAGCGCACGGGTTTGGCTAGTAAATAAGTATAATGGCCTGATACTGTGTAAATTGTCAAATTTATTGCCAGCAGATAAGCTGTGGTAAGTCTGTTGGTCAGAGTCAGGTAAGAAGTTGTGGGATGGGGAAATAAATCCAGGGTTGTCGCAGTAAACATCTTAAGAGAGAAAAAAAAACCAACTCCATTGCATCACAGCTGTTGTGGTATTGAAAAGCAAGTGGACTAGTCAGTAAACAATACACTTTGTTGCACAAGATATTATTTTACATTCGTCGACTACATCAATCAGGTTAATAGATTTTTCTCTACAAAGGAGGGAAAGCTCCACATGAAGCTCTGATAAAAAAATAAATAAATTAATAAATGAACACGTTCTCATGCCCTTATTCTCATTTCTCTCCTCTCACCTTATACTCCTTGTTTTAAATATGCTCCTTGTTTTAAATATACTGCTTGTTTTAAATATGCTCCTTGTTTTAAATAGGCTCCTTGTTTTAAATAGGCTCCTTGTTTTAAATAGGCTCCTTGTTTCAAATAGGCTCCTTGTTTCAAATATGCTCCTTGTTTCAAATATGCTCCTTGTTTCAAATATGCTCCTTGTTTCAAATATGCTCCTTGTTTCAAATATGCTCCTTGTTTCAAATATGCTCCTTGTTTCAAATATGCTCCTTGTTTTAAATATACTCCTTGTTTTAAATATACTCCTTGTTTTAAATATACTCCTTGTTTTAAATATACTCCTTGTTTTAAATATACTCCTTGTTTTAAATATACTCCTTGTTTAAATATGCTCCTTGTTTTAAATATGCTCCTTGTTTTAGATATACTCCTTGTTTTAAATAAGCTCCTACCGAAATAAGCGCCAACAGTAAAGAACAGTAAAGATTAAGAAATGCTATTTCAAATTTAATCATGTCAGGCAAACGAAAATATTATTTAAAACGCTTTGGAATTAACTGAACAATTGATGTAAAAAAAAAAAAAAGTTTGTGAAGTAAATGATAAAGTTATGTAACACCTATTGTGATTTTGATATAAGTATCTGGATTTTCATGGAGATGCGCCGTGTTACTTTTTATTCTATTTGTATAAAATCAAACTAAATATAACCCACATTATAGTTGATAATCCCATTTTGCCTAGCAATTATGACCCCAAATTCATCATTATTTTAAAAGTGACTCCTTTACATAGAAATGTATAGCACACATAAATTTAAGAACTGGAAAGTCACATTTTTTTTTTAAAAATACAAAATTTTATCAATTTAAATGAGAAAATTTTAAAATCTGAAAATATTGTGAAATAATAAAATCATTTTTTTTTTTTTACTCCCCCTTTTTTTTTTGTTAAAGTCCGAATTTTTGCCAATAACCTGGCTTTATCAAGGAGATGTCAGTCCGATTCAGTTTTTTTTTTTCTCTTCCCCTTCATAACGCTAAGACGAAGCCTCCCAAAGATAAAATATGTCTTACATCGGTGCTGTTCAAGATCCGTGTGTGTAATCGCTTGGTTTAATCGCGAAATTTAAGAACTGTAAAGTCACAAATTTTAGAAATCATTTTTTTTAATGAATTTAAATAAGAAAATTTGAAAACCTGAAAATGTTGTGAAATAAAATCATTTTTATTTATCGATTTTTTTTTTGTTGTTAAAGTCCGAATTTTCGCCAATAACCTGGCTTTATCAAGATGTCAGTACAATAAAGTTTTTTTTTTTCTCTTCCCCTTCATAATGCTATTATAAGAGCCTCCCGAAGTTCTGTTAGAAAATCCGGGCTGGTGTACCTATCACTAATCTCTCACTCTTAGACAGGGTTAAAAAAAGAAAAAAAAAAAGAAGTCTCCAATCTAATAGGTTTCACACTATCAACCAAGCTCCCACCTCTGTCCCATCACCCCAATGTGACATTACTGTTCCTGTTTTACAGGTATTTACATGGAACATGCTCTAACAAACTTTTCGCAGCTGTATCCACCCATGCCATAAATTCCTTCCACTAACCCGACAAGCAGCAAAATTCCACCCCTTCACTGTAGAGGTCCTTAAATGTGGGAAGGCTTTCTACTCTAGTAGTTTCTTTCCTTGACTTGCTAGATTTCGGAATTCCCTCACCGTTTCCTGCTTTCTTGACTGTGCAAAGCATACAGAAATTTAAATGTAATGTGAACAGAGATCTTGCTGCTCGACTCTCTACAGTGTCCCAAATAATAGCTGCATACATCCAAGTAATAATATGTCATATAGGAGTAAAAAAAAAAAAGAAAAAAAAAGTGGAGGTTGTTTCTGGGATTGCGTTTCTTGTGGATGACTAATATGAATTTTTGTGGGGTCCTGCATTGTAACATGAATGTTATGTATAATATTAAATGAAAGATGAGGAATAAAAATTATTCATAATTTATTATATCATCAGAACAATAAGGAAAAGTTAAGGGGGAAAATTAAGAAAGAAAACCTTTTTAAGCCATGGCATTTTGAAGCTAAATGCTTCTCATTAGAAGAGAAGGGCCACATTTATAAATGAAAATGTTGAATTATGCAAATTAAAAATTTACAATAAATTTTTTGTTTGACAAAGAATACCGATAATTAAAGTTCCATGGATTTTCAATGAATGGCGCCTCTTGTCAGAGGAAATGATCTTAGTAAAATAAATATAGGTAATTGTAAATTATGCTTATTAGCACATAAATTGAAAATTAAATCTAAAATACATGAAAGAAATATTTCATAGTTGAATGAATAATGACACAGGAACAGTTGTTGAATCCAAAAGCAATGAAGATTGATATATATTCTAGACTAAATTGTGAGTTTTTAAGATACATTCTGGGCTGAGAGATGAGTTCTTTGAAGTTCAAAATCATAAAGGGGATGAGAGAAACAGTAAATAGAGGATACGGAAATACATATATAAATAGATTTTTAAAAAACTAAAATGGTCTGAGAGTGAAGAAAATGGGATTAAAAAAATAAGTTAAAAACTAAAATAAAAATAAAATGATACAATTCCAGTGAAGCCTTTTTTACCTACATTCTAGGCTGAAAGATGAGTTCTTCGAAGTTCAAAATTATGGATATGACGTAATCAATAGAGTTCAGTATGTTAAAGTACATTGAAAAAAGAATGTAATATTAGTGCAGGCATAATATAAAGATTTAAATGAAAATCGTTTTGAATATTATAATATCATCAAGAAATTTCAAAATTTCTTCAAAGATTTCCCACTTTACATTTATATTGACCTTAATAAAAAAAAAATTGCAAACGTTTTGGATTATTTTACTTAATCTAAACTACGAATCTAATAGATGGTTTAAAGTTTGAAATATAATTTGATAAATGTTGAAAAAAAAAAAAAAAAAAAGAAAATAATGAATATGGAGGGGGGGGGGCAGCGTGTACCCAAAGCAACACTAACACATTTATGCAAAGACCTTCAAAAACATACATGTGAAAACTAGATACACATATTAAATGATTTAATATGCTAATATATGTGGTTCAATTTACCTATGCTGCTTTCTTTAAGTTCGCAACCACAAATATAAGTATAAAAATATAAGTAGAGTATATACAAA
Organism: Euprymna scolopes; assembly: GCF_053919585.1. NCBI lineage: Eukaryota > Metazoa > Mollusca > Cephalopoda > Sepiida > Sepiolidae > Euprymna > Euprymna scolopes. Next base: position 72,514,037 of record NC_136520.1, read on the forward strand.
GCACTATTATTAATTTTAAGGAAAAAAACTTAAACTTTTTTTGTATTCCTTGTCAAAACAATAAATTTGTTGTAAACTTTTAATTTGCGTAATTCAAAATTTTCATTTATACAGGGTGACCTAAAAAAAAAAAAAAAAAAAAATTAAAAAAAAAAAAAAAAACGGGCCCCAACTAAAATTTTGCCCCGTTTCTTAGTGTTTTGTCCGAATGAAATGAAACTTTGGTCATAACTAGTTTATTATATTCAAAACATCACATCGAAACACAAGGGTCTTTGGCCTTTTTTTCTCCGTTCTACAGCATATGTTCTAGATGGCCTCCATTTAGCTTTTGTTTTTTTGGGGGGTCACCCTGTATTATTACCTTATCTCGCATATTGAGCTTTCTTTATCTGCTTGGGATCGTCTTATAAATATTGAGACTAATATTTATTTAGACTTTATGTCTACAGTATTATACAATCTATAATCCAAACGCATTCCAAAATGTCATTTAATATATATACAATAGAACCCAGAGATACGATGGCCCAAAGATACGCTTTTTCAGGTTATGATGTGGAATATGTTTTTCGGACCCTGGTTACAGTATTTGCCTCGCCTTACGGTGTTATTTGATTATATACTGTACTGTATTTTGTTATTAATTTTTAATGCCGTATCCCGGGGTTCTACTATATAATGTATGCATGTATTCATTCTCTCTCTGGTGTATAAATGATTATGTGTTTCAAAATATATTAATACGAAAGCGTTTGTGTTATTTATATTCTGTGTCACACTTGCATCCGAGTCGTTTGTTATAAATTTCCATTTCTTGTAATAAAAAATTTTATCAAGAATTCTTCATAAGTTTTGGTTTCGGTTTCGATTATAGCTGAAGGAACTCAAGTTTATATATATATGTTTTTTTGCTAATGTTTCCCAAATCTGAAATACATGGAGAAATCAGTCTAATGCTAGGATTATTGCTGAATTCTGGTTTATGATCTTTTAGGGTAAAGCATGGGCACATTGGTGTATATCCCTTTATCTTATCCTCTATGTTCATTTTTTCACTAATTTTTAAGGTTTCAGAGTTTATACTATTCAGTTCTTCATTGCTTGCTAATCTATAGTTTTTATTGAGTTCCTTCATAATTAGGTTGTTGTAGGTTTCAAATCCATGCTGTACATATTCATGGTTTTGTCTGCGAGAATCATCAAGTTCGGATTGTCTTTAATATATACACACACACACATTTTTCACAAGTTTTGGTTCAAGCTGATGCACCCAAGTCATACGGATATATTTTTTTTATTTTTTTAAATCGCAACTCTATAATATATAAAAATCGATAGAACATAAACTCTCTCTCTCTCTCTCTCTATATATATATATATATACATACAAAATCTGCAAGAATAGTGGTATACTAAAGCATACTTTACGACCGGGCTTTGCCGGGTGTCCGTGCTAGCTTAGATAAATACTTTTGCAGTTTTAACAAAAAAAGCTACAATAATATTAGACCGTCTCCATTTACGCTGAACATCTACAGAATGCCAACATCAATATATTACATATGAATGAGTGCCCTGTCGAATTTCCATAGGTCCCGTTAGTGTATATATATTTATATCCAATAAGTAATTAAGAGAGGGAGGGAGGGGGTAGGAGCAAAATACCAAAATATAATGAGTTCATTGTTCTTGCTAACAATCATTGATAATTGACAGGTTTTGTTATTTATCGATTATTTTTTTAAATTTTTTAAATAGAATTAATGGACATCATTATAAACAAAAGGGTCAAAGCAGGGTTGGTACTATCTACAATCGAACGTTACGATTCCAAGTCTTCTGGAGTTGTTCAAAAAAAAAAAAAAAAACGATTCTAACAACACTCTGCAAGGTGTTCTTTTTTTTATTATTACTTCCCATATTCGTTGTTTTTTTTGTTTTTTTTAAATTTTTTGAATTATCGCTCATAAAGACTCAAAGGCCACTCGAGGACAAGAGTGAATGGTTAGCGTCAAGTGAGAACAATATCATGAAGATTTTAGATGGATTTTAGAGTTTCTAATCATTATGCTATTTGGCTGCTGCTAAGGTAGGTATGTGACATTAATCAAACGAAAAACACTCGTCTAGCCAAAACTACTATCAATAATTTTCCACACTCTTTATCTGTGCCTAAATCTAAATGCAGATTCCATGAACAAAGCTTCTTTCTGAGAACTGCACGCCTGTGGAACTCTCTTCCGATTGCCTGCTTTCCAGCTGACTACAATCTGATTGTCTTCAAGTCCAACATAAACAAGTTCTTGATGAACCGTCCCCTTAAGCAATCCAATTTACAAAATTTCCACTACTTATGTTTACTATGCTATAACAACATCGACTGATGTATAACCATTAACCCTTATCCTCGAGTGGCCTCCAGGCCTTGATAAGTGGTGATTCCTGTGTAAAAAAAAAAACAAAAAAAACTATTTGTTTACACAAAAAGCATAGTTGATCTATGACAACTTTATATAGACTATGACACTTCCTAGCTGTAATGCCATGCTTTGTGGAAATCAATCCTGTATTTTTATTTTAAAGCACGCAAAGAAATATTTCATTTTGTTCCAATAAGCAGAACATGACCATTGTTTCTAATAAAATGTTATACTTCTAATTAACTGAAAAATGAATGAGCATGTGACTGAAAAGAAATATAAAAAATAATAAAAACCCTCTGACTAACATATACTGCAGTATTGTTATTTTCTATCAACACAACGGCGAGCTGTGAAGGAGATGGACGTGATTGGCACAGAAATGAAAATTAAGAACAGAAGCAAATAATTAAATGTATTGTTGCCCAGTTGGGATGTGCCAAGGGCAGAAAGAGGTTGAGCAAGTAGGAGAAAGAGAATTAGGTCTTACCCACTGCCCTTAGCTATGATCAGAGCAGTAATGACCAACCCAAAAATCAATTGGTCATGAAAGAGAACTGCTAGCCAATTGGCACTGAAGGATGGAGAGAGGGAAGGGAAGGGGGGGGGGTGCATATGGAAAGTGAGATTGGATGAAAACAGGTTTCCAAACAGGAAAGTTTTGGCAGCAGACTTAAAGCTTCCTTCCTCTTCTGTGATGAAAAAAAAAAAAAAAAAAAAAAAGAGGGTCCTGGATTAATACGAAGTTCGGTGAGATTTGAAGACTTTAAAGAAACTCTAATGACCGTTGTTCGGCATTAGAAATGTCACAATTTATACAAGCACCAGCAGGAATACCTGGCGTTGTTTGGATAGCAGATTTACAGAATTAAATCATCTACATAAAGATCACATAACCCCAAAATCATGAGGTTAAAATCAGGATATCTGGATTCTTCGAACTACTGTTCTTATCAAGAACCCGTGGCATAGTGGATAAAGTACTTGGTTAAATTCAATTATGGGGTTAGAGTCTTCTGCAAGTTGAAAGTTCAATCATTAGTATGGCGGACACTCAAAAGTACAATTGCAAATTACTTCGAATTTTTACCCGGTCATGGCTGATGGAACGAAAACTTACTACGTCTGAAGATTAAATAAAAGATTTTGTTCAACATTCTATGCAGATTCCTGAATTTAACAAAAAGGTTCCAGTTCAGAAAGATACATCTGAAGAAGATCCAAGGTTATATCAACCCTAGCGTTGTGAGAATAACACTTTCAAATAGTACTTTCACCAGTCCGTTACACTCTTTGGAAATAGCACTTTCGCCAGTCCGTCACACACTTTGGAAATAGCACTTTCGCCAGTCCGTCACACACTTTGGAAATAGCACTTTCACCAGTCCATCACACACTTTGGAAATAGCACTTTCGCCAGTCCGTCACAGCTTAAAATAGTCTTTTTATCTTTGAAAATTTCATATTCGTCGTTCAATGAGCAACGAAAATGGATACATCTTAAGAACGGGTCCATTTTCTTTTTGTTATTGCTTTTTTTTTTTTTTTCAAACCGAAGTGAAAGCCAAGTTTTCTCCTCATAAATATTCAGGAGCTTCCACCACCACCACCATCATTATTATTATTATTGTTGTTGTTGTTATGCAGACTGAATTTTGTCTGGAATCGGAAACCTGAAAATGAATACGCAAGGCTCCTGCTGAAGAATATATTTACATTTTTACTTTCCTGCTGTGCAATAAATTATTGAAACTTTTCAATTCAATACAACCATTCACTCAACATAAACTCCTGCTTATTATTTCTGCTGAGTTTTTTTTTTTTTTTGGTAAAATGGCCGCACACATTCGCTATCACTTTGCAATTTTATTCCAGTTTATTACTCGAAATTGTTGAAACAGAATTAATAGATGAGTTTTTTTGTCCTTTTCTTATTGATAACTGCCAACCTGCGGAACATTGTTCCGCTAGCCTGCTTCCCAGTTGAATACAACATGGTCGCCTTCAAATCCAATGTAAACAAGTTCTTGTTGAGTCATCCCCATAAATAATCAAATTCTTCCACTATTTACACCATTAGCAATTATTACACTATCACCTTACATTCATTAGCCCTTATTCTCGAATGGTCTTTGGGCCTTAATAAGTGGTGACTACTTAGTAGAAAATTTTTTTTTATATATCTATCAAAGTGAAAATGTGAGTGCACTTTTCAACCTATATACTCAACAAATTTTTTATCTACAGACTTGAAATTGGTATATAGGGTAATCAGAAATGTGAAAAAACATTTTAATTGGTTTTTATATGAAAAAAAAAGCTGCTAAGGGGTCACAATTAAAGAATTGGTACATGGGGGGGGGTCCTCGGATTTCTATCTGTCAACTGTTTCATGACTGTGCATGCGCACATTGTTCACATTATGCTAAGTAGATTTGAAAACACTTCTGAAAGAACATGTCAAGCTGGCCTAATGGTTATCGCACTTGACAAACGGTCTTTAGGTTTTGGTTTCAATCAGCCAGAGTATTTTTTTTTTTTTTAACTTATATATATATATATATATATATATGATAGGACAATTCCAAAGTTTTTCCCCTGATTCTGATGCAATTATGATTTTTCTTTAAAATTTCTAAATATAGAGTTGTTTTTCTTTTTATTTTGTAGAGGGATGAAGTAGAATTACAGAAACAAAAAATTATGTAATATATGCATATATTTTTGCAAACGTAAAAATGCACTTTTAATCTAAATGATATCTCTTCAGATAGAGCTCAATGATAATAATTTATCTAAACACTTGAGTGCAGTTTCTTCATTCATCAGATGCGTTTCATATATTCACATTGAAAATTTCATTTAATATAACACAGTCATGAATTACATAGTGTGACAAAGCCGTTCAATCAAATAGTGTGACAAAGCCGTTCAATCAAATAGTGTGACAAAGCCGTTCAATCAAATAGTGTGACAAAGCCGTTCAATCAAATAGTGTGACAAAGCCGTTCAATCAAATAGTGTGACAAAGCCGTTCAATCAAATAGTGTGACAAAGCCATTCAATCAAATAGTGTGACAAAGCCGTTCAATCAAATAGTGTGACAAAGCCGTTCAATCAAATAGTGTGACAAAGCCGTTCAATCAAATAGTGTGACAAAGCCGTTCAATCAAATAGTGTGACAAAGCCGTTCAATCAAATAGTGTGACAAAGCCGTTCAATCAAATAGTGTGACAAAGCCGTTCAATCAAATAGTGTGACAAAGCCGTTCAATCAAATAATGTGACAAAGCCGTTCAATCAAATAATGTGACAAAGCCGTTCAATCAAATAGTGTGACAAAGCCGTTCAATCAAATAGTGTGACAAAGCCGTTCAATCAAATAGTGTGACAAAGCCGTTGAAATAGTGTAACAAAACCGTTGAATTATATAGTGTACCAAAGCCGCTGACTCATAAAACATATGAAAATGACCGAGCCAGTGTGCAATGTGAAGTCACAGCTGAGATAAAAAAAAGGACACACATATTCGAAGAATGTGTGATCAGTGGAGTGGTTTTCAGAAAAGCATGTGTTCAAGTTGTGTAGGTGACATCATATCCATCCATCCATAGCGTTGAACCCCTGGAGGGACATAGGCCATTCACAACTTTGTAGATGCTTTTATAGTGAGGAGTTCTTTTTTCGGAGTGTGCGTGCTGGCCTTACGCTCAACCTTCCAAGAAGGTACATACAGCGCCTAGCTTTTCCAAATGGTCACTCATTTGGTACTGGCTAGGCTTAATGTTGCTTAACTTCGGTGATCTGGTGAGAACCTGTGTGTCAACGAGATTGTGCTGTACTGGGTGACATCATAGCAGAGACGAAAAGTCACATGTGGCCGGAGAAGGAGAAAAATGCGTTGTTGGAAATACCTGATATAAAGTTTTATGGTAAAAAAAGAAAAAAAGCATGTCAAGTTTTTTTCCTTTGTTCTGTTTCCTTGCGACAGTCTACAACGCGTTTGATTCGTTAAGATGTAACACAGTTAAAAAAAAGGTATACAACGTTACATATGTTCATGTCTTTATTTCTCTAAGTGTAAACGGAATCTCTCTTAAGATGGTATACAGCATGGTTTTAACATCAACTTCTATGGAATGCTGAATCTATTTAAGGCAGTAATTACTGGGGACCCAGTTACAAGACTCCACATTCCTATCCTGTCTTGGTTAATCACCTAAAGACGGCCAGAGGAGGAGTTAGATGAAATGTCGTGAAATAACTGTGAAGACAAGGATACCAGTCCGCAAAAAATAAAATACACAAATTACTTATCTCAAAGGATTCCAATAAAATAATTTATATATATAAAAAGGCAAAATGTGTGTTTGTGTGTGGGGTTTTTTTTGTATGTCCAGCAAAGGCTTTTGAAGGGGTGGCCGTTCCGAGGGAGGAGGGTACTGTTTCTTAGAACTTTTTATATACTCCCTAGATTATAATATCTGATTTACGAAAGACGGTCGCGCCTATCTTTTATTTGAGTGACTTTTGCACTATTTTCATGATATTTCTTACTCTTCGTGCGTTTCTTTGGCTTTTTTGTATAAAAGGGAAACTGATTTGAAAAACAAAAAACAAAAAAAAATAAAAAAGAGTTGCTGGCCTCCATGGCCAGCAGGTGTCGAAGCCAATCAGCTTTGATCACTGTGGGGAATACCCCTTTATATCAGAAAATTCTAGTCTATATATATAAAGGCAAAAAGTGTGTGTGTGTGTGTCTGTATCTCGTAAAAACTTTCAACAGATGCGATGGTACCTGACCAAACCGGTATCATTTTAAACCTCAACCCCTTGGGCAACAAATATGAAACAAATTGGCCCAAAACACTAATTCTATCACTCTCAACTGGGCAGTTTTCTACAGGGAGGGGTAGTTTCTTTTTTGCGTCTCCATTTTTGCAAGTCATCGTATCGGTTTGATTGACTTTACTTAATTTGAATGTTGCGGACTTCCGGTCGGACGATGAAACATCAGTAACACGTCACATTTTCTTTCACTTTCTTTTCCGCCTTTGTGTCACGGTTTTTTTTTAACACCTCCCTTCATTTTGCCCCCCCACTGCTACTACCATTTTTTTTTTTAACACCTCTCTCCACATGGGCTGCTGACTGTTGTTTGGATTTCTCCTACCACACCTCCACTCACTACTACCACTTTTTTCTTTTTTTTTCGCGTCGCGGGTTCGAGCCTGCCTGCTTACTAGCACTTTTTTTTTCTTTTTTTCACACACCTACAGACACCTGGGCAATGCCGGGCACCCACGCTAGTCTAATATAGAAAAGGTGTGTGTGTGTGTGTGTGTTTGTATGTCTGTCAAAAAATTTTGATACATGTGACGGATCCTCATGAGATAGGTATAGTTTGGAAGCTGGACATCTCGGACAACAAATATTGAAAAATTGGCCACAAAACATTCATTCCTTCACCCTCAACTGGGCAGTTTTCTACAAGAAGGGGGTCGCTTTTTTCATCAACATTTTCGCAAAAGTCATCGTCTCTGTTGGATTGACTACGCTTAATTTCAATGCTCTCGACTTCTGGTTTCGCCATGGACGCATCAGCTAGCACGTTACTTTTTTTTTTCCTCCTTCGCATTACAGGTTTGAGCTTGCCTGCCTACTGCCACTTTTTTTTTTTTTTTTTTAACAACACCTCTCTTCATCCGGGTTGACTACTGTTGTTTTGACCCCCTCCCTACTACCACTTTTTTTTTTCGGGGTTTCTTACTACACCACCTCCACACACCCGGGCAATGCTGGGTATCCCCGCTAGTATATAATAAAGGCTTTTGTTTAAAGAAAGCTAGTCGCGTTTTCTCCTTTTTTCTGTTTCCTTGTGACTGAGTCTACAACGTGTTGGGTCCGTTAAAATGTAAAAGTAGTCTATTATATAAATCTCACCTGTCTGTTTAAATGTATGTATGTCTGTATGTCTTGCTAAAACTTTTTTTCAGCGGCATTGGACCGGGTCTTAACTGGTACCATCAGAAAGGATGTCGTCTAATAGTCACCCCTTTTAGAACTGAGTCTCTCTCTCTTTCCTCCAACCTTGAGACGTGGTGCAACGGGTAAAAAGTTGGATGGTTAATCTAAAAACCAAGCTTCTATCTTTTCACCAGAAACACTCTCACTTGGCTCCAACCAATATGAATGGCTTTTGTTTCAAAGAAGCTGTCTGCTTTGGCAAGTTTCTGGACCTGATTTTCACTCCTGACCTGAAATGGAAGACTTGCATCAAATCTGTTGCCAAGGTCGCTGGGAAAATGATTGCATCATTCTATTGCTCTAGAAGGTATCTCACTCTTGACACACTTCCCTACCTGTATAAGAGCTAAATATATCCTAAAATAGAGTACTGTTGTCACATCTGGCGAGGGGGAAGCTGCTCAGAGCACCCTATCTTGCCGTGCCAAATTCAAAACTGGTTTCAAAACGATGTCCTTACTTTCTCCTTGCAACCTCTTTTCTCACTGAAGATACGTTACAAACATATCACTGCTCTATTATTATCTTCATGCCAAGTGCTCGTCTCAACTTCAACATATGGTCTCTCTTGCCAAACTTTTACAAAAAGCATTTGTCTAGCTACAACTACTATCAACAATCCCCCTTCCACTATCTGTGCCTAACTCTAAACACAAATTCCATGAACAAAGTTTCTTTCTTAGAACTGCTCACCTGTGGAACTTTGTCCCACTGGTTTGCTTTCCAGCTGACTACAAGTTGAATATAAACAAGTCCTTTTTGAATCGTCCCCTTAAATGATAAAATTATACCCACTTTTCATTACTAAGGATCAATATGCGGGTGTCTCAGTAACCACCGTTCACTCATTAACCGTTATCCTTGAGTGGCCTTTGTTTCGTGTCTTGATAAGTGATGACTCCCTTATATATATAAAAAAAAAAAAAACTGACCAGATCCAACGTCGCTTAACTTTGGGCCGAGATCACAGTGTAGTATCTGTTTTTCAGATGCTGCACTTCAATTTCTTGTTCTCTGTCAGTGGAGGAGAAGTCCTTCACGACTGAGACAATTTTTAATTTTTGTTCCTTTTCTCCGCGTTAAAAAACGACCCTGGTGTCTAACTCTGTCCCGTGGGGAGGCATTGTAAATAGGAACTTTGGTGATCGTAGTATTTACACTAGTATCTATAAAACACCTGTTGCACATGTTCCTCCTCAGCTGAAAGTGTAATTATATATTTACATATAAAGTATACTTGTCTCGACTTTTCCCTCCTTCCAACGTAGGTAATTATATTTACATTCTAGTTTGCATATATTAAAGCAGCTAGGGAGAGAAAGAAAGAAAAGAAGAAAAAAAAAAAACTGAGCCTTTTGAAAGCAGTTTTATGTTGCCACAGCCGTCAACTACTGGCAATCAGTTATAAAAGTTTGTTTTTCTTTTACCGCATACGCACACACACACACACACACACATTTTGTAGATTTTATTTAAAATGTCAAAATAACTGGGTAGGGTAAGGCTCCCATTTTATAACACATCAACACAACAACTATTGTAAACTAACCAAAATGTTGTACAGAATAAAGTCACTAAATTTTTTGCCGCTTCTACACTATTCGGACGAGATTTTGTAATCTATAAATGGAGTTTTCAGATAAAAAAAAAAAACAATGATTTTAACTGATTTTTTTTTTGTCAATTCTAATAAGTTACAATAGTAGCCTGTCTCTACTTTATCGTTATTTTCATAGCAAGCGCTCATCTGAGCTGCAATCTATGGCCGCTCCCCCCTCACCAAATTTTTACGAGAAACGCTCATCTAGCTGAAAACACTATCAATAATTTCCCCTACTCTTTATCTGTGCCTAAACCTAAACGTAGATTCCATGAACAATGTTTCTTTCTTAGAACGCCTGTGGAACTGTCTTCTGTCTTCCTACTTTCCAGCTGACTACAATATGGTTGTCTTCAAGTCCAACGTAAACAAGTTCTTGATGAGCCGTTCCACCTAAGTTAATTTACCAAATTTCCATTACTAACGATTATTATATTGTCCAATTGACTACTGTACACTCTTTGACCCTTATCCTCGAGTGGCCTCTGGGCCTTGATAAGTGGTGATGCCTATGTAAAAAAAAATTTTAAAAAAATTAAAAAAAAAATGTTAATTTATGAAAATTTTGTATTTATTATTAGAGAGCCAATTCTCTATTGATTATTATATTGTACCCCAGATATATTAGTGATTTCAAAAGTTAAGAAACTATGACTTGAGTGCTATCTGCTAGAAGCAAAACCAAAAGTGTTATTTGTTGCCATCTGAGCTAAGGCCATATGTATATCAAAAATTTCAAAATGCTGTTTAAGATATAAATGTACATTTGCACATGGATAGAATTAACACGTTTAGTCGACTTATGTCTGCAAAATTCCAATTTTCAATGTCGACCCCTTAGCAGCTATTTCTACCAGCTAAAGACCAAATCGAATTTGTTCCACAGGTCAAAATCCTCTACATATCAAGTTTTAAGTATGTAGACCTAGAATTGACAGTAGTTTGGTAGAGAGCATTCTGTACACAGACAAGGTCACTTTATATATATATATATATATATATATATATATAATCATCCACATACAGTACTGTTTCGTTATATCACAACTCATCAGTGCGTCTAGACATACACCTTTCTCCACCCGAGGATCGAACTTACAACTGTTGCATTGACAATCGGCAGCTCTAATCATTGGATCACGGATCAGTGCCGTAAATATTTCTCGAGTGTGTATTAAATCCACACACGCTCTTGCAACAGTACTCAAATCATTGGTTTGTTTACAAACAAATTAATAGGTAGGATCGTTAAAGTTCTATTAATATAGATTTAGGTAATTAGACCTATCAAGTTTATCATATATTTGCAATACTCCAAACATAGCACTTTCTAATATATTTAACTGAGGCTTTGCTCTTTTAGACTCTTGTCTATCACTCTCTATAATAATAACTTTTGTGGCCTGAAATGCTACCAAAGACAAAATAAGTTGCTCTTCTGTAATTAAGCACTTAAAAAAATTAGTACAACCCTGTTCTTGTGAAGTCTGTAGAGTTCCATACAGACAAAAAGAAAAAAAAAAAATGGTCGCCTTTTCTCTTTATTGCTTGCGATATTGTCACCTAACATGCAAATGAGATGCTTCCGGTTGGATATAAAAAGCATGATTTTTCAGAGACTTGGTTGATTTTGGATTTGGATGTAAGAGTAGAAAGTGTTACCAGTAATGCGCACTGTTCTAGAATTGAGTTTTGACAATAGAGTGGCAAGTTTTAGAGTTGAGTTTTGACAATAGAGTGTCGCATTTAACCCTTGATTGTTTTAACCACAACTTTATTAAAAACAAAGCACTGACGACCAAATGATTGTATATGTGAACAAGCGTATAAGATTTATGCCATTGCGAACTGAAACTGGTTGACAATTATGTTAAAATTATATAGAAATAAAAGACTGGTTGACAATTATGCAAAAATTATATAGAAATAAAAGACTGGTTGATAATTATGCAAAAATTATATAGAAATAAAAGACTGGTTGACAATTATGCAAAAATTATATAGAAATAAAAGACTGGTTGACAATTATGCAAAAATTATATAGAAATAAAAGACTGGTTGACAATTATGTTAAAATTATATAGAAATAAAAGACTGGTTGACAATTATGCAAAAATTATATAGAAATAAAAGACTGGTTGACAATTATGCAAAAATTATATAGAAATAAAAGACTGGTTGACAATTATGCAAAAATTATATAGAAATAAAAGACTGGTTGACAATTATGCAAAAATTATATAGAAATAAAAGACTGGTTGACAATTATGCAAAAATTATATAGAAATAAAAGACTGGTTGACAATTATGCAAAAATTATATAGAAATAAAAGACTGGTTGACAATTATGCAAAAATTATATAGAAATAAAAGACTGGTTGACACTTATGCAAAAATTATATAGAAATAAAAGACTGGTTGACAATTATGCAAAAATTATACAGAAATAAAAAAAAAAACACTTACCATTAGTCTTAGCATAAAACATGATGGGAACTGCAACAGCTGTTGGGCGTAGAATTTGTAGCTCCAAATCACTCACAGGTTCTTCGATAAGCACTTCACTAGTCTCAGTCAGATTAGAAATCTCGTTAAGAGCCATGACAGAAATATTCATGAATCCTAAGTATTGGAAACGATGTTCGATACATAGCTTGCTTTCATTCCTCAATACAATATCCGGACTTTCCCAGGATGATCCAAAATCCCAGAGCAAAGACACATTTAAGCCATGGATCACTCTCACGCAGAGCAAGACGGGCAAGTCATGAGGTAAAACCTTATTGATGAGAAGCTCCAAATACTCGATCGGTTGCTGCACGATGATTTGCTGTGGTAAATATTTAGTTAAAGTGCTCACTTCATTATAGGCACTGACGCTGATGTTGTAATGACCAGGCGTGTGAAAGACGTGACTTCGACTTGATGTTAAATTACCCTGCGTAGAGTAGACCTCATTTCCGATTCTCCATTCAAAGGTAACCTGGTTGCCTGCCGATGCTTCTGCACGGAAGGTTAGGTCTTGTCCAACTTTCAGAAGGTATGAAGGTAGGGGTTGTAAGAGAACGTTTTCGATTCCATCCCGTACAACAACTAATTTTTGTACTCTTTCTGTAATGCTGTTGTTGTTCTTGAAGACTGCTGTAATTTGGTAGCGCCCCTTTTGAGGGAAGGCGTGCTCCATCAGTGCAAGGCCTGTCCGGTTAAGAATAACTTGGTTTTCTAGTTTAATCAACCATGACACAGAGGTGATATCTGACATCAACGGAGAAAGAACAAAGAAAAACGCTTTTGCATTTGTCGCGACAAAGGGTTTCGCTATGATCTCTATCTTCGTTGGCCTCTCATGTACAACAATTTGTCTGTCAAGACTTTGGGAAAGGCTGCTGATGTTATTTTTGGCAACAATATGCGGCTTAAAGTATCCTGGTTTCATATAGACATAGCAGATTTCTCCAAGAAGCTGGCAACCATTTCCATAGTCTTTGAGCAGGAACACCGGTTCAGAGCAGTCAGATATGGCACTGGTGTTTGCTGCATCAAGGGAGAACGTTTCCAAGATGCCATCACCGAAATTTACAACCAAAGCCGTATCTTGGCGGGTTGCTGTTTCAAGAGAGACCAAGAAACGAACGGGTTTGTCCACTTCCATGTAATGTGAAGAATTTGGCAGCATGGAAAACTCCAGGTTTTCTAATTCTTCACTATCGACAATCTATAAAATATAAACAGGCAAAACTTGTTAATAACAAACAAACAGAAAATGAAGATAAGGTTATTTTTTTTTGGTTTGGGGGGGGGGGGAGATGTTGAGAAGGTCTATAATATTAAGCTGGAAAAAAAAAATCATGAAAAGGTTATTTTGCTTAGTTCATATTGGGGGGGGGGGGAAGGCTAGAAAAGATCTTTAATACCAAGCTGAAAAAAATTGATGGTATAATCGGTTCATGTTTGGCAACCAAATTGTAACTTGATCGTTCTTTTAATACGAAATCAATAAATAAGAATCCTCAGTCTGAAACAATTCGAAAATAGAACAAAAATTTAATTCACTTTGATTTTTTTTGTGAAAGGCAACTAAAAACCCTACACTATTTTAAGCCATTTTGGAGATTAGCCCTTTTTTCCTTTAAGATAGGATATCTTTTTTTATTTATAGAGATGCACAATATTGTGCAGACCAAATTGAAAAATATCAACATTAAAAAATAAATCGCTTACAACCTAAAGTAGTAATCTAATAATTGTAAAATGACACAAGAGGAAACTACACTTATCAACGGAAAAGAAAATTTTCTTTACATCAAAATTTTCTCAAAATGACAAAAAAATGAATAAAAAATAAAAGAAATATATCACAAATTAAAATTGAAGTGACTTTTACTATAATATACGCATTTTTGTCAAAATTAAAAATATTTTCAAATTTTCACCGTTAAGAAATTTGCGTTTCTTTAGCACGACTCATTTTAAGAATCATTTAAGGATTTTGCTTTTATTTTGATAACTGCAATCAGGATTTCCATTATTTTCATCAAAATTGGAAATATTTTCAAATTTTCACTAATTATTATAATGGTTATTTTTGTACGTTTTATAGTTATTTATTTATTCATACTTTCTGCTATTCCGATTATATTTTTGCAAACAAAGGAAATAACTAAACTAAGAGAAATAGTTCTCGTTTTATTTATTTTTTATTATTTATTTTGGAAATTTCACCATTATGAAACTCGTGTTTCTTTTGCTAGAGTCTTTTTTTTTTTTTTTTTTTAAATTTCACTTTTATTTTGATACGACTATAATTAGGATAAGGATCTGTTATTTTTATCAAAATCAAAAATATTTTCTAAATTGTCACCGTTACGGAAATTTGCATTTCTTTTGCACAACTCTTTGTAAGAAAAATCATTTTCGGATTTTGCTTTCATTTTGATAAAACCATAACTACAATGAGGATCGCTATTATTTTCATCAAAATTGGAAATATTTTCAAATTTTCACCAGCTATGGACAAAGCTCCACTGCCTTGGGAAGATGCCTTGGGAAAAGGCAAAGTCTAAGGGAGTAAACCTCGACGAAAAATTCAGTTTGAAGTCCTGATAGGTGGATGATGAAACACTGCAACACCTTTCCGGCAGCTGCGCTGGGTCAGACTTGCAATTCCAACAGAGTTTGTCTGCAATGCTGAGATGGGGACCCTGATAACTGGGCAAACCTAGGTCTCCTTATCACTTGCCCAGGCCTGCATCAGGAGAGCCAACTCCAGTTTTGACTTTTTAGCCAGAGCAGATGTTGCAGTGCACCAGACAAGATACAAAACGCCATTGTCTCATTAGACAGAAGGCTGCCATCAATACATATTTTATCATTCTAAGCTGGCTGGTTTTTAATACCCATTTTAAAGCATTTGCTTAGTTTTGTTTGTTTTAGGGCATATCCTCCTATGGCCATTTATTGATTAATCGTATACAATTAGTCAAACACAAGTAACTATTTTAACTTATAGCAAAGATGATGGCTTTATAAGCGCTATAGTAATTTGTCCTTAATAAATTGTTTAAAATATATAACACATCATTCAATAAATTCTGGGCCTGGTCTATTGTTGATAGCACCAATAAAAAAACATTTTTATAAAGTACTAAGCTTCAAATGAAAAGTATTAATTTAAAAAAAAAAAAAAATGTAAGTTCATACCTTTTTCAATGATATTAGTGCTAAATTGAACATATTTGATTCTGGTTTACCAGTTTTTCTTGTAGATTGTTGCAACATGTTATCATCTAATACATAAAGTAAAGTCAGTTTCTTTACACCTTGTTTCTTTTGTTATTGATAAAATTTACTTTTATCATGACTAATGTTTGCGCAAAATTAAAAAAAAATACAACGCATGGTTATTGAGTTTGAACAAATGAACAGATGAACCATTCTGAGGCAATTTTATCCTTATAGTGCCCTCTAGGGGGAGCAACCAGAGTTATCCCAGAAAATCCATTTTGGCAAAAATTTACTTTCACCATAACTAATGTTTGTGAAAAATTTTTTAAAATCCAAGGCGTGGTTATTGAGAAAAGTGCAAACAGATGTGAATTACTAGGTCTAATCCCTCCTTTGTCAGGGGACCAAAATCGATATTTGATTCTGGTTCATCAGATTTTTTTTGTCAATTGTTATAATATTGTAACAAAGTGCATATAGGCATGTGTGAAAAAGTTAGCAGGTGTGGGACGGCTGGCTTGCAAAGGTATTAGCAGCAGTCTTAGTATAAGGAGATGTGTGCAGAACAGAAGACTTTGATGGTATGGTCACATTGAAAGAATTGATGAGATGTTTTGGGGTTAGTAGATGCAAAACAGTTATGGTAGGAGGTTCAGTTGACAGAGGAAGGCCAAAGAGGGCATGGAAGAAAATAAGGAGGGATAAATAAAGACCTGGCCAGAGAAATGTTAGTTTGGAAGTCAATTTTTCAAAGTGGTCCCACACATGCTGGCATGTAAAACGGATGTGTTGATGATGCATATTGAAGGCAAGCGTGGAAATTCAAGAACTTACCACAGTTAAGCTTTTATTTGTCTTTCCAAAACTGTTCTCCACGGACACGGACACAGTGTAAACTCCTAAATGTTTGAAAATGTGATCCTAGAAAAGAAAATCATATGTGAACAATGAAATATTGTCTAAGATTTGATAAAAAATAATTTATAAGGAAAAACCAAAAAAAAAAGAATCATCGTTTTGCAGTTATTTTTTTTATTTACTTTTTTTTTTAATGTATTTATTTTTTAATTTGGTTGGTTGGTTGTTTTGTTTTACGGCATATCA
Source organism: Euprymna scolopes (assembly GCF_053919585.1). Lineage (NCBI taxonomy): Eukaryota > Metazoa > Mollusca > Cephalopoda > Sepiida > Sepiolidae > Euprymna > Euprymna scolopes. The sequence goes on from NC_136520.1 coordinate 72,530,914, forward strand.
ACCCTTTTCACGTTATTTAATGCCGAATCTGGTGATTTTGAAGAACGATTTTTTAATATAGTATATTTGTTTTTTAAGTCGTGTTCTATTTAACCCATAGTTGGGACCCTAACAGGTGCTACCACTCCGGGTCAGAGTGGACCTGGGAGCAATGGCAATTAAAGGGTGGCTCCACACTCCCTAAGGCCTGCAAACTGGGGCCCTCACCATCGGATATAGTTTAAGGTCATATCCAGGACCCTTTTTAATTTGGTTCCTTTACCGTTCAAGTATTTTAAGTTGAGAATCAAAGATGAGTGAACTAATTTAGTCATCCTAAATGGTCGAAAGTGTGTTCTACATCAATGTTGATAGCCCAAAGCTGCTAGACACACAGAGAAACAGTTGATGACTTGATGATGGGTGGCACAAGCAGGGTGGTGACAGTAGTTCAGTGGTTAAACAACATGGACCGACATTTTGAGCGCGCCAAGTTCAAATCCAGGTCGTTCCACAGAAACATGTTCATTTAGGGATGTTGGCAACCTTCACGTGGTTCATTTTGTAAGTACCCAATGTCATCTTAGAAGGAATTCTAACAAGAAAGACATCAGATAAACAGATGCGATTAATAATTCATATAAAACAAATGAATGATGCACAACAACAGTAATAGGGAGGTGACGGTGGCTCAATGGTTAACGACACGGAATGACAACCTGGTGTGTCAAGTTCGAATCCAAGCTGTTCCACAAACACTTTCACTTAAGCATGTTGGCAACCTTCACGTGGTCCCTCCCATAAGTACCGGATATCCTTTCTTTTCTTATTGTCATTTCATCCCCAACAAGACGCAGATCCACTTAATCGTGAGGGGCTACTATTTGGGACCAGATTTACAGGGATACTATTTATGGAGTTGGGCAGCAAGATATCTGTTCACATTACATTTGAATTTCTGCCTGTCAGTACAGACAGGGAAGCAGGGGTCAGGGAGGGAATTCCAAAGTGCAGCAGTCCAAGGGAGAAAGCTATTCAAGTAGATTGCTTTACGACATCTAGGAATCTCTACAATGTAGGGGTGGGATTCTGCTGCTTGTTGAGTGTCTAGAAAGAATTCTTAATGGAAAGATATCAGGGGAAACGAATGCTGTTACAGACAAAAGAAATAAACAAAAATCCGGAGCAATTTATTACATGTTACTCTCTTGCTGTCACATGTCCATCTTACCTGGATTTTACGTTTCTCTTTCTTCCGACTGCACTCTGGCCCATTCTTGCCTTCACTTTACACACCCATCTCGTCCAGCTTGACTTTGTTTCTTCCCAACCTCATGTTGCCCCTTTTTTCCTTTTTCTTTTTGTCCCAGCTTGCGCACATTTACTAACTTGCATACGCGTTCGAATGCTGCTTCTGCTGCTAATGCAATCACTTGCCATCCATCTATCTTTCGCTGCTGTTAATATTTTCCCACGTGCTCATATGCGCTATGTTGCACATCGAGTCAAGTTCTAATCAGGCAATCTTTGGCAACAAACATTCAGCAAAATGAACAGAAGTTGGAAGTCACCCATGAAACATCTAATCTTAGCATGATATGCAAAGATAAAAATAACGAGTATATATCCGTCCTGTCACAACAAATAAGGAAAGGAAAATCTATTTTCAAAGATACCAGGGAAACGAATGCCAACAAAATTATCATGGATATTGCTAAGCAAGCAAATAAGCAAAATGGCATCAGACAGAAATTAGAAGTTATTCATGAAACATCTAACCACAGCATGAAATGTAAAGACAAAAATATGATGTGTATTTATAAATTCACAATGGTAGCATGTCCTCGTTCTGTCAGCCATGACAAGATAGAAATCTTAAGTACATATTAATGGATAAAGTACTAGGCAAAATTTAGTTCTTAGTGACACTCTTTTGGAGGTCGAAGGTTCAATCCTCAGTGCAGGCGGTACTAAGAATACAATTGCAAATTATTAAAGATTGCGACCCGGTATGATCTCCGCTTTCTATTTTATAATTTTTTTTTTCTTTCCTTTTTTATTTTTTACCCTATATATTTCTCATTTTCTAGTTTGGAAGGTTTTCTTTCTTTCATTTTTCTTAATATGAACGACGATTTTTTTTTCTTCATTTCTAAGGTCCTTCGTGTTTTTTTTTGTTTTTTTTAATGTCCATACCTCCCCCTCCAATTAATCAAAGGACTATATTTGTGCACAGAACATGGCGCAAACATAAAAAAGAAAAAAAAAAAGAAAATCGCTGGTCAGAATCAAATATCGATTTCTCAGATGGAAAGGATTCACATTATCAAATCAGATCAAATTTGTTATCAAGAAATAGAAAAGTGTAACAAGCCATATAAAAAGGCGTGGAGGCCACTCGAGGATAAGAGTTGATGAGTGAACGGACAGACGAATGGGAGTGAATTACTAGGTTCAATCCCTCCTTTATCGGGCGGGGGGGGGGCAATAAAACCTATTTGGCATTTATTTTGTAACAAATATTTATAGCCGGTCAAGACATACACATACATTCATATAATGAAACAAATAAACATGTCAAGACATACATTCATATAATGAAACAAATAAACATGTCAAGACATACATTCATATAACGAAACAAACAAACATGTCAAGACATACATTCATATAATGAAACAAATAAACATGTCAAGACGTACATTCATATAATGAAACAAATAAACATGTCAAGACGTACATTCATATAACGAAATAAATAAACATGTCAAGACGTACATTCATATAACGAAACAAATAAACATGTCAAGACATACATTCATATAACGAAACAAACAAACATGTCAAGACATACATTCATATAATGAAACAAATAAACATGTCAAGACATACATTCATATAACGAAACAAACAAACATGTCAAGACATACATTCATATAACGAAACAAATAAACATGTCAAGACATACATTCATATAACGAAACAAACAAACATGTCAAGACATACATTCATATAATGAAACAAATAAACATGTCAAGACATACATTCATATAATGAAACAAATAAACATGTCAAGACGTACATTCATATAATGAAACAAATAAACATGTCAAGACATACATTCATATAACGAAATAAATAAACATGTCAAGACATACATTCATATAATGAAACAAATAAACATGTCAAGACATACATTCATATAATGAAACAAATAAACATGTCAAGACATACATTCATATAACGAAATAAATAAACATGTCAAGACATACATTCATATAATGAAACAAATAAACATGTCAAGACATACATTCATATAATGAAACAAATAAACATGTCAAGACATACATTCATATAATGAAACAAATAAACATGTCAAGACATACATTCATATAATGAAACAAATAAACATGTCAAGACATACATTCATATAACGAAATAAATAAACATGTCAAGACATACATTCATATAACAAAACAAATAAACATGTCAAGACATACATTCATATAACAAAACAAATACACATGTCAAGACATACATTCATATAATGAAACAAATAAACATGTCAAGACATACATTCATATAATGAAACAAATAAACATGTCAAGACGTACATTCATATAATGAAACAAATAAACATGTCAAGACATACATTCATATAACAAAACAAATAAACATGTCAAGACATACATTCATATAATGAAACAAATAAACATGTCAAGACATACATTCATATAACGAAACAAATAAACATGTCAAGAGGTACATTCATATAACGAAACAAATAAACATGTCAAGACGTACATTCATATAACGAAACAAATAAACATGTCAAGACATACATTCATATAACGAAACAAATAAACATGTCAAGACGTACATTCATATAACGAAACAAATAAACATGTCAAGAGGTACATTCATATAACGAAACAAATAAACATGTCAAGACGTACATTCATATAACGAAACAAATAAACATGTCAAGACATACATTCATATAACGAAACAAATAAACATGTCAAGACGTACATTCATATAACGAAACAAATAAACATGTCAAGACATACATTCATATAACAAAACAAATAAACATGTCAAGACATACATTCATATAATGAAACAAATAAACATGTCAAGACATACATTCATATAATGAAACAAATAAACATGTCAAGACGTACATTCATATAACGAAACAAATAAACATGTCAAGAGGTACATTCATATAACGAAACAAATAAACATGTCAAGACGTACATTCATATAACGAAACAAACAAACATGTCAAGACATACATTCATATAACGAAACCAACAAACATGTCAAGACATACATTCATATAACGAAACAAATAAACATGTCAAGACGTACATTCATATAACGAAACAAATAAACATGTCAAGACGTACATTCATATAACGAAACAAATAAACATGTCAAGACGTACATTCATATAACGAAACAAATAAACATGTCAAGACATACATTCATATAACGAAACAAATAAACATGTCAAGACATACATTCATATAACGAAACAAATAAACATGTCAAGACGTACATTCATATAACGAAACAAATAAACATGTCAAGACGTACATTCATATAACGAAACAAATAAACATGTCAAGACGTACATTCATATAACGAAACAAATAAACATGTCAAGACGTACATTCATATAATGAAACAAATAAACATGTCAAGATGTACATTCATATAATGAAACAAATAAACATGTCAAGACATACATTCATATAACGAAACAAATAAACATGTCAAGACATACATTCATATAATGAAACAAATAAACATGTCAAGACATACATTCATATAATGAAACAAATAAACATGTCAAGACGTACATTCATATAATGAAACAAATAAACATGTCAAGACATACATTCATATAACGAAATAAATAAACATGTCAAGACATACATTCATATAATGAAACAAATAAACATGTCAAGACATACATTCATATAATGAAACAAATAAACATGTCAAGACATACATTCATATAACGAAATAAATAAACATGTCAAGACATACATTCATATAATGAAACAAATAAACATGTCAAGACATACATTCATATAATGAAACAAATAAACATGTCAAGACATACATTCATATAATGAAACAAATAAACATGTCAAGACATACATTCATATAATGAAACAAATAAACATGTCAAGACATACATTCATATAACGAAATAAATAAACATGTCAAGACATACATTCATATAACAAAACAAATAAACATGTCAAGACATACATTCATATAACAAAACAAATAAACATGTCAAGACATACATTCATATAATGAAACAAATAAACATGTCAAGACATACATTCATATAATGAAACAAATAAACATGTCAAGACGTACATTCATATAATGAAACAAATAAACATGTCAAGACATACATTCATATAACAAAACAAATAAACATGTCAAGACATACATTCATATAATGAAACAAATAAACATGTCAAGACATACATTCATATAACGAAACAAATAAACATGTCAAGAGGTACATTCATATAACGAAACAAATAAACATGTCAAGACGTACATTCATATAACGAAACAAATAAACATGTCAAGACATACATTCATATAACGAAACAAATAAACATGTCAAGACGTACATTCATATAACGAAACAAATAAACATGTCAAGAGGTACATTCATATAACGAAACAAATAAACATGTCAAGACGTACATTCATATAACGAAACAAATAAACATGTCAAGACGTACATTCATATAACGAAACAAATAAACATGTCAAGACATACATTCATATAACGAAACAAATAAACATGTCAAGACGTACATTCATATAACGAAACAAATAAACATGTCAAGACATACATTCATATAACAAAACAAATAAACATGTCAAGACATACATTCATATAATGAAACAAATAAACATGTCAAGACATACATTCATATAATGAAACAAATAAACATGTCAAGACGTACATTCATATAACGAAACAAATAAACATGTCAAGAGGTACATTCATATAACGAAACAAATAAACATGTCAAGACGTACATTCATATAACGAAACAAACAAACATGTCAAGACATACATTCATATAACGAAACAAACAAACATGTCAAGACATACATTCATATAATGAAACAAATAAACATGTCAAGACATACATTCATATAACGAAACAAATAAACATGTCAAGACGTACATTCATATAACGAAACAAATAAACATGTCAAGACGTACATTCATATAACGAAACAAATAAACATGTCAAGACGTACATTCATATAACGAAACAAATAAACATGTCAAGACATACATTCATATAACGAAACAAATAAACATGTCAAGACATACATTCATATAACGAAACAAATAAACATGTCAAGACGTACATTCATATAACGAAACAAATAAACATGTCAAGACGTACATTCATATAACGAAACAAATAAACATGTCAAGACGTACATTCATATAACGAAACAAATAAACATGTCAAGACGTACATTCATATAATGAAACAAATAAACATGTCAAGATGTACATTCATATAATGAAACAAATAAACATGTCAAGACATACATTCATATAACGAAACAAATAAACATGTCAAGACGTACATTCATATAATGAAACAAATAAACATGTCAAGACATACATTCATATAATGAAACAAATAAACATGTCAAGACATACATTCATGTAACGAAACAAATAAACATGTCAAGACGTACATTCATATAATGAAACAAATAAACATGTCAAGAAGATCATTATTCTAAATGCCGGCCTTTTATCTTGATTCAAATACTCACCAGTTGAAATTCCATGGCTATCACTATGTATTACACGGGTAGATAAAGAATAAAACAGGTGGAAATATTTTTTGGCAAAAAAAAAAGTTGACCTCTGTTGAGCCCTAGGCAGAGGTTAAGAAATGCAAGCTATAACAAGCATGTCAGGTGTTGATTGCACAGAAGATGCGAATGTGTGAAAAAAAATATTGTACTGCAATTTGGTGAAAACACCTGACTTTTAATAAAAAAAACCAGAAATAAAACAGAGGCCACCAATCACAACAAGGCAGCCATATAGGCTTTGCAAATATAGTTAGCACGGCCATTATATATATATATATATATATATATATATATATATAGCATTTATAACTAGCTTCCATGTAATGCTGTTTCAATTAATGCCAGTACAAGCAAATTCATAGTTTCGCTATAATATTCATTTGTTAATATCTTTCTTCTGATGAGAAGAACACTTTTCTTTGAAACTCCGTGTATTAAGGAAATTTCAATATATCTTATTTGAGTATCCTGTGGAATAATAAATTAATGTAAAATATATTTTTACAGTTTTAAATTTTTATTCTTCTCCACTCCTCGCTCTCTCTCTCTCTCATATATATATATATATATATATATATATATATATATATATATATATAAAGGAAATATTGAAATAAAGAAAAAAAGTTAAACTTACAAAGTATGTACCTACTTCATTCGTTATCATTGCTTTATATCTCATATCGAGCATTTTATGATGATAGGTTCTTATATAAAATAATTATCAATATATTATTCAAATATATATATATATATATATATAATATATTTGATGCACGTAAAATAATATTTTATATATATATATATATATATGAATGTTACTTCTTGACAGAAGCTTGCTATCTCTCCAGGTTGATATCGGTCGTCCACGTGAACCTAGATGGTTCTCCCGCGCAATTATACTCTTGCATAATCGCTAACAAATGTGGCAGGAGAATTTGCCAGTATTTGCTGGTTCTTGTAGAGGGGCTATGAGTGTCCTGTCAAACCGCTTGCAGATTTACAGACATGTCCACAGATATTACAACAATACTCTGGTGGTCTGGGTGGCAGCACATCCTCATAAATTTGTTGGTTTTATCTAACCTTGTGTGACTTCACATAGTTCACTAAACCAGCTTTAGACAGAAGAAATCTGCCACAGATTGTACATTTCAGTTCTTATTGAAAGTCGGCAGGAACAGCAGATTCATCCTGCTTTCTGTATATATCTATATATATGTGTGTGTGTGTGTATATATATCTCTGGCAATCCGTCGATTCTGATGATGATGCGTAGGTTGGTTAGTGTCCGTGTTGAAGGTGCGATGTGAGTCCAATCGAAGCTCTGAAACCCAGGCCGCAGATGTGACACCTGATGGCAAGAAATCTGAGTAGTGGCATCCGTAGTTGCACTCTTTTTGCTTCCCAAGCAGCAATGCTTTGATCTCTAATGGCATCGGCTGCGACTGATACCAAGCTTCTCCAAACTATCCAATCTTCAGCTTTTCTTCTCCAGTCGTTGAATTGGTTTGTGTTTTTCAAATGTCTCTTGAACACGTCTTTATAGCACAGTTTCGATGCGCCTAGGGGTCGTGTACCTTCTTTGTAGTTCACTAACATGCGCGTGACATGTCCTGTCCATCTCAGTTGGTTTGTTACGATTATTTCTTCAGCACTGGGCATTTTAGCCTTTTCTAGTACTTCAAAATTTGATACACGGTCTTTCCAAGAGATACCCATTAGATGCCGGAGGTGCCTTTGTTGTATCAGGTTTAATCTCTTGAAGTGTCGTCTGTAGAGAGTCCAGGTTTCTGAGCTGTACAGGAGTGATGGTGGAACAATAGCTCTGCACACTTTCATCTTCGTCTTTAATCTGATTCCTCTCTGATTCTACAGATGGTCTCTCAATTTTCCGAAGGCTTTGGATCCGTTTTGACAGTTCTCTATCGATTTTTCCAGTGTTCGTAATGGTACTGCCCAGGTAGGTGAACTGTTCAATTTTCGCCAATGGGGTACCATTCAGGAAACTTCTCTGGGGCTAATCTTTGTGCCATGGGTGTCTTGAATCAAAACTTCATTCCGCTTGATGTTAATTATCAGTCCAAATTTCTTGGATGCCTCGGAAAATGCTATCACAATGTCTTGCATTGCTTGGGGCTATGGGTCACAAGTGCTGAATCATCAGCAAAGAGTATTTCCTTGATCACTAACTCATGTGTCCTGGTTTTTGCTCTCAAGCGTCTGAGGTTGGAAAGGTCACCATCACTTCTGGTTCAGATGTAGAGATTACTGAGTTCTTCAGACATGCTTTTCAGGACAGCAGCAAGGAAGATTGTAAACAGAGTTGGCGCAAGGACACAGCCTTGCTTGACGCCGTGTCCAATGCTTAAGGAGTCTGAGCATCCGTCGCCCCTGCAAATGCGAGCAATCATGCCATCATAGAAACTGCGCAGTACTCTTGTGAAAGTCTGTGGACAACTATAGCGTCTCAGTAACTTCCAAAGCATGTCTATCAACTGTGTCGATGGCCTTGCTAAAATCTACAAAGGTGACAACGAGAGATTGACGTTGTTCAATGGACTTTTCCTGTAATTTGAAGTTTAGATTTTACACGTTTGTACTTGAAATTAGAGTGAAAAGAGAGAAAGGCAGAGGGGGAAAGATGAAAAGGGTTAGAAGTGGAGGATAGAGAGGCGCATGTTCGAACCGTGTAAGAGTCTTGTTTCACTTTATCGTATTTCTTGTTTATTCCTAGCCTCGTGGATTAAATCTTTTGTTTAGTGATATTACTCTTGCAAACGTTAGCATCAACTTGAAAAGCAGGAAAGAGAGAGACAGAAAGAGTAAGAGAGAGAGAGACAGAAAGAGACACACAAATAGACAGAAAGAGACACACAGAGACAGAGAGAGAGAGAGAAAGAGTCAGAGAGAGAGAGAAAGACAGAGTCAGAGAGAGAGAGAGAGAGAAAGATAGAGTCAGAGAGAGAGAGAGAGAAAGATAGAGTCAGAGAGAGAGAGAGAGAAAGATAGAGTCAGAGAGAGAGAGAAAGATAGAGTCAGAGAGAGAGAGAGAGAGAGAAAGATAGAGAGAGAGAGAGAAAGATAGAGAAAGATAGAGAGAGAGAGAGAAAGATAGAGAAAGAGAGGGAAAGATAGAGAGAGAGAGGGAAAGATAGAGAGAGAGAGAGAGAGAAAGATAGAGAGAGAAAGATAGAGAGAGAGAAAGATAGAGAGAGAGAGAAAGATAGAGAGAGAGAGAGAGGGAAAGATAGAGAGAGGGAAAGATAGAGAGAGAGGGAAAGATAGAGAGAGAGGGAAAGATAGAGAGAGAGGGAAAGATAGAGAGAGAGGGAAAGATAGAGAGAGAGGGAAAGATAGAGAGAGAGGGAAAGATAGAGAGAGAGAGAGAGGGAAAGATAGAGAGAGAGAGAGAGGGAAAGATAGAGAGAGAGAGAGGGAAAGATAGAGAGAGAGAGAGGGAAAGATAGAGAGAGAGAGAGGGAAAGATAGAGAGAGAGAGAGGGAAAGATAGAGAGAGAGAGAGTGAAAGATAGAGAGAGAGAGTGAAAGATAGAGAGAGAGAGAGGGAAAGATAGAGAGAGAGAGAGGGAAAGATAGAGAGAGAGAGAGAGGGAAAGATAGAGAGAGAGAGAGAGGGAAAGATAGAGAGAGAGTGAAAGATAGAGAGAGAGAGAGTGAAAGATAGAGAGAGAGAGAGTGAAAGATAGAGAGAGAGAGAGGGAAAGATAGAGAGAGAGAGAGGGAAAGATAGAGAGAGAGAGAGAGAGGGAAAGATAGAGAGAGAGAGGGAAAGATAGAGAGAGAGAGAGAGGGAAAGATAGAGAGAGAGAGAGGGAAAGATAGAGAGAGAGAGAGAGAGGGAAAGATAGAGAGAGAGAGAGGGAAAGATAGAGAGAGAGAGAGAGGGAAAGATAGAGAGAGAGAGGGAAAGATAGAGAGAGAGAGAGAGGGAAAGATAGAGAGAGAGAGAGGGAAAGATAGAGAGAGAGAGAGGGAAAGATAGAGAGAGAGAGAAAGATAGTCAAAGTGAGTAAAATAGAGCCACAGAGAGAGTAAAATAGTCAGAGAGATATAGATAGAGAGAAAAAGTAAGATGGAATAACAGAGAGAGACAGAGATAGAAAGTGAAAGTGAGAGACAGAAATAGAGATACAGAAATAGAGAGAAGGATGGAGAGCCATAGACATCAGGTGAAGAATTAAGCAAGCACTGAGTGTTCAGTAATTTCCATCATAAAAAATCCTACACTGATTCACTTAGTATTTGACATTGATGTAGCACCTGACCAGTATTTTGCAACTAGTGGCTTAGGGCTGGGGGTGAAGATGAGCAGAACCTTTGGGGTTGGGGAAAGCTCCTGTATGAGACGGGACGGGGGGGGGAGAAGAAGGGTTGGGAGGTCCATAATTTGGGGTCTGATGAAAGCCAGGGCTTCACTACCCACAACAGCCAAACACCTCTCCTCATCCAAGCATAGACTAAACAAACTTGAAATAGAACCGACTCCATTCGCATGGATTTATTAAAGTAGAAACAAGTAACTGGTTAATTTGTAGTCAGAGACAAACGTACAGACATTATAGATTTTAGTGGTGGGAGGGGAATGAACTGGGCGAATGTTTGCTTTGCCATGACAGGCGTCAGCAAGTTGAAACCTCGATGGAAAGAAACTTAATCATATTGAATGGGGAAGCAAGTTCAAATTCATGGTTGGGTTTAGAAAGTGCATGTTAATGCCCGTGCAACGATTAATGGGTACCAGACTTGTGGGATTAAAGGTATAAGGACTGATCCCACAGAATTGACAAAATTATAACCAGACCCTTCTACAATGGACAAAATACACAGACCCCTCTCGAGTGGACAAAATACACAGACCCCTCTCGAGTGGACAAAATACACAGACCCCTCTCGAGTGGACAAAATACACAGACCCCTCTCGAGTGGACAAAATACACAGACCCCTCTCGAGTGGACAAAATACACAGACCCCTCATACTCAGGAAGTGAAAAAAATATTCAAATATACATTCTAGTGGGTGATGATCTCTTCTTAATCCACAGAAGAGGGTTAGACTTTGTCTTTCTCTACTCTAATATTTTATATAGTAGCTGCTCGATTCAGCTTCAATCTCCAGTTTTACCATGGAAAACATTCACAGCAAGAACTCATCTTCTACCTTCACTACAAAGAACTTTTCTTCTGCATACCTAAAACCAAAGTGAATTTTCATGAACATTCTCTCTAAGAAGCAGAACACATCACCCCAGAACTACTTCCCTGCAGATTATAACATCGGAAAATCAAATAAAGTAAGCAAATGAAAATCTCTTTTTATCCGAGTGTTCATTTGTAAATCAGTGTGTGCGAGAAGATGCCTCAAGAAATGTTGGGTCAACACATTGCAGAAAGTAATTACGCTGTATTGATGCTATGCTACAGAGTGGAACGATAAATTTGTTGCTCTAAAGAAAACACTACAGCTTTAATTTAAAACTTATTGAAAAAAATTAATTTAGGTAACTTGATTATATAATAGAGATGATATCTATTCAATGTAGCCGCCTTCCGCCTCAATCACCACCCTGATATGTCCAGAACTGGAGCATGCTTTTTCTACAAGCGCTGGTGAGAGCTCAATGAATATTCAGTGGATGGCAGTGATCCGACTGTCTTTGGTGTTGTAGGAAGTCATGTTGGTGATGTTCTTGACATATGACCAAATGAAGTAGTTCAGGAGGAAGAGGGGGTGGCAGTGAGAGAAGGGTACAAAGTTGTAGCACTCCTTCTAAAGCTAGGTCTGAGTCTCTTTGGACTTTTGGGCCAGGGCAGAATCTTGATGCTACATTCAGGTTCTGCTAGCGGCCACCTGATTGCACCAAGGGATTACCACATCCAGGTACACTTTGGTGTTGATTTTCAAGCCAACTTTGAAGATGTGAGGTGGCATGATGTGGCCCTCACTTGAACCCACACCAAAGACTATAACCATGGCCAGAAACTATTTTCATCACTTTAGACACATCCCTGTTATTCGTGGCAATCCAGTGATGCATTTTGAGGGTGCTGGCAATGGTCCTGTTGTCATAACTTGGATCGGTAGAGAGCATGAGTTGTACAGTGGTGTATCTCTGATCTTGCTCGTTGAACACTGCGTCACTTTCAGACATGATAGAAGGCTCCTATCGATGTTGGGGGGATTTTGTACACAACTGACCAACTAGTAGATGGTCAACAACACGGCTCAAAGTCACGTAAGTTTTAACCTTTTGTACCCACTTGTCGATAGCTCAAATGGTAGCGATGTTGGAGAGAGATATAACAAATACGGCTAGAGTGCTAAGCGTTCTGATTTTTCTAGCAGATCCTATCCAAGTCTGGCCCTGTCGGTAGGGCATTAGAATACGCCGACTGCCCCCCCCCCTGCAGAGGGTAAAAGTCACTCAATGGGGGTCCTGGATATGACCTTAAACTATATCCAGTGGTGAGGCCCCAGCTTGTGGGCTTTGGGGAGTGTGGAGCCACCCTTTAATTACCATTGCTCCTAGGTCCACTCTGATCCGGAGTGGTAGTACCTCTTAGGGTCCCAACTATGGGTTGAATAGAAACCAACGTGAAAACAACAAATATATTCTATTAAAAAAATTTTTTCTTCAAAATCTTTGGATTCAGCATTAAATAACCTGAAAAGGGTTGATATGCCGTAAAACAAAAACAACCAACCAACCTATCAAAGTCATATTTTTCATATAATTTTTGAAATGATTATGATATTATATAATAATCCATAGAGAATTGGCTCTATAATAATAAATAAGAAATCTTGCATGAATTAAGATATAATTTATGCATATTTTACAACCGGGCAACGCCGGGTGGCCTGATAGTGCATCGATATAAAACGTGATACGATTTAAAGTCACACATGCACAAACTCATGAGTACTGAAAAAATATAAATGCAGCAGATGCTATGAAAATAAAAAGACACTTGGACATTTTATTGGTATCAAATGTTCAATCCCTTGTCTTTTTGGCCCAAACCCGACCTTGCAAAAGCTAGTTCCATCCAATCAATTCAGAGACAATGGTGAACAATTGGTTGGAAAGGTCAGCCATCTTTAATATATTTAATGTACCGCATAGAAAAATTGAAATTGTTAGGACTTTATTTTTTAATGAATAAATCGTTTTGTGTGCATGTTTTTTTTTTTTTTTTGTTTTTTTACAGAAAACAATTAGACTAATTATGAGAATTGAGGCCAATATTTTTATTTGGTTTCAAATAGTTTTGTTTTTCTTTTATTTAAGAAAAAAATAAAAAGGAAAGTTGTAATATTTTCATAGAAGATACAGAATTTCGTGGTTAGAGAATGAATGTGGTGGTTTTAAGCAAATTTGAAAGTTTCCAACCCTGTCTATGTTAAAAATAGCTTTCTAAAACCTCGTGTATTTTGAGTTATTTGGAGTTATCTCCCTTATTCATTCAGGTTATTTTCAAAATGGTGTTGCCACATCATCACTGTTCATTTAGTCACAAAATTTGTTTTTCTTGCATTCAATTTTTTGCTGACTTCTCATCCTCACAGTTGCTGCTGCTGCTCTGGTTAACCACTTCTCCGGCCGCAACAGGATAGGAATACCGAGTCTTGTAACTGTATCTCCAGTAATTACTGCCTTCCATAGTTGTTGTCATCTCACCACGCTTCAGCTAAGTAATCCTTTGGACTGCTTTAGGTAGGATTGAAGCCACTACCTTCAGACAATATTCATCTGAAACCGTACAGACCCAACACCTCCCTCCATTGTGCCATGGGCCCTCGAAGAAGGCCAGAGGAACAGTTGGCCGAAACATGGTGAAGCAACAATAACTATGAAGATGAGGATAACAGTCCGCAAAAAGAATGAATTCACAAAATTATGAAGTCTCATCTCAAGGATTGAAAAAAAAAAATAAATAAAAAACAAATAATTTGATTTTCTTATTTAAAACAAAAATCGGTATTTAATTGGAGAAGTTATATATATTTAAACATTTGTTTGGTTTGTCCGTTCAAGCTTTTTGAGGTCTAAACCAGTTTTCATGTACAGCAGATTTTTGTTTGCTGTAAATAGTCGAGTGATCAAACGGTCTATAAAAGCGTAAGAATACAAAAATTTGTTTGTCTCTTTCTTAAAACAATCCCACAACCTGCTTTTCCCACCTAACCAGTTGGAGTTAATACCTCATCCCATATGGGAGTAAGCAAAGAAAAAGCAGGCCAGGGAAAACTGGATGACTCCGTTGAAAATGGCCTCTGAAATCTAAATGAGTTTTGTGAAATTTGGTCTGACATTCACTCTTCATCTGAAATAGAAGACTTACATGAAATCGGTTGCCAATATAGCTAAAAAAAAAAAAAAAAAAAAAAAAAATGGTTGGATCATTCTACCACTCAAGTAGATATCTCATTGCCGATGCAATCCTCTACCTGTATAAGAGCCAAGTATGTCCTAAAATTGAGTACTGTTGCCACATCTGGGCAGGAGCTGCTCGGAATAACCTATCCCGTCTTGACAGAGTTCACAACCAACTTTGTAATCTAGTAGGTGATGCTTTTTTTTCTTTTTTGCAACCTATTTCCCACAGAAGAGACGTTGCAAGCTTGTCTTTGTTCTATCATTATTTTCGTGGCAAGTGCTCGACTGAGCACCAATCTATGCCCCCCTCCCATCAATCTTTCACAACCTCCCCCCCAAAAAAAACATTTGTTTAACCAAAACCAAAAACCAGTATCAAAAATTTCCCCACTCATTATCGGTGCCTAAAGCTAAACGTAGATTCCACAAACAAAGCTTCTTCCCTAGAACTGCCTGTCTGTAGAACTGTTCCGCCGGTCTGCTTTCCAGTTGACTACAATAGTCATCTTCAAGTCTAATGTAAACAATTAAATAACCAACTTATACTAAATTTCAATCGCAAAGGATTACTATGCTATTGTCTTAATGACTACTGTACACACAGTCACCCTTATCTTGGAGTGGCCTCCGACACTTGATGTGTGGTAACCCCTTTGTAAAAAAAAAAAAAAAAAAAAAAAAATTCGGTTTTGCTATGGCCAACATAAAACTTATATCTAATATGAAAGAAGATAAAGCAAGTGCTCTGACGAACAATACCCTCAACAAATCCGACAAGCAGCAAAATCACACCCCTACACTAAAGATCCCTAGATGCTGTAAAGCCTTCAACTCAAATAGCTTTTTTCCTCTGATTGGTGCACTTTGGAATCCCCTCCCGGACCCCTGCTTCCCTGATATGTATATATGTTCAAGTGTAATGTGAACAGAAATTTTGCTGCCAAACTTCCAAAATAATATCTCTACAAATCTGGTCCCAAATAGTAGCCCCTCACGACTAAGTGGCCCTGTGCCTTTGGGTGAAATGACTAAAAAAAAAAAAAAAAAAAAAAGTAGAACGTCAAGGAGAAGAAGATTCCTGCAGATCTTTGGCAGAACTGACAATCAGATGAAGAGAAATGGTTTACTAGGAATTAATATCGGATACCACAGACATGAATCTTTTCGACTTAGCATGCTGTGCTTCAGAATAGTATAAACTAAACATTAATCAGAAGTGATTTTTCCAGGGCATTCATCATCAAGGCCGAATATCAGCTGCTGTGATATTGTAAACAAACACGGATGAAATTTGATGAACAATTTTTTGTTTTTTGCGAATTAGTCCACCAGGCAAATTATTTCTCATCTATTATATATAAATCTCACATGTTTGCATGCATGTCCCTTTCGAATTTTTTGCTGCATGGGCTGCTTCGTTTTTTTTTTTTATTACAGTTTAAATAGCTACATGTTCCTAACTTTTGAACATGTAGCTACTATTTTCGATTTGTCCAAAATTTTTCAACTTGTAAATATGCAGGTCTTCCCAGATTCAGTAGCTTTCGACACACACAACTCGGGAACGTATCGAGTCTCATACAACCTGCATTTTTTATATTTTCCCTTTTGGCACATTTACATTTAATTCTATTGTTTCTACCTCCAATGCTTTAACTGAGAATCTATCACCAACGATTATTTTTTCTGACACATCTAATTTTCGAAAGTTAATAAATTTCTTCCGATTCGACGAATGTGTGTGTGTTTAAATTTGTGTGTGTGTGTAATATATGTATACATGTGTGTATATAATGTGTGTATTTGATTAAAAAGAGAAAGAGATATACAATGTGGGTAAATGAACAAACGTTTCAAATCAGATACTGCTGTATCAGCAACAATCAGAGAAGGTAACCATCAGCACAAGTCAAGAGGGCCATTCCACTAACAGATTATATATAGACCAAACTAGCAATACTTTCAAGCAAAGTTATACTAGCCATAAAAGTTCTCTCGCGAATCCGAAGTATATAGTAATAAGACATCACTGACTGCATATTACAGTGAACTAACAAGAAAAAAAAAAACTAAACACCAATTGTTAACTGGGAAATCCTGAAAAAAAAAAAAAAAATCCTGACAAGATCGGTATTATTATGAAGTTCGATGTCTCGGACCACAAGTATTGAAAAACCTGCATATATATATATATATATATATATATATATATATATATATATATATATATATATATACACACACACACACACACACACAAAGGGAAAGAGCTAAATGCTCAGCAGCCTTACAATCGACTGCATCACTGAATCCAAACTCTCATACTATGTGTCAACTCATTTGGAAGTCTCTTGCAGGACTTAAAAGTCACCTGAGGCTAAAGCATGAATGAATGAAAAAAATAAGTTGTTGGAACCTCAGACGTCGAAATACTGATGTAATGGAATAACCTAACATCCCTTCATAGATGAAATGAACTATGTATATATTGACCCTCTCACGTGACTGAGGCCGAAGGAAAAAAGACAGTCAGAGAATAAGAAAAGATGTCGAGTTACTCTTACGCCATTTGTATTATTCCCTTGTAAATAAACCCCTTTGTCTTTCACCCATAACCGCGTGTTTCTTGCTGTATTCTTATTTAAAGTAAGGATATAACAAATATATCACATGATGAGAGAGGTCACATCGCGGAATACCGTTAATAACAGGAGGAAAACATGTTCAGATACGTATTAACATTGCATTTCTTTCAATAAGTCTGATGAAATGCCAACCTCGACAATTTTAGAACAATATAGTTTTAAATTGTTTAGTTGATGTCGAAACAATTGTAACATTCGAAAAAATACAAATATGTTTATATGAATGCTCGATTACAGAAATGTTAATCTTTTTTCTTTTTTTTTTACACAGTGATCACCACTTATCAAGGTCCGGAAGCCACTCAGGGATAAGGGTTATTGCAAGTACATTACGTTAGTGTGGAGATTTGTTGAAGTGTTTACTTAAGGGGGCGGTTCATTAGGAATTTGTTAACGTTGGACTTGAACACATCCAAGTTGTAGTCCGGTGGGAAGCAGGCAGACGGAACAGAGTTCCACAGGCGTGCAGTTCTAAGAAAGAAGCTTTGTTCATGGAATCCGCGTTTTGATTTAGGCACAGATAAAGAGTGGGGGAAACTTTTGACAGTGGATTCAGCTAGACAGGTGTTTTTCGTGAAAGATTAGCGAGGGGGGACCAGAGATTGGAGTTCAGACGAGCACCTGCCATGGAAATAACGATAAAACAAGGATAGGCTTGCAACGTCTCTTTTGTGGGAGAGAGGTTGCAGGGTGGAGAAAAGGGCATTCCCCACTAAGCCACAAAGTCTATTTTGTACTCTGTCAAGGCAGGATAGGCTGTTTTTAGCAGCTCCTGTCCAGATATGGCAGCAGTATTCCATCCTTGGACGTACTTGGCTTTTATATAAATCATGTTGCTTAATATTTTAGTCCATTTACCCGGCTTAATTTTTATTGATATATATATATACATTGCCACTGGCGAATAGATTTTAATATATTAAACCTTTGGGAAAAATTTTCTTATCACATATCGAATCTCAGGTGAATAGGCTAAATAATCTATAGGAAAGGGGGAAGGTACAGAAATTTAGATGGTTGTCCAGGTTGTACTATGGGATGGGGTAGGGGGTCTACTGTAAGTGCAGTGTGCCCACCCCCTTGCTCTTTAGACAAAGTATAACAAAGTAAGCAGGGTTCCCATGCAATGTGAGGTTAACCACAGGGAAAGGGGTCAGGAACAGTACCTAAATGACCTCTTTACTAGAGAAGAGGCTAAAGAAATTGGGAAGGGGCTTAACATGCATGGAGAAAGGAGGAGTAAAGTGGACATGTAACAGAGAGAGAGAGAAAAGGACAGTGGTTAAAAAAAAAAAAAAAAAAAAAAGCAGTGGACCAGTGGTAAAAATAATCGGGGATAGGGGCGAACAAAGCTGTAAGCTAAATCACTTGAAGTAATTATGTAATAATAAAAAATGTCACAAAATAAAGCCAACCAAAAATGTCACAAAATAAAGCCCCCTCTCTCCCCCGCCTAAAAAAATGTTACGAAATAAAACACCCCAAAAATGTCACAGATTGATACATCCGGAAGACGCGAGAGTTAGCCAACCATATTGAAAAAAAAAATGAATAAATAATATGCTGCTCTTAGCACTGGTATTCAACCAGACATTATATATATATATATATATATATATATATATATATATATATATATATATATATATATATATATATATATATTATATACACACACACACACATTGGGGAGAGACTTCAAAGAGAGAAAGAGGGAATAAAATATAAGTAAAAAATATGAAACATCACCTTAAATGGAAAATGTTACAATAAAACCTAATTGAGGGAGAAAACAAAATCTTTATTAAAGCAGCTTCTCCCAGACAACACGTTTCCAATTTAAGCAAAGGAATGGCGAAGATTTAGGAATGCTAAGGTGGCCCAGAGTTGTTGTTTTTTTTTCTTTTACCTTTTCTAAAACCTGCCTTAAATCGTTTCATAATACTGGGTCCATCAAATTTAAATTGACCTTCCATCAAACTAACCGCCAGTAGCAGCGGAGAGGAAGTGAGTGTAGAAAAAAAAAAAAAAAAAAAAAAAAAAAAAAAAAAAAAAACAGATTGTTCATTTGTGGGATCTCGTATCAAAAGAAGGCTTGGAACAAAAAATAAAAATAAAAATAAAATAAAATAATAAAATAAGTAATCCCCCATCACTAGGGGAAAAAAAAAAAAAACGGCTAAAAGAGTAGCGCCTGGGTGGGTGGGGATAGAAGAAATAACTAAAAATAAATAAGTAAAAGGTGGTGCAGGGGTGGGAGAAGGTGTAGGTGGATAATATGGAAAGGAAGTGGACTAAAGAATGAAGAGTCGGTGGCGGCGGGCGGTGCGGTGGAGGTGTATTCTGTTGGTCCCAACCTTCTTCCCGACCTTCTCTCCAAACTGCCCGCCTCTTTGCACCCAACCTTGATTCTAAAGACATCTCCAAACATGCCACAATCCATCAATATGCACTAAAGTGCAACATTTTTACTCCTGCCTCATGAAATATGTATTGTCTTGGCATTATAAATCATACTTCTTACCCAACTTCCTCCGTTAAAAGAGGAGGAGAGAAAAGGGGAGATGGTAATATGCGTTGGGAACGGACGGGGGAGGGGAGATACGGAGTGGAAGGTCCGATCACATTTCCTGGGTTTGAGTTTAAGCTTGTGTGTGTGTGTACAGGTAGGGGTAAGGCGAAGGCGGGTGTCACGGAATGACACACACCGTCGTGCGTACAAAATAATAATAATAATAATAATAAAAATAAAAAATAAATAAAAATAAAATAAAATAAAGAAAAATCACGTTTGGCTGTGGAAGTGTGCCCATATACTAGACTTCTTTCTTCTGTTTTTAATATATATTACCCCTCACACACAATATATATATATATATATATATATATATATATATATATATATATATATATATATATATATATATATATATATAATAGAAAAGTCAGCATATTGTAGAATTAAATTTGCAATATTTTATTTAAGACAAGGAATACAAAATAAAAATCTCACCTGCGTGTTTAAATGTAGGTATGTTCGCCTAAAACTTTCGACAGAGGCGGCGTATTTTCATGAGATCGGTACCGTTTTGAAGCTCGACCGAAAAATTGGCTAAAAACATTAATTTCTTCACCGACCACTTTTCTACATCTAGCGGTTGCTTTTTTCGCCAATATTTTCAAAAGTCATGTCCCCTTTTTGATTGACTACCCTTAATTTAAACCTTCGCCACTTCCGGTTTGGAGATGGACGCAACGGCAAAAACGTCACTTTTTTTTTCATGTGGTTTTTCATGTGGTTTTCTTCTCCGTGGTACGGGTTCGAACTTGCCTAACTACTACCACTTTTTTTTTTTTTTTTTTTTTTTTTTGCTTAACATAACACACACCTTCAAACACGAGGGCAACGCCGGGCACCCAGGCTAGTACAAAATAAAGGTTAAAACTTCCATACTCCATGGACTTTCAAAGAAAGGCTTTTCTCCTCAGAGGCAAAAGTTAACAAAAAGGTAAGTATTAATAAGTATCTATTTTTGCTGGCCAGCTCAATTTTTGAAAATAGTCGAGAAAGAAAAACAAATTTATAGATAAAATGAAAAGGGAATACTCAGCAAAGTCCGATGTGTATGGTTGTAAATACCCAGTGATATCCAAAAGTTCGCAATAGGTGGGGGGGGGCGATTAACGAGTCGAAAAAAATCAAAAGGACCCCTTCCTAGGGGCTAACAATTGATCTCTAAATGAGATACATAGATATTCGAATATTCCATTAAAGTTCTACTATACCTTTCAAATATTGGTAAAGTTAAGAATTTTTAATTTTCTTCTTTCCCCCCAATTGACCAATTAAATATGTTATAGTAAATCTTTCTCATAGTCTCTTGATTTTACTGGATTCCAAAACCAGAATTTATCTAGTCTGGTGGAGTATCCAGCTTTGTGCTGTTACATTCTAAGTAACATCACTTGGAGAAGGTGCATCATTTCTCGTAAAAGCCACCGAGTGTTAGCCATACTGAGGAGATCTTATTTTGGTCGCAAATCGTACTATGCGATTTTGAATATTTGGTCAAAGTTTACTTGTAGCAAAAAGTATATTCATGCCAGGTTGTTCTGACAAACCCTTTTACAGAGAAATCTTAGACAATTGAGGATAGTGTGTAGTAGGCATTCAAGTTCTGTGCGTGTGTGTGTGTGCATAAGTAACCTTATCTATCAGCCTGAGGAAAGGTCTCGACCAAACTCCTCTTTCACTTTTTGATTTACAAACTTGAAACTTGACACATAGCGGATTTTGACCTATGAAACAAATTTGATTTGGTTCTTAGCCGGTAAAAATAGTTTCTAAGGGGGTCAAAATTAAATAAAAATATTGCACTAGATAAGGCAGGGGAGGAGAGGGCAGTAGCCCTTGATATGTCTAAGGCTATTGACAGGGTATGGTACAAGGGTCTTCTCATGAAAATCTTATGGTGTTATTGTTATTATTGTTATGGTTTAACATAATTAGATCCTTTTTAAATGAGAGAAGAATCCAGGTTGTCATCGATGGGCGTACGTCCAAAAAGTTTTATGTAAATGCGGGTGTACCTCAGGGATCGATCCTTGGACCTTTATTATTTCTGATATTCATAAATGACTTACCTGATGAAATTGTCTCTGAGATGAGTATATTTGCCAATAACACCACACTCTATAGTAGGCATGTGGGGAAAACTAATGAGCACATATCTAAGGTAACCGCAGAAACCCTAGAGGAAGACTTTCAGTCTGTAGTGGAATGTGGTCAAAAATTGATGGTAACATTCAATGCTGCCAAGACACAGCTCGTTTCCTTTAATAATTACATGAAACCTTACCAACCACCAATAGCTAAAGATACTTTACCTGAAAGCACTTCATTCAAGCTCCTCGGCTTAACATTCACAGGAAACATGAGTTAGAATAGATACCTCAAGATCATTGCCAAGGCTGCTGCAAAGAAGGTGGGCTCTCTACCGTGCAAGAAAGTCACTTACACCTGAAAGTATCCTGTACCTCTACAAAGCCACCATTCGCCCATGTATGAAGTACTGCTGTCACATTTGGGCTGGTGTATCTGCTACTAGTCTCTCGTTCCTGGACAGAGTCCAAAAGAGACTCGTCAACCTAATAGGTCCCGAACTGTCATTTAAGCTTCAGACCCTGTCCCATCAACGAAATGTTGCATCCCTCTGCCTATTTTATAAGTATTTTAATGGTGGATGCTCTGACGAAGTACAAGCCCTTGTACCCCCTTGATGAAAATACATCTAACAAACCTGACAAGCAGCAAAGTCCCACCCCTACACAGTCGAGATCCCTAGATGTTAGAAAGCCTTCTACTCTAATAGATTCTTCCCCAGAACTGATAGACTTTGGAATTCTCCCCTGGTTTCCTGCTTCCCCAACTGTACTGACATGCAGAAGTTCAAGTGTAATGTGAACAGACATTTTGCTAAACTCCCTACATAGTGCCCTTGCAACTTGGTAATATATATATGAGCCAAAACGGGATTAATAAACTTCCATGGCCAAGTCAATCTCCGGATATGAACCCAATTGAAAATCTTTGAGGCATATTAGACAGGAACCTTTGCAAAAAGAAAAAAGTCATCTTCTAAGCCCAAATTTTCAGCATAATTGCCTCAGAAATTCCTCAAGATAATATTCGTCAACTGACCAATACAATTTTTTTATTTTTTATTTTGTTCTTTAAATTATATGTTTATTGTTTATTGAAATAAACTGTTTTATGGGTGTTTATTCTTTTCTGTCAAGTGTGTGTGTATGTGTGTATATAGAGAGAGGAGGAGAAAAAACCCCCCAAACTATCCCCTCCCCTTTATATGAAGTAGCATTTCAATAATGAAAGCATGCATTAAATGAACACCCAAGACCATTCTTCTTGTTCCTATTTTCAAACAAACTCAAAACTATGTAGGAATTGTTTTATTGTTTCAATTCCTATTATTTGTCTGCTGACAAAAAAATGGCTTTGGCCCACTTAAAGAATGAAGGCAAACGCATCAAAACGTTCACTGAAACATGATTTGTTAACAATAAAACATCACAATCGCACACTCTTTGTTTTTTTCTGCTTTTTGAGATGAAAATTACGAAGATCAACGGCTCAATCCGACTATACTGAAACACACCAGCAAAGATCGAGAGTCAGTTGTAAAAAAAAGCAATGAATGAAAGAAGCAGTTGAACAAAAGCAATATTTAGCCTGGTCAGTGCTAGATGGGTGACCTTTTGGGAATACCAAGTGCTGTAGAAAACTAACATCGTCATTTCCTCTGATGAGAATAAGAGACTGGGGGACCACTTGTCAGGTTGATATTCCCATGAAATTTCCTCCTTTGAAGGAAGCCAGTTAAACTCATATGGAGTGAATGTCGCTTTTGTTCAGTTGGACAGGTTTACAATCAAAACCGAGCCTGACCAAATTCAAACCTAATCTAACTGAACATAAAAAGTTTCATCAGTTTAGAGCCCAAAGGCCAATATATCTATGAATACTATAGAAATCTTACTTCTCCCTTTGCCCATTCTACTAATATATATATATATATATATATATTGGCAAGGGAGTTGGTCTTAGGGCACCAGTTATGGTCCGGTATGCCCTGTTCAGCTCTGCGACCACAGGCACTCACTATTTGGCCACCAATCAGTGAGACAAAGACTAAAATCTCGCAGTAGCTTCACCAATATAGAGGAAATCGATCCCAGGCAAGCTGCCTCCTATAGGATGGAACGATAGCGAGACTATAACAGCAGGAATAAAAATAAAGCCCTACCAGACCCAAAAGAAACACTCCCACTGGGTTCAAACCTTGGTAGAAAAAACTGGGTGACTAAATAGAGCCAGAGCCAAAGTAGGCAAAACAAAAGACAATCTCCACAAGTGGGGTCTAGACACCTCACCTTTATGTCCATGTGGAGAGGTACAAACGATGCACCACCTTAGGGAAAACTGCCGATTGGGTCCTCAGTGCTCAAACCAAGACCTTAAGGAGGCAAACAGCACCGCCATGCGATGGGTTAATTTCTATTGCGTTAAGATATGATGATATATATATATATATGTATATATATATATATATAAATAATGAAATCAAAGGAAATGCAGTGTTTACCTGATATAAGCAATGGTAAACTTTAATCTAATATAAGTATTTATATATACATATTTTAATCCCAGCCAAATAAAAAAAGCTCAATACATACACAATAGAGAGTAGAGCTTATTACAAGAGAAAAGAAATTAAAACTAAGTTGAAATTTACAATAAAATTTATTGTTCGACTGAATACTCCAGAGACTTTGTAAATTGTTTTTGATTATAAATTTCAACTTACAGTTTTAATTCCTTTTCTCTTTATATTATATATATATATATAAATGAAAATAGGAATTACAGTTAAGTTTACCAAAATAATCCAAGATGGCAAAACTAAAGTATATTATAAATATTGAAGAGTTAATATTTATAAAGTAATCTCAACCAGATGTAAAAGCTTGATAAAACCAAATAGGAAATAGAGCTTATAATAAAGTATTTCATCGAAATTCTACGGATTAAGGACTATCCACTTATTTTGTGCTTCCTTTTTTAAAATTAAATATGTTTTTAACATGTTTTATTAACTACTTGTTCTTATATATATATATATATATATATATATACATACACACTAGTTGGCAGGCCGGCGTTGCCCAGTCATACAATACGCTTAAATTAATACAATATTTTAATTTATGCAGATTGCGTAAGTATTATTATAGAATCAATCCTCTGTTGAATATTAAATATTATGAGGAATAATTTGCTTGGTAGTACCACTTCTTTTATCATAAATTGAACTCATTAATAAGAAAAAATTAAAATAAAATGGTGAGGCATTATAATAAACCTGTTTTTTTTTTCCAAGAAGAAATGATTTGCTGAGATTGTGCCATCTCTTTTGACTGGTGTAACATAAAATATTTTGCTGATACTTATCAGATGAACTTCTGTACAAAACCTCAGTCGTTTTGGAACCTATGAGGAAGGATGTAGCAAAACAAAAAAGGAAAGGTCTAACAAGACGCAAAGCAAATTTCACTACACAGGTTTTATCAAAAGGTCTGAGGAGACGCAGAGCACTGTTCAGGTCTGAATGCAGGTCTGAACGCTTCCCCAACTCCTCCCAGCAACCTGCTTTTATCATGTCCAGCGTGCCCCATTAGCAGGTGTGTCATGTGACCATGCGAGAACTGTGCGAGATCGAAGGCTTTAAAAAGATCATGGATGCTATTCTGGATTATTTGATTTTTCTTTCTTCTCAGCCTGCAGGAGAGAAGGACATCTCCGATGTGAGTGTTGATTATTTATCATTTCTACAGCCACATCAAGCACAAACGTGTGGCCGCTGGCTTCTTTGATGAACATCACATAGAACACACACACACAAAGTGACTTTTATATAATAGATATAAAGAAAAGTTATATAATAGATATAAAGAAAAGTGGAATTTTGTTAAAAAGCAGAGAAATCACATCCCTGTGTATGCCATGTTTTGAGGTACAAATAATAATTGCTTAAATCTGCAGTTTTGCATAACTTTTACAAAATTGTGCGTTTCGTACTAATTTTTATCACAAAAACGTGTTGCTTTCTAGATGTACAGTTTCCTTTGTCCCATGTGGCCACTTTTGTTTGGCAAAAAATAATCAGGATACTTTTTTTTTAAACCATCAACTGAAACGTTTTACATGACTATATTTGTACGAACACTAGCAGAGCATAATTTTGGGAACGGAAGCTGCACAATCATATTTATATCTATGCTTCCGTTCAGTCTTGAAAGACAGAGGATACCCCTTAGAGGCAGTAGCGCGTGTAATTGTGAGGCAAGGGTTGCGCAATCTCCAACCACACCTCTCCTGCAAGGAGAACACCAGGACGACTGGAAACAATGCTGAGATAAGCGGAGAGCACATACAGCATCTAAAAGTCCCAAATGGTCACCCAGTTAGTACTGACCAGGTTCAACTTGCTTAACTTCGGTGATCCAGCGGGAACCGGTGTGTTAACGTGATTATATTTATATACCTCAAAACCTAACGGGTCCAGATTGGTGTTGATCTATACGGAGCTATCACTTATCACAGGGTTTCCCAAAGTAAGCTCCATGAAGCCCTGGGGCTCTGTGAGTGAGGCTGAGGGGTTCCAGAAGGCCTTTCTTGGAGAAGACAAAATGCTTTATATGGAAAAGTTAAATGGCTGCACGCATTCAATTATTGATCTTTTTTACTGGTAAAAGATGTGATACATAACTGCAGGTGTAAAGAGGTTCAGGATGGTTCACATAGGGCTGAGAACACAAATTCGTTTTCACAGTTTCGCTTTTTTTATACTGAAAAGCCAAAGACACACACGTGGGCCAATAAATATGGCGAAAATCATGCGTAAAAGTTGCCCTAATTAAAGATACATGCCGAGTCATTTTGTAAATCTTAGATATCATCTCGGTAGCATATAAAAAGTTATAAGAATGAGCGAGCAAGCTGAGAACCAGCCCGAAAAAAGCTTTGGCAAACATACAGAAAAAAAATACAAACACATATTTTGCCTTTTTATATATAGACCAGCGGGGGGGGGGTACCCGGCGTTGCCTGGGTGCTTGGAGGTGTAAAAGAAAAAAGTTTTAGTAGGAAGGTAGGATTGAACCCCGAAGCCTTGACGCGAAGATGGAAACGAAAGGGGAAAAAAAGCCAACCACCTAACCATCTCAGCCATGAGAGGAGAGGAATTAATAAGCATGTTAAGTTAAGGGTTAAAAAGTGAGTCAAGTCAAAGAGGTTTGATTAACAGGTGGCCACTTAATGAGGTCATCGTAGGAGCGTTACGATGGCTTGGCAGTTTTGTTTATTTACTGCTTTTTGAGGTTTGTTTACTTTGTTTCAATGCGGGGCAGTTTTGGCTTCCCCAAGATGATGGTGGGGGGTGGGAAACCAGCTCCCCATTTAAAGGGGATTGTCCAAATTGAATAGCAATTGTCTGATATAAGGAGAAACCCTGCATTGTTCAAAGCTGATTGCTTTTGGACATTCCTGGCGATCGCGACTGGAACAATGACGAATTAGTTTCCCTTGTATTATATGAAAAAGCCGAATTCACATGCGGCGATCCAAAAATGTAGAATATTTAGCTTTTCAAAGTCAGGCAAATTAAATAGACAGGCGACCCCCGCTGTTAAATCGTAGACATTATGATTTCGACGTGATATAAAAAGTTTTAAGAATGACCGACGGCCTCGAGAACCTGCCGAAAAAAGCCTTTTGCAGACATACACAAAAAGTGACGATACATACATACATACACATTCTCGCTTTTATATATAGATGATTGAAGTCAAAAGTGGAATTCAATTCATTTGGCAAAAAAACTAAAACAATTGTACCTCAATTTCCATGTAGGGAAAGGATGGTAGAAATTTACAGAGAAAAGGATACATTAGTCCAACATTTGTCAAAATTCATCTCGCTATTGCATTTATTACCTCCCTTGGAAGTCTATTCCAAGATCCAATGATTCTGATTGAGAACGCGGCCCTCCATCCGATGCAATCAAAGGTCAGCAAAAGATGGTGGCGTCAATTCTCGCACACGATATCATAGTAACACGCAATCACACAAAGTCTCATCATCTCTGCAGCCTCTCGAGGTATGACAGTTTCAGCTGCTAAAAGAAAAAAACTGCTATAGAAAGCATTTATCAGCAACTCACCTGTTTTGAAGACGTCGCATCGTGTGGATGACCGGTTCCATTGTAAACGCTGTTAAGTTGCTGCACGTGGGTCTCGTTTGTATCGCTGAAATGCCAGGTGAAGGTTAAATCGGAGCCAATTGATACGGAAGCCTCAAATAATTCATGCTGGCCTTGAAAGACGGCAACAATACTGCCCTCAAGATTTTGATGGGATGGTGTACAAGATGGTTGCTGGTAAGGGATGTGGACAAGGCAGAGTGGCAATTTGGTTGGGTTGGGGATGATGACCCTTTCTGTAATTTGCTCCACAATTTCAGAAAGGGAATTTTTGAAGACAACACCTGTTACAGAAAGAACATGAATTTTTATTCTTAAATTGAAAGAAAAAAAGTTTATAATTTATTGTTTACTTATTGAATTTAGTGTCATCAAATTGAGAACATTATAGAATAAGAGAGAAAGAGAGGGGGGGAATAAGATGGCGAAAAGGACAGAGAGAGAAAGAGAGAAGCAAAAACAAATACAAGAACGCAAAGAGAGAAAGATAAATTACAGAACAGAGAGAAAGAGAGGGAGAGAAAGAAAATACAGAGAGAGAGAGAGAGAGAGAGAGAGAGAGAAAATACAGAGTGAGAGAGAAAATACAGAGAGAGAGAGAGAGAGAGAGAGAGAGAGAAAATAGAGAGAGAGAGAGAAAATACAGAGAGAGAGAGAAAATACAGAGAGAGAGAGAAAATACAGAGAGAGAGAGAGAGAGAGTGAAAGAAAATACAGAGAGAGAAAATACAAGAACAGAGGGAGAAATAGGAAATACAAGAACAGAGAGAGAAATCGGAAATACAAAAACAGGGAAAAAAGAGAAAATACAAAAAATTAGAGAGAGAGAGAGAGCGGAAATACAAAAGAGAGAGAGAGAAATACAAAAAATGAGAGAGAGAGAGGAAATACAAAAAATGAGAGAGAGAGAGAGAGAGAGGAAATACAAAAAATGAGAGAGAGAGAGAGAGAGAGGAAATACAAAAAATGAGAGAGAGAGAGAGAGAGGAAATACAAAAAATGAGAGAGAGAGAGGAAATACAAAAAATGAGAGAGAGAGAGGAAATACAAAAAATGAGAGAGAGAGGGAGAGGAAATACAAAAAATGAGAGAGAGAGGAAATACAAAAAATGAGAGAGAGAGAGAGGAAATACAAAAAATGAGAGAGAGAGAGAGAGAGAGAGAGAGAGGGGGGAAATACAAAAAATGAGAGAGAGAGGAAATACAAAAAATGAGAGAGAGAGGAAATACAAAAAATGAGAGAGAGAGGAAATACAAAAAATGAGAGAGAGAGGAAATACAAAAAATGAGAGAGAGAGGAAATACAAAAAATGAGAGAGAGAGGGGAAATACAAAAAATGAGAGAGAGAGAGGAAATACAAAAAATGAGAGAGAGAGAGGAAATACAAAAAATGAGAGAGAGAGAGGAAATACAAAAAATGAGAGAGAGAGAGAGGAAATACAAAAAATGAGAGAGAGAGAGAGGAAATACAAAAAATGAGAGAGAGAGAGGAAATACAAAAAATGAGAGAGAGAGAGGAAATACAAAAAATGAGAGAGAGAGGAAATACAAAAAATGAGAGAGAGAGAGGAAATACAAAAAATGAGAGAGAGAGAGGAAATACAAAAAATGAGAGAGAGAGAGGAAATACAAAAAATGAGAGAGAGAGAGGAAATACAAAAAATGAGAGAGAGAGAGGAAATACAAAAAATGAGAGAGAGAGAGGAAATACAAAAAATGAGAGAGAGAGAGGAAATACAAAAAATGAGAGAGAGAGAGGAAATACAAAAAATGAGAGAGAGAGAGGAAATACAAAAAATGAGAGAGAGAGAGGAAATACAAAAAATGAGAGAGAGAGAGGAAATACAAAAAATGAGAGAGAGAGAGGAAATACAAAAAATGAGAGAGAGAGAGGAAATACAAAAAATGAAAGAGAGAGAGAGAGAGAGAGAGAGAGAGAGAGAGGAAATACAAAAAATGAGAGAGAGAGGAAATACAAAAAATGAGAGAGAGAGGAAATACAAAAAATGAGAGAGAGAGAGAGGAAATACAAAAAATGAGAGAGAGAGAGAGAGAGGAAATACAAAAAATGAGAGAGAGAAGAAATACAAATAATGAGAGAGAGAGAGAGGAAATACAAAAAATGAGAGAGAGAGAGAGAGAGAGAGAGAGAGGGGAAATACAAAAAATGAGAGAGAGAGAGAGAGGGGAAATACAAAAAATGAGAGAGAGAGAGAGAGAGAGAGAGGGGAAATACAAAAAATGAGAGAGAGAGAGAGAGGGGAAATACAAAAAATGAGAGAGAGAGAGAGAGAGAGGGGAAATACAAAAAATGAGAGAGAGAGAGAGAGAGAGGGGAAATACAAAAAATGAGAGAGAGAGAGAGGGGAAATACAAAAAAAGAGAGAGAGAGAGAGGGGAAATACAAAAAATGAGAGAGAGAGAGGAAATACAAAAAAATGAGAGAGAGAGAGAGGAAATACAAAAAAATGAGAGAGAGAGAGAGGAAATACAAAAAAATGAGAGAGAGAGAGAGGAAATACAAAAAAATGAGAGAGAGAGAGAGGAAATACAAAAAAATGAGAGAGAGAGAGAGAGGAAATACAAAAAAATGAGAGAGAGAGAGAGAGGAAATACAAAAAAATGAGAGAGAGAGAGAGAGAGAGGAAATACAAAAAATTAGAGAGAGAGAGGAAATACAAAAAATGAGAGAGAGAGAGGAAATACAAAAAATGAGAGAGAGAGAGGAAATACAAAAAATGAGAGAGAGAGAGGAAATACAAAAAATGAGAGAGAGAGAGGAAATACAAAAAATGAGAGAGAGAGAGGAAATACAAAAAATGAGAGAGAGAGAGGAAATACAAAAAATGAGAGAGAGAGAGGAAATACAAAAAATGAGAGAGAGGAAATACAAAAAATGAGAGAGAGAGGAAATACAAAAATGAGAGAGAGGAAATACAAAAATGAGAGAGAGAGAGAGGAAATACAAAAAATGAGAGAGAGAGAGGAAATACAAAAAATGAGAGAGAGGGGAAATACAAAAAATGAGAGAGAGAGGAAATACAAAAAATGAGAGAGAGAGGAAATACAAAAAATGAGAGAGAGGGGAAATACAAAAAATGAGAGAGAGGGGAAATACAAAAAATGAGAGAGAGAGAGGGGATACAAAAAATGAGAGAGAGAGAATACAAAGAGAGAGAAAAAAGAGATAGAGAGAAACAGAAAATACAAATGACAAAACAGCAGAAGGGGGAGGGGAGAACTGATATTAGTAGAGAAAGTACAGACTAATAGAGAAAGAGCAAGAAGAGAATGTACCTAAGATAGAGAGTGAGCGAGTGAACCGTGATGCCATGAAGGTGAACCACTTTCAAGTCATTCAAAACAATGTTTTGATGCGCCATAAATTCTGAGCGAATGACGTCATCCAAACCGAAGGCCATTGTCCATTGTTAACAAATGAAAAACGCTAGACAAACATGAACAGGAAAAAATGTTGCCTTTGTTTTTCTCATCCGCAGTTTTAATTATCACTGCGGTAAAAACAGCAATAATTTACAAAGCATATGTAGCAGATGACAGGGGCCGTTGTTCGAATGGAAAAGTTTTAGCAACACCTTAAAGGGCAGAGGTGACCCCAGAACAGAAGTCAATAAAACCATGTGACTTCCGGGCGAAGATTTTCTATCTCATTTACTGGCGATACTTGAAACAGGAAAGACGCAGCTCTGTCCCCAGTATGCGTATATGTGTGTTGGCGGGGAGGCTGTAAAACAAATGTCACTAAATGTAACGAGACAAGAAAACTGCTGCTTTATCTATGTGTTTTTTAAAATCTCTCCACTCGTACTTTGGTAGCCTAATGTTTTCTGGGATTATAATAAACCTTTACTAAAAACTAAACGTCAGCGCTTGGGTGAATTTATACACAGACCGGCAGGGACCTGGGGTCTCTATGACAACACAAGTCTATCTTATTTTATGCACGCACTGGTAAGCAAAAACATAGCACCCACAGATCTTTGCAGGCCCCCTTTTTAGGGGTTTAGATCTGGGAAGGAAGATTTTGGGGAGAGACAATTTTAGGGAGTCATTTTTAGTGAAAACTGTAGGTTTATACTCTTGGTTTCAAATCGATGGACTCCCTTTCCTGAGGCGAACACTTGATCTCTATATGAAACACATAAATTCGAATGCCCCAATAAAGTTCTTCTTTACCTCTAAAACATTGAGTTAATAAAGTTATGAACATTATTTCCTTTTCCTTAATTGACCATTTTAAATATGTTATAGTACAGGGTGTTCCAAAAGTCTTGGGAACATTTCAAGTCCTCATATCTGCTTAAGTGAGCATGAATCTAATGACTTGATTTTCCAACAGGATGAGGCGCCATCACACTGGAGCCTCAGGGTTAGACAGTTTCTGAACACAACACTTCCAGACAGATGGATTGGACGATCTGGGCAAGATGATTACGATATCGTGCCCTGGCCTCCCAGATCTCATATCCTGCGATTTTTTTTTTTTTTTTTGTGTGAAATGACTGGTCTATGTGCCCCCCATACAAAGAGACGTGGATGAGCTGAAGGCCTGAATAACAGAAGCTACTGCAACCATTAACAACGCAATGCTGGGACGCGTTTAGCAAGAATGGAACTATTAGCTTGATGTATGTCGTGTGACCAATGGTGTTCACATTGAACATATTTAAACATTCCATGAAAAACTTGAGATTCCAAGCTTTCTGGATATAGCAGATGAGTTTTTATATCCTTAATAGTTCTTGAGATATTCAATGTGAAAATGTGTACAAGACTTTTGGAACAACATGTGTATCTTTCTTTTGGTCTCTTGATTTTATTGGATTCCAGGACAAGAATTCACCTAGTCTGGTGGAGTATCCAGCTTCATGCTGTTACATTTAAAGTAACAGCACTTATGCAGCCTTGTGCATGTTTATATGTGTTACTGGCAAATACGTGTTGGTGTTGATCTACTCTGGAATCTTATTTTTTTTTTTCAATACGTCATCTGAAATTGCCTGTGTGTGGATGAAAAACGAAGTCTCCACATTATTCAACGAGATACAGTTTTTACTCGCTAGATTTCAAATAGAATCTAGCGAGTAAAATCTCCAGATTTGGTGGGAAAACTATTAAATTAGCAACATTGATACTAACAACCCTCTATGCAACAATTTTCTTGGCCTTTTTGGCTAGGAGCAAAATGTAGTATCTGTTCTGATACCACACTTTACCTATTTTTGAGTTCGATTAGTGGAGGCGAAAGCTTTTTAGACTGAGGAAATTTTTATTTTTATCCAGAGTGCTCTTTTGTAGGAAGCTGGATTCCCTCCTCCCAACACCACCACCGTTAAAGACCGACCTTGTGTCTAACTCTGCCCTTGTGGAGAGGCAAGTAAATAGAAACCCTTTGCTTGATGACGATGAAAGTAAACAGAACACGTTGGCCTTTTAATGATTTGGGCACATGACAAAGTGGCCTTGCTGCAGTTAACATGAAATTCTAAAACAATTTAAATATTTTCTTGCAAATAATTAGTTGGACATAAAATTTATTAGTCACACATTTTTTTTTTTTGCTTTGTTTTCTCTTTCTCTGAAAACCAACCCCTCCTCTACGAAAATTTTTTCAGAAAAAAAAAAAAAAAAAAAAATGAACAGAGAATCCTAGACAGAAAGGCACCACTAACATACATTCAGAGGACACAATGGATGAAGAATCGGTTCATAAAAAGGACAAAATGGCAAAACAAAGAAGAAATAAAAGAATAGAACTTTTAAAAATAGTAATAAAAAAAAAAAAAAAAAAAAAAAAAAAAAACTTATTTTTTTCTGCTTTTATACGATTGGTCATATCTGATACGAGCCCCCCCCCCATTAATACACATCCTGGTTTGTGGTAAAAGCCATCTTTTATATAAAGGGAAGCCGCCTACGTGTGTATTTAGTTAAGTCAGAAACTACGCAAGACACACCCACAAAGCTGATATATTCTTCTTTAACAGTGCCTCTAACAGAATTTTTTTTGGGGAAGAAGAGGGAGTTTATTGGGAACCGGGGGGGGGGGAATTTTTTTTATCAATTGTTCTAAAAATAGTTTTAGCAAAATATTTTTAGGTGAAATTCGATGGGAGCAGTAGGGAAAAAGAGAGGGGAGAAATGGGTATGAGTGTGAGAAAGATTTGAAGTCTGAGTACAGTTTTTGTTACAGCGGTTGTGATTTATAAAATAACTAGCCTGGGTGCCCAGCGTTGACCGGGTGTTTGGAGGTGTGTGTTCAGCAAAATAAAAAAAAAAAAAAAAAAAAAAAAAAAAAATTCTAATAGGTAGGCAGGCTCGAACCCATGGCGCAAAGGCGGAAAAGAAAGTGGAGGTGCACGTAAGGGTGTTGATTGAGCAAAAAAAGAAAAAAAAAAAGTGGTAGTAGGCAGGCAGGCTTGAACCCGTACTGTGAAGGAGGAAAAAAATGTGACACGTTAGCTGTTGTGCTCATCGCCGACCCGGAAGTGATGTAGGTTTAAATTAAGGCTAGACAACTGAAAAGAGAGGATGACTTTCGAAAATATTGGTGAAAAAAAAGACAACAAAAAAAACAACCCTCTCTGTAGAAAAATGCCCAGTTAAGGGTGAAGGAATTAATGTTTTTAGCCAATTTTTGGATATTTGTCGTCCGAAGGGTCGAGCTTCAAAATGATACCAATCTCGTGAAAATCCGTCGCATCTGTTGAAAGTTTTTGCGAAACATACATACATACATACATTTAAACAGACAGGTGAGATTTATATTATAGATTAGCAGGATTACCCGGCATTGCTCGGGGCAAAAGTGTAACATAACTCCTACAATCTCTCTCTTCTTTACCTAATACACTCCTCTCTCTAGATATACACTGACAGAACTTGAGTCGGCATAAGGGAAATAAGTAAAAAAAAAAAAAATTAGATTTACATGGTAACATTAAAAATCGTATATTATTTTAAGAAATGAGTAATTTGTATATTTATTTATTTCATTTGTGGGCTGTTATCCTCATTTTCATAGTTGTTTTGGCCAATTGATCCTCTGGCCTTCTTCAAGTGATTAACTACGATGGGATAGGAATGCCGAGTCTCTTAACTATATCCTTAGTAATTACTGCCTTCCATAGTTGTTGTCGTCTCATCATGTTTTGGCCAATTAATCCTCTGACCAGCTTTGGGTAGGACTGAAACAGCTACCTTCAGACAATGCTCACCT
Source organism: Euprymna scolopes (assembly GCF_053919585.1). Taxonomy (NCBI): domain Eukaryota; kingdom Metazoa; phylum Mollusca; class Cephalopoda; order Sepiida; family Sepiolidae; genus Euprymna; species Euprymna scolopes. The sequence goes on from NC_136520.1 coordinate 72,566,914, forward strand.
GGAACCGTAGAGATTCAAAGCCTCTATCAATTGCGTCTTCGGGGCCTAAAACCGGCCAAAGAATTAGTTGGCCAACACGTGATGAGACGACAACTATGGAAGGCAGTAATTACTGAGGATACAGTTAAGAAATTCAGCATTCCTATCCTGTGGAAACATTGTGAAACAACAATGAAAATGAGGATAACAGTCTACAAATATCTAAATTAAAAATTGTGTTTACTTCTTTAAAACATCACGTGATATGAATGGCCATTTTGTTTTCCTGTTTTTTACCCACTTAGATGTAAGGGGTTACTATTTAAGACCATTTAAACTTTTGTATATCGGTACAGTGAGGGAAGCAGGTAGCAGGAAGGGAATTTCAACGTCAAACTGTTCGAGGGAATAAACTATTAGAGCAGGGGTTCTCAACTGGGGTCCATGGAATATTTCTGGGGGGTCCACAAAATTATTATTATTACTTATTATCATTATTATTATAGTTGTTGTAGAATACTTTATTTGAATTAAATTAGTTTTCATATAAAAATAAAGCTTAATTATATAATATTTCTTTGATTATTAAAACCTCAAAATTTATATTAGTGAAAAATAGATGATTGTCTTATGACCAATAGTTATGAAGGGGTCCACCAAGATAAAAAGGGAAAAGGGGTCTATGAATGAAAAAAGGTTGAGAACCACTGTATTAGAGTATAAAGCTTTCTAGGATTTAAGGACCTCAACAATGAAGGGGTGTGATTTTGTTACTAAATGGGTTTGTCGGGGATATGTACATCGAGGGGGCACAAGTGCAACAAGTTCATCAGAGCACATTTCATTAAAATACTTGTAAAACAGACAAGAATTAAAAGAAAAACCTTTTTTTTTTTTTTTTTTAAATATTATACATCACAGGCAATGCCAATCAAGAAAATATAAACGTTGTTGGTCTTTGGTTCGTAGTTTTGAATATACATGACAAAAAAGATACATTAACCTCCTTTAGAAATGGAGAAGGCAATCCCTTGGAGTTTGATATCATGATCACATGACTGATATCACACTATTTCTCTCCTGAATTGAGCATTGAATTCATCTGACAATGAAAAGAACATGCTGTTGACCTAACCCTAGTTATGACTTCATTTAGAGAAAAGGTTTGAAAATAGAAGCACATATATAAATTAGATAATATATATCTATACTCTTATAAATTTTTTTTTGTGCATTGATATTCATATTAAAAGTCCCCTTTTTTTCTATTTATTTAAAAAGAAAATACAACTTTGTTATATGTCTGCAAAAGATCTAGCTAATTTGCAGTCTTTTAAACATTCATTTTAATTAATTCCCTATTAGTTTATCGGGGTTTTTTATGGGATGATCATCCTTATTTAACTATTACGTGTAATTCATGCAGATATTCTACATGATTTATACTTGCGTCATATTTGCGTAAAAAGGTTATAGTAAACACAAACATCTTTCTATGTATATTTATATATGCACATATATTTGTTTTAAAAAATTTGCCTACCAAACTCCTTTCAGTTTTTGGTCCATAGACATGAAACTTAATATATAGGGTATTCAAACCCATGCAAAACTTTATATTTGGATTATGGCCGGGGAAAAATCGGTGCAAAAGTGTGAAAATTAAAAAAATGATATTTGCCACGACAGCATTATGAATATGCATATGTAACGTAATAGCTGTTGGTTGATGTTTTAATTTTTAGCCTTGCAGCAAACATGTCTTCATAGCTCAGGCATTAACGTCAAAGGAAAAAGTAAATCGTAAGCGAAATGTTTTGGTTTCGATTCTTGGTGGTGGCGCACAAGTCATTTCAAAATCTTTAAATCGTTACTATATATTGGGTCCAATATGATATAATAATAAATACGAAATCTGCATTAATCAAAATATCATATTTAAGCATATTTTACGAGCGGCCTAATGTATGTTTTAAATTCTACCTTCCCGTGCGAATATTAAATAAAATGTATTTTTTCAGTAAAAATATGCCATTCTACCAACTTTTCTTTTAACAAATTTTGTCCATCATTATTATTTTATTTCCTTATTATTTTATTTCCTTATTATTTTATTTCCTTATTATTTTATTTCCTTATTATTTTACTTCCTTATTATTTTATTTCCTTATTATTTTATTTCCTTATTATTTTATTTCCTTATTATTTTATTTCATTATTATTTTATTCATTTGAAAAACATCTTCGTATTATTTGGATTTATAAGACAACTGTTTTCATTTTGAGTGTTATTTTTCACAACGTTTCGGTCGATGTAGCCTTCGACCTTCTCCAGGTGTATTTTGTCGAACTGTCTTTTTTTTTTTTTTTCTTTTTTTTACATGGGAGTCACTCGGAGATAAGGGATATTGCATGTACAGTTGTCAATGGGACAATATCGTAGTAATCGAGATCTGATAAAGTGTCTTGGTTAAGGGAGCGGTTTATCAGGAATTTGTTTATGTTGGACTTGAAAACATCCAAGTTGTAGTCAGGTGGGAAACAGGCAAACGGAAGAGAGTTCCACAGGCGTGCAGTTCTAAGAAAGAAGCTTTGTTCATGAAATCTACGTTTTGATTTAGGCATAGATAAAGAATGGGGAAAATTATTGACAGTGGTTTCAGCTAGACGGGGTGTTTTTCGCGAAAGATTGGCGAGGGAGGACCAGAGATTGGAGCTCGGATGAGCACTTCCCATGGAAATAAGGATTAAACAAAGACAGGCTCGCAACATCTCTTCTGTGGGGGAGAGATTGCAGGGAAGAAAAAAGGGCGTCCCCCACTAGGCCATGAAGTCTATTTTGTACTCTGTCAAGGCAGACATAGAGAATTGCATCAGCAGTGAGATATCTTCTGGAGTGGTAGAAGGATCCTATCATTTTTCCAGCGACCTTGGCAACAGACTTGATGCACGTGTTCCATTTCAGGTCAGGAGTAAAGGTCAATCCCAGAAGCTTATCAAAACATGGAGTCTCCCCTAGATGAGAGTGATCCATTTCAATTGATGCCAGATAGGGATCAGAGCGTTGATGATGTAAAGATAGGAGCTTGGTTTTAGATGCATTAAAAGTAACCAGCCATCTCTTCCCCCACGCTCAAGATCAGAGGAGAGAGAATCAGAGAGAACTTTGTCATTTACGGCCTTTGATGTGTTGCCATAGATGGTTCTGTCATCAGCATAGATGTCAACGAATGATTTATGTGTTTAGGGAGATCATTGATGTACATCAGGAAGAGAGTTGGGCCCAGTATGGACCCCTGAGGGACTCCAACATTAATACTGAGGGCCTCTGATTTCTGACCATCAACCACTACTCTTATGAGCCTATCAGAGAGAAATGATTTAATTATTGAGAAAACATTTCCAGTTATACCGTAGCTGGAAATCTTGTGAAGTAGGTCCTTATGCCATACCTTATCGGCGTCCTTATGCCATACCTTATCGGCGTCCTTATGCCATACCTTATCGGCGTCCTTATGCCATACCTTATCGGCGTCCTTATGCCATACCTTATCGGCGTCCTTATGCCATACCTTATCGGCGTCCTTATGCCATACCTTATCGGCGTCCTTATGCCATACCTTATCGGCGTCCTTATGCCATACCTTATCGGCGTCCTTATGCCATACCTTATCGGCGTCCTTATGCCATACCTTATCGGCGTCCTTATGCCATACCTTATCGGCGTCCTTATGCCATACCTTATCGGCGTCCTTATGCCATACCTTATCGGCGTCCTTATGCCATACCTTATCGGCATCCTTATGCCATACCTTATCGGCGTCCTTATGCCATACCTTATCGGCAATGTTTCTATCAAACTCCGGAATCTGAACGAAATTCTGAACAGAACCCTTTATTTACACGTGGAACAGTGGTTAGATTACTTGGAAAAATCATTTGCAAAAGTGATATTATCCTGATGGATGAAGGTTCAATTCTCAGTGTGGGTAACTGAAAAATGCAATTGCGATTCACTTAGGACACCTATCCAGTCATGGCTGACGGAACGAGAGCATGCTGCCACCGTAATGTAAATAAAGGGTTCCGTTCAAAATTCTGTTCAGATTCCCCGAGTTTGATAAGATATTTCTGAAGGAAGTAAAATGTTACATGGTTTTAAAATGACACTCAAGATGAGAACAGTAGTCCAAAGATTCCAAATAACATGAATAACCAATCCTCATCTCAAAAATTCAGAAATTTAATATTAAATCTGTTATATTTACTTGCCTCCCCACGAAGGCAGGGTTAGATACAAGGCTGGGTTTAAATAGGAGTGACATCGAACTCCCTCCCAAAAGGGTCGCTCTGGATTGAGACAAAAATAAAAATTGCCTCAGTCTGGAAGAATCCTTCACTAACCGAGGACAGGAAACATATTTCGGATTATTTGCAAAAAAATATACAAAATTTACACTAGACACAAGGCTATGAAAAGTGTGGAGATGATGGGGGTCGTTGATCATCCTTGATCTAAAAAGTGACCCTTTTTAAATAATAGACCGCCCACTGTTTTCAGTTTTTTTTGTTTTTTGTTTTTGAAACCAAAAACAAACAGGCTAATCTCTAAATGAGAGTGGAATCTAAGGGGGAGAAAAAGAAAATAGGAGTGAAGTTTGTGGGAGTGGATGGTGTTGGGGGGGGGGGTCAAAAGACAGAATTAGGAAGGTCACCTCTATAACCAGATTCTACACTATGATCCCAGCCCGAAGGCCGAGAATGACTAAAGTCGTGTGAGTCCTTGTTTACTTGCCTCCCCACGAGGGCCGAGACGCAAGATCGTTTCTCTAGTATGGGGAAAATTCAGCAAAGGGGGATACTGGATTGGAGCAAAAATTAAAATTGCCTCAGTCTAGAAGGACTTCACTGGCGGAGGTTAAAAAAGATAGAGAGTTCAGAGTCAGAACAGATTGCTTAAGCGGTGTAATATTTTTTTTTAAAGCAATATTTTTCTTTTAACTTGATCATAAATACGGTAATAGTTTGATCTGTTACCCCCTCCCCACAAGAAAAAGATAAGATATGAAAAAATCCCTTAAAAGAAAATGGAGAAAAGAAAAAAAAAACAGAAAGAAAAATATTGTTCAGAATGAGGAAGTAGGGTGGATGGGTGAGGAACTTCTGGTGCCGACATCAATCAATCAAATTTTCTTACTATTTTTTTAATCCAAACGTTACATTTTTTTTCATATCTGTCTTAAAAAAAAAGACATCACTAAAAAGAAAATATGAGCTTGAACAGTTATTTTAGAATTAAGTTACGATTCTTTATATTTATAGGAAAGAACAATTCACTTGAAAATTTAAGTGGATTTCTTGGATGGAAACGCGAGGTAAAAAGAAAGAGAGAGACACACACACACACACACACACACACACACACAGATGGAGAGAGAGTGACGGGAGAGAGAAAGAGACGGAAGACAGTCGAGAGAGAGAGACGACAGAGAATAGGGGGGAGACGGCAGAGAGTCGGGGGAGGGGGGAGGGGAGAGAGACGGCAATGAGAGAGAGAGACGGCAATGAGAGAGAGAGAGAGAGACGGCAGAGAGAGAGAGAGAGAGACGACAGAGAGTCGAGAGAGAGACGGCAGAGAGTCGAGAGAGAGACGGCAGAGAGTCGAGAGAGAGACGGCAGAGAGTCGAGAGAGAGTCGAGAGAGAGTCGAGAGAGAGACGGCAGAGAGTCGAGAGAGAGTCGAGAGAGAGACGGCAGAGAGTCGAGAGAGAGTCGAGAGAGAGACGACAGAGAGTCGAGAGAGAGACGACAGAGAGTCGAGAGAGAGACGACAGAGAGTCGAGAGAGAAAGACAGACAGAGTCGGTGTAGACATGGAGGAAAAGAGAAGGAGAGAGACAGAGACATGAGAGACAGACAAACGAAAGGAAAACAAGGTGGAAGATAGAAAGAAAGGAGGGAGACAGGAAGAGACAAACGTATGGGAATCATCTTGAGAGTGGGATATATTAATATTTTCTCGTGCACTCTTGTTCCCAACGAAGCATGAAATTTAACTAAACACATCTAAATTTGTTTAACAAAATATAAAAATAAATTTAAAAAATCCATTAAATTAAAACTTTGCCCATAACTTCAGTTACATAAACTTCATTTTTAGTTGTTAACAATACTGCGCAACGTATTTTTGATTGCTTTGATGTTTTTAAAAGGATCCGAGCTTTAACGAAAGTATCTCAGGATTATGAAGTCGTGTTGGAACAGAAATTTCAACTGGTCTTTATTAAAAAATATTGATAATTAATGAAACAAAAATGGCGTTTACGCGCGGGAGGTGAGGGGAAATATAATCTAAGTGTTTGAAAAGAAAGTACAAAAAAGAAAAAAATGAAAAAGAAAAAATGAAAAAGAAAAAATGAACAAGATGAGGAGAGAACAGAGAATACAGAGAGGGAGAGAAAGAAGAGAAGAAAGAAAGATTGGAAAAAAGAGGGGTAGAGAGAGGAAGAGGGAAGGACCGGGAGGAGAAAAAAAAAAGAGGGAAGGACCGGGAGGAGTAAAAAAAAAAAGAGGGAAGGACCGGGAGGAGTAAAAAAAAAAAGAGGGAAGGACCGGGAGGAGTAAAAAAAAAAAGAGGGAAGGACCGGGAGGAGTAAAAAAAAAAAAAAAGAGGGAAGGACCGGGAGGAGTAAAAAAAAAAAAAAGAGGGAAGGACCGGGAGGAGTAAAAAAAAAAAAAGAAGGAAGGACCGGGAGGAGTAAAAAAAAAAAAAGAGGGAAGGACCGGGAGGAGTAAAAAAAAAAAAAAAGAGGGAAGGACCGGGAGGAGTAAAAAAAAAAAAGAGGGAAGGACCGGGAGGAGTAAAAAAAAAAAAGAGGGAAGGACCGGGAGGAGTAAAAAAAAAAAAAGAGGGAAGGACCGGGAGGAGTAAAAAAAAAAAAAGAGGGAAGGACCGGGAGGAGTAAAAAAAAAAAAAGAGGGAAGGACCGGGAGGAGTAAAAAAAAAAAAAGAGGGAAGGACCGGGAGGAGAAAAAAAAAAGAGGGAAGGACCGGGAGGAGAAAAAAAAAAGAGGGAAGGACCGGGAGGAGAAAAAAAAAGAGGGAAGGACCCGGAGGAGAAAAAAAAAAAGAGGGAAGGACCCGGAGGAGAAAAAAAAAAGAGGGAAGGACCGGGAGGAGAAAAAAAAAAGAGGGAAGGACCGGGAGGAGAAAAAAAAAAGAGGGAAGGACCGGGAGGAGAAAAAAAAAAGAGGGAAGGACCGGGAGGAGAAAAAAAAAAGAGGGAAGGACCGGGAGGAGAAAAAAAAGAGGGAAGGACCGGGAGGAGAAAAAAAAGAGGGAAGGACCGGGAGGAGAAAAAAAAAGAGGGAAGGACCGGGAGGAGAAAAAAAAAGAGGGAAGGACCGGGAGGAGAAAAAAAAAAAGAGGGAAGGACCCGGAGGAGAAAAAAAAAAGAGGGAAGGACCGGGAGGAGAAAAAAAAAAGAGGGAAGGACCGGGAGGAGAAAAAAAAAAGAGGGAAGGACCGGGAGGAGAAAAAAAAAAGAGGGAAGGACCGGGAGGAGAAAAAAAAAAGAGGGAAGGACCGGGAGGAGAAAAAAAAGAGGGAAGGACCGGGAGGAGAAAAAAAAGAGGGAAGGACCGGGAGGAGAAAAAAAAAGAGGGAAGGACCGGGAGGAGAAAAAAAAAGAGGGAAGGACCGGGAGGAGAAAAAAAAAAAGAGGGAAGGACCGGGAGGAGAAAAAAAAAAGAGGGAAGGACCGGGAGGAGAAAAAAAAAGAGGGAAGGACCGGGAGGAGAAAAAAAAAAGAGGGAAGGACCGGGAGGAGAAAAAAAAAAAGAGGGAAGGACCGGGAGGAGAAAAAAAAAAAGAGGGAAGGACCGGGAGGAGAAAAAAAAAAAGAGGGAAGGACCGGGAGGAGAAAAAAAAAGAGGGAAGGACTGGGAGGAGAAAAAAAAAGAGGGAAGGACCGGGAGGAGAAAAAAAAAAGAGGGAAGGACCGGGAGGAGAAAAAAAAAGAGGGAAGGACCGGGAGGAGAAAAAAAAAAAAGAGGGAATGACCGGGAGGAGAAAAAAAAAAAGAGGGAAGGACCGGGAGGAGAAAAAAAGAAGGAAGGAGGAGGGGGGGAAACGGGGAAGGAGGAGGGGGAAAAACAGGGAAGGAGGAGGAGGGAAAAACGGGGAAGGAGGAGGAGGGAAAAACGGGGAAGGAGGAGGGGGGAAAACGGGGAAGGAGGAGGGGGAAAACGGGGAAGGAGGAGGGGGAAAACGGGGAAGGAGGAGAGGGAAAAAGTGGGAAGGAGGAGAGGGAAAAGGGGGAAGGAGGAGGGGAAAAGGGAGAAGGAGGAGGGGGAAAAGGGGGAAGGAGGAGGGGGAAAAGGGGGAAGGAGGAGGGGGAAAAGGGGGAAGGAGGAGGGGGAAAAGGGGGAAGGAGGAGGGGGAAAAGGGGGGAATGAGGAGGGGAAAAGGGGGGAATGAGGAGGGGGAAAAGAGGGAAGGAGGAGGGGGAAAAGGGGGAAGGAGAAGGGGGAACAGGAGGAAGGAGGAGGGAAAAAAGGGGGAGTAAGAAAAAGAAAAGGAGGAAAGATGAAGGAGGAAAGGGGAAGAAGGAAAATGGGGGAGGAAAAGAAAAGAGGAAGAAAATGGCAAAAGGAGGAAGAGGACAAAAGGAGGAGGAAGAAATTGCAATAAAGATAAAAAACTGGGTAAGAGATCGAGGGCTAGTGAAGAGATTAAGGTTGAGAAACCGATAAAAATATCAAGAAAAAAAAAAGTTGAAAAATGAATAAAAAAAAAAAACAAGTTGTTTTACATGAAGATTGTTTTGTTTCTAAAAATTGTTTGATATTTTTTTGTTGCTTTTTTTTTTTTAATTTATTCGTTTTATCCATTGTGTTGAGATCGATAAGTTAAGAAATCAATTCTGACACAATCGGTAGAAAAAGAAAACGATAAAATTCAATCACGTTAAAAGAGGACAATTGACTCAAATTCTTTCTTAATCGAAACACTTTGAAATTCTTCTTTTAAATGGCAGAAGCTTTCAATCACAATAGTAAGACAATCTTTTAGACGAAATTTATCATATATAACAAATGGAAAAGTCTATATTTCAAATTTCATGATGTTGACCACCTTACAATCTATTCCTTTAATTACGTTGACATTCACAATTCTTGACAGTGACTGTTTCGTAGTGCAAAATAATTCACTTAATTGCTCTCAAGAATTGTAAATGCCAACGGAATTAAAGGAATAAATTGTAAGGTGGTCAACATCATGAAATTCGGAATATAGACTTTTGTCATTTATTTGTTATATGCTCTGTAGTTTAATGTTATCTACAGCATTTCTGTTTATAATAAGAATTAAACTTAGGCTTAGTATGCATAAGGTGAAATATAATTGAAAAAAATCATATTTCCACAGTATATATATATCTATTAGAGCAAATAGTTAAAAAAATGTTAAAAACACTTTGACAAAGAGTTAAAAACATATTTAATTAGAAAAGGAAACACTAAATAAGTGAATAGTCCTTAATCTGCGGAGTTTCGAAGAAATACTTTCCTTCCCATCAGAGGGTAGGATTTAGCAAAATGCGAGATCGGATTTTGCTTGCAAAAGTATTTGATGAAACTACAAATAAGTTATAGATCTTACTTGATAAATGTTGCAATATTTTGGACTTGTAATGGGGTATGATCCCACACAGTCAGACGATTCTATTTATAAACGATGCTGCTAGGAACTGACGAATCAAATTAATTCACGTTCTGCTACCAACCAATCAGAAACCAGAATTGCGCTTCATAAATATTAAACCTTTTCTGGAGCAATTTCACATGTTTTTTTCCGTCTCGACACGGTAAGAATATTTTGCTCTGTGGAACTGTTTACTGCAAACCAGTCACCTCTCAAAATTTGCTTATAACAACGAACCATCTGAAACGTTTCTGAAACTAAACATGGCTTACACTTCTAGAGGTTATGGGCCCAGCATGCGTCTTTATTTCGATGGATCCGAATCAAAATTCGAATTGTGGCAAGTTAAATTTCTAGGATATCTACGAATCCAAAAGCTACATAAAGTACTTCAAACACAACCTGAAAACAGAAACGACCCGACTTCATTGAAAAGAACGCAACTGTCTTTGCAGAATTAATAGTGTTTAGATGACTGAAGTCTATCACTGGTAATGAGAGAAGCCCTGGACGATGGCTGCAAAGCATTAAACATATTGAGAGAGCATTATTTATCGAAAGGAAAATCCAAAATTATTTCTTTATACACTGAACTGACCTCTCTAAAACGAATGGAAGCCAAAACTATTACTGATTATATCATAAGAGCCGAAATGACTGCAAATTCTTTAAAAATGTCTGGTGAAGTTATAAGTGACAGTCTGTTTATTTCCATGGTCCTTAAGGGATTACTGAGTGATTTCAAGCCATTTACCACCGTGATAACCCAGAAAGAAAAACCCATGACTTTTAGCCAATTCAAGGTAGCACTCAAAAGTTACGAAGAAACTGAAAAAATGATCACAGAACAAAACGAATCCACAAATATCATGAAATTTAAAAACACACATAAAAACACCAAAATTAAATTATACCCATGCTAGGAATAAAAACCGCAACTTTGCCAAAAACAATTTTTCTCCTAAGAAAAGTACAAAAATTATTTGCTATAATTGTGGACGACCTAATCGCAAGAGTTTCCAATGTAGATACAGGACTCAAAATGGCGACTCCATTAAAAATGTAGAGAGCTCTGTTAGCGAACATACATTTTTATTTTCATGTACGTTTAATGCTTCAACAAACAATAATTTTTTTGTCAATTGTGGGGCCATGGCACATGTGATTACAAAGGAATCTGATTTTATCAATTTTGATCCCAACTTTAAGCCACAAAATAATTTTGTAGAACTAGCTGACGGGAGTCGAGTAAATGATATCGTTTTGAAAAGAGGCAATGCGAAAATCTCGCTAAAGAACAATAAAGGTGAACTATGTTTCTGTATTTTAGAAAACGCTCTCCTAATCTCAAAATTTCAACAAAATATATTTTCTGTACAAGCTGCCACAAAACAAGGTGCAAATATAAACTTTAGCCCCAATAAATCAAAACTGGTATACCCGAATGGAACTGTATTCGACATTAAAGAAAATGGAAGACTATATTATTTAAATAGCATAGTCCCATCGAAAACCGCCTGTCATCATCGACAGACATGGCATAAAATTCTTGGACACTGCAATATTCCTGATATCAAAAAGTTGCCGACTGTAGTTGATGGAATGAAAATACAAACATCAAAAAACTTCAACTGCAACGTCTGTACACAAGGGAAAATGACAAACTATCAAAGCAAGATACCAGACAAAAAGGCCAAAAAAAATCCTATCAATGGTACATTGTGACTTGAACGGTCCCGTGGAACCGATAGCCAGAGAACATTATAGAAGTGAAACAGAGGGAATAGGGTGACGGAAAAAGGGATTTCACATGAATGGATAGTCTGATGAAAAGTAAAGAATCCAATGACGGTAAAATCCAAAAATTCAAATCCAAGAAAGTTGGTTAAATTTACATTCGCAGAAGTAAAATCCAAGGGAATCGCGTAATTGGAAGATGGTCCAAAATAATCCAAAAGGCTGAAATTCATGGAATAATTCACAAATAGGTATAAAGAAAAAGGGAAAGAACTCCAATAATATTATTAAAAGAAAAATAAGATATGCGTTAGACTCGGCTGCCGAGGCAAGGCATAATTAAGAAAAATGAGAGAGAGAGAGAAAAAAAAATTGAATGGTGATTGAATTAAATATAAAATAGAAAAGCCAATGTCAAAATGACCCAGACAAGATGACGTTAAAAGGCGCCAAAAATATAGAGCAAAAAAGAGGTCAACTTAAGAAAATATTAGCAGGAGTTATTAAAAGACACCAAATGAAAAAAAAAATTAGGGGAGAGGATGGCCGGTATCTGTAAATTCTGGATAAAGCAAGTAAGTATGTAAGTAAATGAATATAGTAAAATATAAGTAAATATACTTACAGGACATGAATGTGTAGGTAGATTGATATATTTGATAGATAGGAATATTTAAACACTAAAACAGAAATCGCAGATAAAAAACCAGCCAAACAAAAAAGAAAAAGAATTAAAATAAAGGATTATTAAGTTATAAAGTTGTAGAAAAAATGATAATCTTATAGAAAAATTATATATATCTGAAAGGTTAAATAGCTATGTAATTTCAAAATTACCATAATTAAATTTGGACTTACGTTTACAGAAAGAGATCAGTTCGTTTTTAGAATTTATTATATTTTTACTTTAAGGGGAAGTAATTATAGTTATAGATTCGGTTGTGCAGAGGCGACATGACAGAGCCTGGAGTATAAGACTTAACTTTTTTTATGATAGTCCATTTGATTGAGAAGTGGGTATTAATAGAATTAAGTTTTTTAATTAAAGTGGTTAGAGAAGTTCATTCGTTATTATTAGAATTATGATTGTTAAAAGAAATGTGGTTTGATATTCTTTCCTTAATTAATACTGAAGTAGCGCCGATATATGTATGTACTTTATTAAAAACTCGAGGTCTAAAATTAATATTAATTTGCTGATTTGTATTAGGGAAATAGTTTGAATTTTTTTCATTGTGCTCAACAAAGGGTGGAACAATGATTGTATAATGAGTATTGTTAGTGTAAGGAGGGCTGTTAGGAGAAATATTATTCTCATTATTATTATCATTATTGCTAGTTGTATGACTGTAGATGAAGGGGCTGCTCGAGTTGTATATTGGATTAGTAACTATATCAGATGGAGGATGGGAAGAAGGATAACTTGAAGACAAAATATTTGTGTCTATTATGGGAGGATTGCATGGGAGCTCAGTAATTGTGCATGATATATAACATCTTTATGGATGCAATCATTATTGAGTGGGCAAAGATGTTTTTTATTACAATTAGTTTGAGGTTTTACTGGGAAAAGGATTTTTTGGGCTGATTTAATTTTTTTGTTATTAGATGTTAAGATTCTTTGTGCTAAATTAGGCATAAGAAATCCTAATTGAAGTTTTATTGAAAATAAAACTATATCTGTGTAGGTATTTGAAAGAGTTTTGTACAATGTTGAAGAATTCCTTATGTATATTAATTTTGACCGTTGCGCTAAATGGAGGATTAAACCAAATATTTTTCTTTCTCCTGATGTGACTGGGTGGGTTAGAGGTATTACGATAAGTATTTTGGTTTGGATTAGATATGTAGACTGGTTCATTGTTATTGATAGCGGCAGATCTTGTTATTTGAACTGGTTTCTTGCGAGTCATATTGGGTGTGATTACAGATTTAAGGCAGCCAGCGGGAGGAGCATAATGGTTGTATTTAATATTTTCATTGTGTCCTGAGTTCCTTAAGGTAATATTGAAGAAAGTAACATTTTGATTAAAAGTTTTTTATCAGCAGAAAGAGCAGAAATTCTTCTAGAGACGGATGGTACTATAGATTTTATAATTTTAGTTGGAGTGGTTAGATTTATGGCCGTATAAAAGCGTAAGGTTGGGTTTTTGATAGGGGGTATAAGTTTCTGTGTTAAGATTAAGTGTAACATCTAGAAAATTTGAAGTTTTTTGTTTGGTTCGATAATTATAGAAAGGCCAAAGTTATTAAAGAAGTTATGTAATTTTTTAATTGTTTTGTTGTACTCTCTTGACCTGGCTGTTGTAGTGAAAAGGGCATCGTCTCTATAAAGGCCCACTTAGATATGTTTAAAGTGGTATTTAAGTTCTTTCAGTAAGAAGAGTCCCACTAAATCTAACTTCTGCAGAGTCAGAAGCACCCATCAAGATGTCAAAATTATTAGGAGCGTCCTTTCTAGTCCAAAACTTATTGTTATATTGTATAAGGGACTTTCTCGCTAGGAAAATTAATTTAATTTCTAAATTAGTTAAGTTAGAATTTCTTTTAGCAAAGATTAGAGCCTTATTTAAAAGGATCGGAGAAATTGATTGATAATAACTTTGGTTGTCAAAGGTTATGAAGTTAAGGTGTCTATTTTTAAGGGAGACAAACCATGGAATCTGAATTTAGCCAAAGAGGGAAACTTACTTTTTCTTTAATAGAAGGGATGATTCTATCTAAGATGTTTTTGCTTACAGTACCTAAATCAGAGTTAGATGGGCAGATCAATCTGATGGAAGGGTTGTCATAAAAATTAGGTGAGTCTAGGGGTACCCGGAGAAATTATTTCAGTGAAGTTATGGATATTCACAGAAGTCCGTAAATGTTTAGCCTCAGAATTAATGGAATCTAAAGTCTTACGAGGGACTTTAATTGTAATTTTTATTTTATATATATATATATATATATACATATATATATATTAGTGATGGGACGATTTCAATATTTTTCCTGATTCCGATACAATTACTGATTCCAATACTTTATAAATCTCTAATTATTTAATTATAGAGTTGGTATTTTCCCCGATTTCCATAAAAAACAATACATGTTAAATATGCGGATATTTTCCTAAACGTAAAAATACGCTCCCGGGCAACATCAGTTCTATCTGCTAATGATGACCCCTCCTGTTAATTTCAAGTATAAGTTCTGCCGAAACAACTAAATTGTTTGGCAATCCACACATATGATTTGTTTATAGTGGTGAAGGCTTTGTTCAAAACCCACCACACTTTTTGGTATAACTGTTAACCTTTGTCGGTTCTGCCACATGACAGAGCAGACACTGGATCTCCGGTTTTTTTCAAACGAAGACTGGGGTGCATCTCTCTCAATGAATTAAATGTATCCTCACTACCAACCTGGAAATTTCCAAGTCTCGACACAGCACCTAACCTTTCGAGATGGTCACCCATCTGGTACTGGCCGGACTCATTGTTGCTGAACTTTGGTGATCTGCTGAGAATAGGTGCATCAATGTAACTGTGCCATTTCTGCTAATCGCGCTCTCTCTCTCTCTCTCTATATATATATATATATATACGCACACAAAATCATGTTGACACACCAGTTCCTGCTGGATCACCGAAGTTAAGCAACGTTGAACCTGGTCAATACTAAATGGGTGACCATTTGAGACTTCTAGGTGATGTATGTGCTCTCTGCATTGTTTCCAGTCGTCCTGGACTTCTCCTTGCCACGGTGCCGATTCAGGAGAGGTGTGGTTGGGGATTGCGCAACCCTTGCCTCACAATTACATGCACAACTGCCCCTACAGGGGGCATCCTTTGTCGTTCGAGACTAAACGGAGGCACCGAATATCGAATATATATATATATTTAAAAAGGTCTTTAGTGGTACAAAATTTTATTTAAGTTTTAAAAAGGATAAGTGGAGTCATTATTAGAATTTTGAGAAAGATCGATGTGAGGCGAAAAAAATAGACACGAAAAATAGTCAATAGATTATTCGACTAAAAAAAAAAAATCTCGAGGTACCTTTCATCCGACACTTATCTTTGACTATTTTTTGTGTGTATTTTTTTCTCCCCGTATCGATCTTCCTCAAAATTCTAATAATGACTCCACTTATCATTTTTAAAACTTTAATATATATACATACACACACACACACACTAGTAGGCCGTCCAGCATTGTCCGATTGTAAAATAGGCATAACTATTATATTTTAATTATTGCAAAATTCTTATTTATTATAAACAGAAATACTGTAGATAACATTAAATTTCTTTAAAATAATGAAATAAAAAACAAAAAAAAACTGAGACATGTGCATGCAAGTATTGTTTTTTCTCTAAGTAAAAAAAAAAAAAAAAATACCCGAGCTGAGATAGAAATCAAAACTTAAAAACATCGAGTCAAATACGATAACCATTGCACCAGCTTCACACAACATTGACGGATTTTCAAAAAATCCTTTTCTTAACATAAGGAAGCGGTCATGTTTTCATCCGCGCACGGACAGTCATGGAACAGTTAACAAAAATATATAAAAATCCGATGCCCCCCTCCTGCCCACGTACCAATTTGCGAACTTTGACCTCCTTAACAGCCCTTTTTTCTGGATGAAAAACGATTAAAAATTTTTCCACATGTTTGAATATTCTATATACCAAATTTCAAGTCTGTAGATCAAAGATTCATTGAGTATATAGGTTGAGAAGTGTCCTTACACACACACACATTGTCACTTTTATAGATATACTATACAAAACGCCCTAGATTCTCTTTTCAGATATGACTTTAATTTTGTTTTTTATGGTAGCTATGGACATAATGTTTCAAAACAGGCATCTGTTTAGAAATAAGTAGATGGCCTTTTCTAACTTTTATGTCCTTGAATTGTGAGCATCTATTTTATTCATTTTAGCTCATGTGTCCTTGCCCATTAAACCTGATACAGAAAAAAAAAAAAAAAAAAAAAAAACTTGCAATACATAACAGACCTAACATTTTATATGCACTTTAACAAACATATATATTGTATTCAGATATTAGAAGAATACTCGCCCCAGGGAAGGTAATATTCTCTGAATTGGTTGGTTAGCTGTTTTACGGCATATCAACCCTTTTCAGGTTATTTAATGCCGAATTCAGTAATTTTGAAGAAAAATTTTTTTTAATAGAATTTCTTTTTTTTTTTCAAGTCGGTTTCTATTTAACCCATAATTGGAACCTTAATAGGTACTACCACTCCGGGTCAGTGTGAACCTGGGAGCAATGGCAATTAAAGGGTGGTTCCACACTCTCCAAAGCCCGCAAGCTGGAGCCTCACCATCGGATATAGTTTAAGGTCGTATCCAGGACGAATATTCTCTGAAAGAAACATTTTTGCATCATTTTCACGTCACATTACAAATGTTAAAACCAAGATGAATGACGCTAAGCCTTACATCTAGAATTACCAGTTCCCATCAGGTCACAGGCTGGTCATTACTAAAATGGGTAACCAATTTGGGAATTCCAGGCGCTGTACAAACGAGGACATCGACACCTCCCTACAAGAGTTGCAAAACCCTAACGTCGTCATCTCCCCTAACGGAGATATACATGCGACTGGGGACTGCTTGTGAATTTCATACTCCCATGGAATTCTCTCCTCTGGAGGAAGCTGGTTAAACCCGGATAGGGTTACTACTATTTCACACACACACATTCTAAAACGTCTAAAATTAAAAGCTTACTATCAGTAAAAGTGCTGATACGGAAAAAGTCTTGAAACTTATTGAAGGCACCTTGTACATTACACATACATCCAAATAACCAAAGGAAAGAAAATGCAAAAAAATCATTGACGCGATATGGGTTAGAAAATTCATTTTTTTTTATGCAAGGTAAGGTAGATATTTTTAAGCCAGAATCTTTGTTGAGCTGTGCCCTCAAGCGTTGAACCAACCAGATTTGCATTTTGAAGGTGCTGGCAATGGTCCTGTTGTCATAACTTGCATTGGTAGAAAGTTGTACAGCGGCACATCTCCAATCTCTCTCGTTGAACATTGTCACTTTCAGACATGACAGAAAGCTCCTATCGCTCTTGGGATTTGTACACAACTGGCCAACTAGTAGATAGTCTGCAACAAAAAAATAAAACCTGGTTTTCATCAAACGGAAATGGAATCATGTTGTCTTTTCTAGGGCGACAATTTCATCGTTCCACTCTGTATATTTAAAGTTTGTAAAAACAATTATCGTTATTTCCATGGGAAGTGCTCGTCTGAGCTCCAATCTCTGGTCCCCATCGCCAATCTTTCATGAAAAACACCCGTCTAGCTGAAACCACTGTCAGTAATTTTCCCCATTCTTTATCTGTGCTTAAATCAAAACATAGATTCCATGAACAAAGCTTCTTTCTTAGAACTCTTCCGTTTGCCTGTTTCCCACCTGACTACAACTTGGATGTCTTCAAGTTCAACATAAACAAGTTCCTGATGAACCGCCCCCTTAAGTAAGACACTTTATTAGATCTCCATTACTAGCAATTACTACAATATTGTTCCATTGATTACTGTACACGCAATAACCCTTATCCCCGAGTAGCCTCTGGGCCTTGATAAGTGGTGACTTCCTTGTAAAAAAAAAAAAAGAAAAAACCTCAAACAAACGTATTGCAATATATCTCTTTACTTTGTAAACAGAAAGGAAATATCCTTGGACTTAATGTGGCTTCTCCTTCGCTCTCATTAGAATCTCTATTCCATATGTTTTTAATCACAGTCCTACTCTTGATTTAAGGCTGTTGAACATGGTTCGAACCCAGTTAACTTAGTCTTTCAGTCTTTTTATTTTTTTTTTATTAGGTTTAAAAATAGTTTTGGTTTGTATAGAGCCATAATTAAATTTTGTATCCCCTCATCATGTGTGTGTGTGTGTGTGTGTGTGTGTGTGTGTGTGTGTGGTCTGTGCTTGGAGTATCTTGGTTGGCCAAGAGAACTTTTGGTTGCGCTAGTGCAAGCAGGAGAGTGACGCTGTAGAGAGTTGAAGTATTGTTTGCCAAGCAGAGTCAGAGAACACACATTGTCGACATGTGTAACAATTGGGTGCAACTGTTTTTGTGGGTGGCGGTGTGAGGGATGAGAATGTAGGCAAGGAGGGAGGGGGAAACAGAAACAAGATGAGAGAGAGATTCCATTACTCTTTTACCATAACAGGACACCGGGCATCCCAACAAAGTGGGATAAATCGTTCTTACTAGACCAGGATAGGGGCCATTGTAAAGCCTATCCGCACACTCATAGTTTTCTCTATCTCTTTACACCTACCTCTTCAGAAATTCTTCATGATTTTTCTCTTCTGCCCCCCCCCCACCTCTCGAACCGTTTTCTTCTTTATCTATTGAAGGCAAGCTTTCCTTAGAAATTCTTAAATCTCTTTCTTTCTTTCTTTCTTTACCTATTGTTGATAACCCCAACCAACACGTGATCCTTCAACAATCAGTGACACTGACAGAAGGAGAGCTGAAGCAGAAGCTAGTTTTCTATTTTAAAACCCTCTAGCTACAGAGATTGAAAAATGTCACTGGACTGCAGGATGTGTGTGTGTGTGTGTATAGAGAGGGGTGGGGGCGAGGGGGCTGTAGCAGGTCAGGTACAGGTGAATTATCACTCTAACCTTCTTTTCTCTAATGCTAATGTCGGTCTGGGGGAATCTGGGTTCTCTCCAGCATAGGTATGTGTGCAATTCTGGTTGAGGGGTGTCTGGAAAACGATAGGAATGGTAGCATCCAAGATAAATATTGTTTTAGATGCCCGGTTTAATTTAAAATGCAACTAGTTCCACATGCACATATCAAGATTGCCTATGCATTGCAGCAATGGCTGGACTTTAACCATGACCTTCTATGAAACTTGAGATCATATTCTAAAGAGAATTTAGATTAATAAATAATAATCTTTTGCACTAAAGACTCGTCACCTATCAAGGCTCACAAGGCACTCGAGGATAGAGATCAATGTGTTTGTCAGGTGGACGGTGAGACAAACATCTTAATGATTAATAACGATGGTTGAAACTGGGCATTACATTATTTAAAAGGATTTGTTGACATTTGTCTTAAAAACGACCATGTTGTAATTAGTTGGGAAGCAACCCTTTGGTATTGTGTTCAACTGATGGGTAGTTCTTAGAATGAAAATTTGCTTATGGAAGTTACTTTTAAGTTTCAGTCGCATGGGGGAAGAAAGGAAAATTTTTTACAGTGGTTGTAGATAGACGAGTTTTTGTTGTGAATGTTTTTGCAGTGGAGAATTACAGATTGAGCTCGGTCGAGCACATGGTTTTATTTGTTTTGATATGGATCAAACAAAGCATTTCCCCTTTTTTTTTTCAATAAAAAAATAAAATTTTTAAAATTAATTTTTATGTTTTTGTGAGTAACCAATCATCAAGGCCAAAAGGCCACCCAAGGATGATTTTAACTATAATCTTCTATTAAACTTGAGACTATATTCTAAAGAGAATTTGTATTAATAAATAGTATTCTTTTGCACTGAAGACTCGTCACTTATCAAGGCTCACAAGGCACTCGAGGATAAGGATCAATGCATTTGTCAGGTGAACGGGGAAACAAACATCTTAAGGATTGACGATGATGGTTGAAACTTGGAAGGATTTGATTCTTTCAAATCACAGCCATTTCAAGGCTGTCTGAAGATACTGGCTTCTTGACCAAAAATGCACCAAGCATTGATATTATAGTTCCCCCCTCCTTTTTTTCTTTGCAAAACTCAATCATGTTCGGCAAAGTTAAAAACAAAACCAATTTTCTTCTACAAAACAATCAAACCGAACTCCATAAGTAAATATTTGAGGATATAAATAACTTGGAAATTAACTTTTGGATCAATTAGGTTTCAAGAACCCCAGAAAAAAAAAAATCAGTCTTTCCCTATATCAAAAATCATCTGTAAGGATTCGTGACGATGGTTGAAACTTGGAAGAATTTGATTATTTCAAGTCACAGCCATCTCAAAGCTGAAAAGTTTAAAATAATCATGGCAGTTTACAATAAAAGTTGAAGTTACTATGCATTTTATTTTTAATGCCAAGAAAAAAGAAATTGTGGATATTTTGTATAAATATATCACTATGGTGGAAGGAAAGTTTTCATGCTTTCAAAATGGAATTTGTTAAATGATCAATATTCAGAACCAGTGTTCAAAAAATTACAGAACTCCATTTTACCAGTGCAATGATTAATTTACCGATATTTTTCACAGAATCTAATAGCTTCAAATTTGATAATTTTTTTTTTTTTTTTACAAGGGAATTACCAGTTATCAAGGCCCAGAGGCCACTCGGGGATAAGAGTTAAAGAGTGTACATTGGTCAAAAAGGACAATATCATAGTAATCGTTAGAAGTGTAAATTTGGTAAATTGGATTACTTGAGGGAACGGCTCATCAAGAACTTGTTTACATTGGACTTGAAGACGACCATATTGTAGTCATCTGGAAAGCAGGAAAACCAAAGAGAGTTCTACAGGTGTGCACTTCTAAGAAATGGAATCTACATTTAGGTTTAGGCACAGATAAAGAGTGGGGGGAAACTATTGATAGTGTTTTCAGCTAGACAAGTGTTTCTCATGAATGTTTGGCGAGGGGAGACCATAGATTGGAGCTCAGACGAGCACTTGCCATGAAAATAATGATAAAGCAGAGACAGGCTCACAACGTCTCTTCTGTGAGAAAGAGGTTGCAGGAAAGAGTGTAAATTTGGTAAATTGGATTACTTAAAGGGATAGTTCATCAAGAACTTATTTACATTGAACTTGAAGACAACCATATTGTAGTCAGCTGGAAAGCAGGTAAACCAAAGAGGTGTGCAGTTCTAAGAAGGAAGCTTTGTTCATGGAATCTACGTTTAGGTTTAGGCACAGATAAAGAGTGAGGGAAACTATTAATAGTGTTTACAACTAAATGAGTGTTGATGTACACTTCTGTTTTTTTTTTCAATAGGAGGAATATGTGGAAAACGATAGGAATGGCAGAATCAAAGATAAATACTGTTTTAGATGATTGATTTGATTTAAAATGCAAATAGTTCCACAAAGGCTGCACTTTAACCATGCATAACCCTTCTACGAAACTCTAAATCTCTTTCTAAAGAGAACTTGGATAAATAAATAATAACCTTTTGCACTAAAGACTTGTCACTTATCAAGGCTCACAAGGCACTCGTGGATAAAGGTTAATGCGTTTGTCAGGTGGACGGTGAGCCAAACATCTTAAGCATTGGTGACGATGGTTGAAACTTGGAAAAATTTGCTTATTTAAAAGGACAGCTCCAAAAAATTTGTTTACATGTGACTTGAAAACGCCCATGTTGTATCAAAAAGCATCAAGGAAGGATAGGTGTTGCGAGCAGCTCCTGGCAGATGTGGGAACAGTATTCAATCCTAGGATGTACTTGGTTCTTATACAGGTAGGGAACTGCATCAGCAGTGAGATATCTACTGAAGCAACCTTGTCAACGGATGTGATGTACGGAAGGGAAGCAGGGACCCAGAAGAGAATTTACAGACAGAAAAAAAAATGAAGCGTAATATCCGAATAGCTGCTACACTTTTTCTGCGAGCCAAAAAGGGGCGAAGAATTCATTCTGCTGCAAAATAGAAGTTTGATAACTTTATCAGATTAACCAACCAAGGAATAAGGAGTCCGTTTTTCTCCAATCCTGATCTGACCATAATTTGTCCAATAGGGACGGAAGAGTGTAGGCGTGTTTACTGTTGTAGCACCCCCCCTCCACCGGCGAGAAACACCAGGACCATAAATGGAGTAAGGGAACGTTAGCTACTCATCAGGAACTATTGACAAAGCGTGATTTGAACCTTAATTTAAGATAAAGGTTGTGGCCAAAAATTTGAAGGAAGCAAAGTTTACTAAGAGGAAGAGAAAATCGTTGGCCGAGAATCAATTGAAATTATTGATTTTTTTTCACATCTCTCTCACACATACGTGTATGCTAATATATATATATATATATATATATATATATATATATATATATATATATATATGGCAGCGTTCTGTGTGTATGTGTTTGTATATTGAGCTAAAAATAAAAAAAAAACTACAAAACAAACACCCACTAGGTTGGTATAGTCTTGATTGGCATTACACTCTATAATTAATATTACAATTGAAAATAATTATTAATTATTTGAGGGTCAACATGGCCAGGTTTTTAGGGGGGGGGGAGATAGCGGATTTTCAGCCATTTCCAATGTTATCTATTATACAAATCTCACCTGTCTGTTTAAACGTATGTATGTTTGTATGTCTGCCTAAAACTTTCAACAGAGGCGATGGATTTTCACAAGATCAGTATTGTTTTGAAGCTTGACCCTTTGGACGACAAATATCGAAAACTTTGCCAAAAACATTAATTCCCTCACCCTCAACTGAGCACTTTTCTACAAGGAGGGGGTCGCTTTTTTTCGCCGATATTTTCGAAGTCAATCCGTCTTCTTGATTGACTAGCCTTAATTTAAACCTTCGCTACTTCCGGTTTGGTGATGGACACAACAGCAAAAACGTCACATTTTTCTTCATGTTCTTTTCCTCCTTTGCGGTACGGGTTCAAACCTGCCTATTACCACTTTTTTCTTTCATTGCTCAACACACCTCCAAACACCCAGGCAATGCCGGGCACCCCGGTTAGTCTTTTACATGAAGAAGAGGTGAGTGACTTACATTATCATTTTCAATACAAGACAGAGGAAGGAGTTGGTTGAAAGTAGAAATGAGGTAGACGAAAGGGATGTAGAAAAACGAGAGAAAGATAGAAAGAGATGAACGTTTTTAATATAAGATTGATATAAAAGGTGTTAAACACACACTTTTTGTCCTGTTTTATTTTTTTTTTATGCCCCCCCCCCGAGCAATGCCGGGTGGTCCTGCTAGTATATGTAGGGTGTTTTTTTATTGTTTTTTTTTTTTTAAGACATCAAACTTTAAATTGACAACTATTTTCTTTAATTGGCAATTATCGGTTATTTTAAGTTCAACTAGGTTTGGCAATTCATGTGGTTTCAGCAGGATGGGGCAACATGCCACACAGCAGCGATATGATCAATTTACTGAGAGAACCTTTTTCTTTCCTACCTCAGTGTACTTAGCATCAGGCAAAATTTCCACAAACAGAGCTCCACAAGAGCTTCCTGCCTGTAGAACACATTGCTGTAGGACTGGTTCCCCACAGATTATAACCTGATCATCGTTTCCAAAACCCGTGTCAACAAATTATGATCTAGAAATATTCCCACAAATATTCGGATTAACCGCTGTCCTCGAATGGCATTTGGCCTTAAGAAATGGTGACTCCTTTTAGTAAAAAAAAGCTCAAATCAAGCTCGCATGTGTATGTGTGGGGGTGGAGAAGGCATCCAGACTGCTATTCTCATTTTAGATAGTATCCTCACGATGTTTCAGTTTATGTAACTAATTAAAAATTTGTACAAACCTGATTTTTTTCATGCAATGTTTGTGCAAGAAGAATAAAGAAGAAAAAAAAAAGGCTGGCGATTTCGTGAGATAACGAAACTTCAGGGCATCTAATCTACACTATTATGTAAAAGTCACTTTGCGTGTGTGTGAGTTCCTTATAGGTTCTGAAATGGCTGAGCCTTTCATTTGCAAATTTCACATAAAGGTAATTTATATGTCTGGCAGTGTTCTTAGATATGTTCTGAACAGAAATTTAAAAAATAAAAAAAAAATATGATCTTAAAAATAGTCTTTCTTCTCTTATAGATAAAAAAGAATTTTTACCGGGGAATATTTTACGTTACACCGGTGTCACCTTGACCAGTGTAACATAAAATATTCCCCCTGTAAAAATACTTCTTTTCTTTTTTTTATCTATAAGAGAAGAAAGACTATTTTTTTTTTCATATCATCAAGCCCAAATATCAGCTGACGTGATATTGTAAACAAACGCAGTCGGAATTTGATGAACGACATTATCATTAAAAAAATTTTTTTTGCGAATTAGTTCACCTGGCAAATTATTCCTCGTAATATATAATATTCAATAGAGGATTAATTCTATAATAATACATATGCAATCTGCACAAATTAAAATATCATGTTTAAGCGTATTGTACGACCGGGCAACGCCGAGTGTCCAGCTAGAAGGTCATTCTTTTTTGCAGGAGTGAGTTTTGAAATTTAAGATTGAGAATTGTGAAGAAGGTGCATCATGTCTAGGTCTATGACAACAGCATATTCTTTTCATTGTTTTCACTCTCGAGTATATATCCGACACAGTTAATAAACAGAACCACATAATCTATCTATATATATATATAAAAGCGAAAATGTATGTATGTATGTATGTGTGTGTGCATGTTTGGATGTCTGCTAAAAACTTTTGACAGACGCAACAAAAATTCACAAACTCGGTATCACATCGAAGCTCCATCCTTTGCTCAAAAAATATTAAAAAATTGGCCAAACTTTTTCACCCCGAAATCGACAATTTTCGACAGGGGGAGGGGGTCAACAAAAACGGTCCTCTCGTGACAATGACAGATTCTATGCATGCGTCAGATGACGTCGTGACCTGATTTACTTTAAATAGTTGAAAAACCGAACAAATTTCATGTATGTCACGTTAGCTCAGTTGGTTAAGGCCTTGGTTCATTATCTAAACGTTTTGGGTTCGAATCGTGGTGCGAGATGTTTTTTTTTTTTTTTGATTTTTTAAATTTTAATATCGAAACAGGCTTATTTAAGCCATTTTTCACGTGTTCGTTTTTCTGTTTTCATCGTTCGTTTGCCTTACGTTAGTTTTTTTGTGTTTTTTTTCCCGCTTAAGTGTTAACGTTGTTTTTTTTTTTACTTCGCTTATAACAAACAAACCTACGTCATCGTCGTAACGTTCGACGATTTCCGGCCGCGCACCTATCAATTTGGTTCTTAAATAAATTCAAACATCTTTCACTAACTCATTCTGGCTGGCCGATTTTATTTTCAAACTTCGCCTCCCGCCCCGGGTTCTTTTTTATTTAACACCACACACACCTCCAAACACCCGTGCATCGCCGGGTACCCCCCGCTAGTATAATATAAATCTCACCTGTCTGTTTAAATATATATATGTATGTGTGTATGTTTGTATGTCTGCCTAAAACTTTTGACAGAGGCGACTGATTTTCATGGGATTGGTATCGTTTTGAAGGTCGCCCCTTTGAACGACAAACATCCAAAAAATTGGCTAAAAACATTAATTCCTTCACCCTCAATTGGCCACTTTTCTTCAAGGAGAGGTTGTTTGTTTTCGCCAATATTTTTGAAAGTCATCCCCTCTTTTCGATTGACTAGCCTTAATTTAAACCTACGTCACTTCCAGTTTGGCGATGGGCACAACAGCAAAGATGTCACCTTTTAAAAAAATTTTTTTTTATTGCTCAACACACATTTTTTTTATTTTTGCTCAACACACACCTCCAAACACTCAGTCAACGTCGGGCATCCAGGCTAATCTTTATGAAAAGTTTGAGGTGATAACCACCATGGAAAAATTAACATTTTCAGTTTTCAGTGAGAACTTTCATGAAAGGGAAAAGGAAATGACCGCCATTTTTTGTTTGTAGAATTCCACTTTTTCTAGATTAAAAAAAAAAAAGTAAAAAAAAGTGGAGGTCACATCCCTACATCATATACTAGAGGTACACTAACTGAAAAAAGCAACAGTTCATCCTTCAACTGTGATGACTAAGAGGTTCGTATTTGAAATAAAATGTAGCACACGTTTGGAATTTATTATTAAAAATACTATATATATATATATATATATATTTCCCCAAGCCTCTAGCTTTGATGGAGGGGATATTAAAACTTGCTGCTATGGTTTCAAATGATCTGAAATAACAGCAAGGGGAGACTTGATTCCAAATATTTCTCATATATTATATTTCCCCTCTTTTGGAAATAATGTACGATTATGAATATCTCCAGAATCAAATAAGCCTTATACACTGTGAAATATACTTTATGTATGAAAACCAAAGAGGGGAGATATAACATTTGAGAAATATTTGGAATCAAGTCTCCCCTTGCTGGTATTTCAGATCATTTGAAACCGTAGCAGCAAGTTTTAATATCCCCTCCATCCAGGCCAGAGATTTTGGAAAAATATCGGACATATTTGTAATTCATATGCAAAACTAGATAAAACAAATGACTATGATTGAAATATTTTATGGCTGTAAAAAGTGTCAAAAATAGTCTCTGGATGATCGTCTTAATGTGCAACCTTAAAGGCAAATGTCAAATAGCCCACTACACAATTCAGGTCATTACTTTTGCGACAAGCCTTTATTTGTTAAATTCTGATCAATAGTCGCTGAGATTTGGAATTTATAAAATTGCCCAAAAAGGTGGTGGGTGTGTGTATATATACTAGCAGTTCATCCCAGCTTTGTTCGGGCCCTATGTACTTTTCATAACTTTATGTGCATATATATATATATATATATATATATATATATATATATATATATATATGCAGTACCCGCATTAAGCTGGTCTGCAGTTTAATTTGTTGCTGGATCTCAACATTTTGAACCGAGAGAGAGACTTAGCTGTCGTACAAAGCTAAGACTCTGTAACATCATCTTTGTATAGATACTCCCTCAGGCATTTGGGCTCACGGATTTTAAATGTCTGAGGGAGTGGCACTCGTCTGACAAGACGCTGCAATCATCATTCATATATATATATATTTATATATACAAACACACATATATAAGAGCAAATAGTTAATAAAACCTGTTAAAAAACACTTTGAAAAAGAGTTAAAAACATTTGAAAAAGAGTTAAACATATTTAATTTAAAAAGGAAACACTAAATAAGTGGATAGTCCTTAATCTTATAAGCTCTATCTCCTATTTGGTTTTATCGAGCTTTTACATCTGGCTGAGATTACTTTATAAATATTAATTCTTTAATATTTATAATATACTTTAGTTTTACATCTTGGATTATTTTGGTAAATTTAATTGTAATTTTATTTTATTTTATATACATATACAAAAAAAAAGTTGGACTCCTGTCTAGATAACCTACATCCAATATTTCAAGTGTTTAGACTCAAAATTGGCAGAGAAGTTTGGTAGAGTCTGCAAAGGTCAACAACTCCTTCAACTTTGACCTCTTGCTAGCCAAATTTTTGCCCAAAAACTGATTAAAAAGCTTGCTACATGTCTGAATATCCTTTATGTAAAATTTCAAATGTTTAGACCCAAAATTTGCTGAATAGTTTGATAGAGACCGCAAAGTTAAAATCTTTTGAACTTCGACTCCTTGCCAGCAAAATTTTCAGCCAAAAACCGATTAAAAAGCTTGTCCTATGTCTAAATACACTTTATGTAAAATTTCAAATGTTTAAACCAAAAATTGGCTGAGTAATTTGGTAGACTGTAGAGGTCAATTTTTTTTAAAACTTTGGCTCCAATTTTGACCCCATAACACTTATTGTTTTGGGCTCAAATCAAATTAAAATGTCTGATCCATGTTCAAATAACCTACATCTAAAATTTCAAGTCTTTAGGCTGAAAATTGGCGGAGGAGTTTGGTAGAGTTTGCAAAGATCAATCAAATCGTTGAACTTTGACAGCCATCTGGCTGAAAACCGATTAAAAAGATTTTCCCAAATCTCAATACCCCTTGTGACAAATCTCGAGTCTGTAGACTGAAAATTGACAGTAGTTTGGTTGGGAAATGTACGCACACACAATTTCACTTTCATTTTTATATATATATATATACTAGCATTTCAGCCCGGCATTGCCCGGGTGTTTGGATGTGTATGTTGAGCATAAAAAAAAAAAGTGGTAGTAGGAAGACAGGCTCGAACCCGTACCGCGAAGGAGGAAAAGAACAGAGAAAAAAACCTGACGCCTTTGCTGTTACGACCACCGCCAAACCGTAAGTGACGTAGGTTTAAATTCAGGCTAGACAATCGAAAGGAGAGGATGACTTTAAAAAATATCGGAAAAAAAGCCCCCCCCTCCTCCCCATAGAAAAGTGTCCAGTTGAAGGTGAAGATATTAATGTTTTTAGCCAATTTTTCGATATTTGTTGTCTGAAAGGTTGAATTTCAAAACAATACTGATCTTGGTAAAATCCGTTGCCTCTGTCAAAAGTTTTAAGCAGACATGCAAAGATACATACACACATATATGTATTTATATATTGGTAACTAAAAATTTTAAACTCAAACCGATTAAAAAGCTTGCCCTATCTCTGAATACCCTTTATGTCAAATTTCAAATGTTTAGACCAGAAATTGTCTGAGTAATTTGGCAGAGACCGCAGAGGTCAAATTTTTTAAAACTTTGATCCCTATTATGACCCCTGAATATTTATTGTTTTGGGCTCAAATCGAGTTATTAAGTTAGATCCAGGTCCAAGGAACCTATATCTAAAATTTTAAGTGTTTATACCTAAAATTGGTGGAGGAGTTTGGTAGAGTTCTTAAAAGTCAAATCGTTGAATTTTGACCCCTTAACAGCCAAATTTATGGCCGAAAACGGATTACTAAGATTTTCCCAAATCTCAGCACCCTGTATATCAAATTTCAGGTCTGTAGACTGAAAATTGACAGAGTTATTGCGTTGGGAAATGTACACAGACAGACACGTTCACTTATATATATATGGATGTATCTATACTTGTAGTCAAATTGAATATTGAAATGCTCATATCTTTGGTTCTATGGGGACGAAACTACATGTAAATTTCGTAAAAAGAATTTATATTTTCAAACCAATAAAATATGCCCAAATTTGCCTACATTTGTCTATATAGTGTCCTACAGGCCAGTTTCAGTTTTGCTGCGTTGGTTGTCTTTGTGGTTTTGCCAGGACACTATATATATATATATATATATATATATATATATATATATATATATCATGCAGTCCGTCAGTCTTGATGATGACTAGTCGGAGCCCTCAGTGCTTTATTTCTCGTGTTAGCGTAGTCTTCTTTCTGTGTGAAACGTCTGGTCACAGGCACCGCATATGTGGGTGCCGGGGTTGTCTTCGATAGTGTCTCAGCTCTAAGGCTTCTTCAATCTTTCTATTTCTTCCTTCCCTTTGTGGAGACTGTTTCGTCAGTTACTCCTTTCTTTGGCTTGTTCCTCCCAACTCTCGACATTGATGTTCATCACGTTCAGGTACTGCTTTGTTACATCTTTGTTGCAAAGCTTCTGACCTCCTACCTTGTGGATTCCATTTTCCAGTTCCCCATGGAAGATAATCTTTGGGATTCGGTTTTCTCCCATTCTGGCAATGTGCCCGGTCCATCGTAGTTACATAATAGTAAGGGTAGCTTCCATGCTGTCTAAGTTTGCTCTCCTAAGAAATTCCACGTTTGGTACTTAGTCACTCCATTTGATCTCTATGATTCTTCTCAGGTGTCTCTTGCTGGATGGCTTCCAGTCTCCTTATATGTTTTCTATACAGAGTGTAGATCTCTGCTGAGTATATGTGTGTGTATATATATATATATATATATCATTAGTTATCATTCTAAAGCCAGAAAATATATTTAATTCACACTCATATTTTTACCATATTTTTTATGAAGTGTGTCTTACACGTGCTTTGCTGATAAAAGAAAATGAAAATATTTAGAGGGTCAAAAAAAAAAAAAAAATGGTTATTGCAGTATATATGTGTGTGTGTGTGTGTGTGTGTGTGTTTTGGAACAATTATCGGAATTAGAAATAGGAAAAATTGGAAGTTTGGAGAGTATTGGAATCGGCATCTGACTTGAAAAAATTTGTGCCTAAACGATTCTTTTCATCTATATATATAAAAGCGAAAATGTGTGTGTGTGTGTGTGTGTGTGTGTGTGTTTTCGTGTATGTCCGCAGAAGGGTTTTTTTCCTCGGCCTTCTCGCGGGGGTCGCTTCTTAAAACTTTTTATATCACGTCTAAATCATAATATCTAAGACTTAACGACGGGGGTCGTCTGTTTATTTAATTTGCCCAACTTCGAAAAGCTAAATATTCAACATTTTTCGATCGCCGCGTGTGGATTGGGCTTTTTCGTATAATAAAAGCAAAACTAATATAAACACATCGTACCCGGCGCGATCGCCGGGAACGTCCAAAAGCAATCAGCTTTGATCAATGCAAAGTTTCTCCTTATATCAGACAATTGCTATTCAATTTGAATAATCCACTTTAAATGGGGAGCTGGTTTTCCCTCCACCATCATCTTGGGGAAGCCAAAAGTGCCCCGCATTGAAACAAAGTAAACAAACGCCAAAAGACTGCCCCGCAGTAAATAAAAAAGCTGCCATGTCATCGTAATGCTCCCGTGATGACCTTATTAAGCGGCCACCTGTTAATCAAACCTCTTTGACTTTTTAACCCTTAATTTAACACGCTTCTCAATTCCTCTGTCCTCGTGGCAAAGATGGTTAGGTGGTTGACTTTTTTCCCCTTTCGTTTCCACCTTCGCGTCAAGGCTTTGGGGTTCAATCCTACCTTCCTACTAAAACTTTTTTTTTCTTTTAAAGTTTTTTTTTTTTAACACACACACCTTCAAACACCCGGGCAACGCCGGGTACCCCCTGCTAGTCTATAATATAAATCTCACCCGTCTGTTTAAATGGATGCATGTATGTACGTTTGTATGTCTCACAAAAACTTGACAGAGGCGATGGATTTTCACAAGATCAGTATCATTTTGAAGCTCGACCCTTCGGACGAAAAATATCAAAAAATTGTCCCAAAACATTCATTTCTTCACCCTCAACTCGCCACTTTTTTTTTTTTACAGGGAGTTACCGATATTTTCGAAAGTCATCACCTTTTTCGATTGTCTAGCCTTAATTTGAACCTACGTTAATTCCAGTTTGACAATAGCCACAACAGCTAATGCGTCACTTTTTTTATTTTTTACTTTCTTTTCCAACCTTTGCGGTACGGGTTCGAGCCTGCCTGTCTACTACCACTATTTTTTTTTTTTTGGCTCAATATACATCTACAAACACCCGGGTAATGCCGGTTACCCAGGTTAGTTATCTCTAAAATCTATGAATCACACCACCACACAAGTTTCTTTTTACGTTCGCGATAATATATGTACGTTTAACATGCGTTTTTACGGTAAAAAAACAAAAAAACATTTTATAGTTAACTATTTAGATACAAAGAATCAGAATTGGTAATTGTACCGGAATTGGGAATTTAGTTCAAAATCAATAAAAATATTGAAATCGTCCCATATATATATATATATATATATATATATATATATATATATTGCTCTTTATTATGGAGTAAAGGATTAAAATTCCCACGCTAAGCCCGAAGTTTAAAAAAAAACAAAAACAAAAAAACAATAAATAACACAATGGCGAAAAAGAACAAACGAGAATTGGCTTTCAGGTGTGCAAGAGCTGCAAGGCCGATTGGAATATCGTAGAACTTGTTTCGGCATGGTTTTCACATAGAAGGAGGCTGGACGTTAAGAAAGTCAATTTGAAATTAGAAAAAGGTAAGCTTCTTACAAGAAAAACAAAACAAAATCAAAAGCCGTTTGACACCTGACGAGGGTCGGAATGGATGTGAGGTGGGGAAGAGAAGAGGTCATTAACTAAAAATTCATTTAAGAAACCAAGGATAGGATGGGATGGAGGTGTCCGTGGGTCGAAGATTAACTTGTCTTGTGTGTGACAAGTTCCTGTTGACAATAAAAACACTTGAATTCATTCATGTTGAGACAGATTTAATTTGGATAAATGTACTACCTCCACCCCCCACCGCGACTTACCACCGGCCGATTACTTTCTACTTGCTTCTGGACCGGACAGAGTCTAACTTTCAACAAGCAAAAAACTATCCCACGTCTCGATTCTTTCCCAACAAACCAGTGTGTGTGTGTGTGTGTGCGCGCG
Organism: Euprymna scolopes; assembly: GCF_053919585.1. Lineage (NCBI taxonomy): Eukaryota > Metazoa > Mollusca > Cephalopoda > Sepiida > Sepiolidae > Euprymna > Euprymna scolopes. Next base: position 72,599,319 of record NC_136520.1, read on the forward strand.
TGCGTGTGTGTGGATGTGTATGTGTGTCCGCGCGCGCATATGAAAGACATAGGGAGAGAGAGAAAGGCAGACATAGGGAGAGAGAGAAAGGCAGACATAGGGAGAGAGAGAAAGGCAGACATAGGGAGAGAGAGAAAGAGAAAGATAGGACGAGGCAGAAATAAAGAGAGAGATAGGACGAGGCAGAAATAAAGAGAGAGATAGGACGAGGCAGAAATAAAGAGAGAGATAGGACGAGGCAGAAATAAAGAGAGAGATAGGACGAGGCAGAAATAAAGAGATAGGACGAGGCAGAAATAAAGAGAGAGATAGGACGAGGCAGAAATAAAGAGAGAGATAGGACGAGGCAGAAATAGAGAGAGATAGGACGAGGTAGAAATAGGATGAGAGAGAGAGATAGGACGAGGTAGAAATAGAGAGAGAGAGAGAGAGAGAGAGAGAGAGGACGAGGCAGAAATAGAGAGAGAGAGAGAGAGAGAGAGAGGACGAGGCAGAGAGAGAGAGAGAGAGAGAGAGGACGAGGCAGAGAGAGAGAGAGAGAGAGAGAGAGAGAGAGAGAGGACGAGGCAGAAATAGAGAGAGAGATAGGACGAGGCAGAAATAAAGAGAGAGATAGGACGAGGCAGAAATAAAGAGAGAGATAGGACGAGGCAGAAATAAAGAGAGAGATAGGACGAGGCAGAAATAAAGAGAGAGATAGGACGAGGCAGAAATAAAGAGAGAGATAGGACGAGGCAGAAATAGAGAGAGAGAGAGAGAGGACGAGGCAGAAATAAAGAGAGAGATAGGACGAGGCAGAAATAGAGAGAGATAGGACGAGGTAGAAATAGGATGAGAGAGAGAGATAGGACGAGGTAGAAATAGAGAGAGAGAGAGGACGAGGTAGAAATAGAGAGAGAGAGAGAGAGGACGAGGCAGAAATAGAGAGAGAGAGAGAGAGGACGAGGCAGAAATAGAGAGAGAGAGAGAGAGGACGAGGCAGAAATAGAGAGAGAGAGAGAGGACGAGGCAGAAATAGAGAGAGAGAGAGAGAGGACGAGGCAGAAATAGAGAGAGAGAGAGAGAGAGAGGACGAGGCAGAAATAGAGAGAGAGAGAGAGAGAGGACGAGGCAGAAATATATATAGAGAGAGAGAGGACGAGGCAGAAATATATATATAGAGAGAGAGGACGAGGCAGAAATATATATAGAGAGAGAGAGGACGAGGCAGAAATAGAGAGAGAGAGAGAGAGAGAGAGAGAGGACGAAGCAGAAATAGAGAGAGAGAGAGAGAGAGAGAGGACGAGGCAGAAATAGAGAGAGAGAGAAAGGACGAGGCAGAAATAGAGAGAGAGAGAGAGAGAGGACGAGGCAGAAATAGAGAGAGAGAGAGAGAGAGGACGAGGCAGAAATAGAGAGAGAGAGAGAGAGAGAGGACGAGGCAGAAATAGAGAGAGAGAGAGAGAGAGAGAGAGAGAGAGAGAGAGGACGAGGCAGAAATAGAGAGAGAGAGAGAGAGAGAGAGAGGACGAGGCAGAAATAGAGAGAGAGAGAGAGAGAGAGGACGAGGCAGAAATAGAGAGAGAGAGAGAGAGAGGACGAGGCAGAAATAGAGAGAGAGAGAGAGAGAGGACGAGGCAGAAATAGAGAGAGAGAGAGAGAGAGGACGAGGCAGAAATAGAGAGAGAGAGAGAGAGAGGACGAGGCAGAAATAGAGAGAGAGAGAGAGAGAGGACGAGGCAGAAATAGAGAGAGAGAGAGAGAGGACGAGGCAGAAATAGAGAGAGAGAGAGAGAGGACGAGGCAGAAATAGAGAGAGAGAGAGAGAGAGAGGACGAGGCAGAAATAGAGAGAGAGAGGACGAGGTAGAAATAGAGAGAGAGAGGACGAGGCAGAAATAGAGAGAGAGAGAGGACGAGGCAGAAATAGAGAGAGAGAGGACGAGGCAGAAATAGAGAGAGAGAGGACGAGGCAGAAATAGAGAGAGAGAGAGAGAGGACGAGGCAGAAATAGAGAGAGAGAGAGAGAGAGGACGAGGCAGAAATAGAGAGAGAGAGAGAGAGGACGAGGCAGAAATAGAGAGAGAGAGAGAGGACGAGGCAGAAATAGAGAGAGAGAGAGAGGACGAGGCAGAAATAGAGAGAGAGAGAGAGGACGAGGCAGAAATAGAGAGAGAGAGAGAGAGGACGAGGCAGAAATAGAGAGAGAGAGAGAGGACGAGGCAGAAATAGAGAGAGAGAGAGAGGACGAGGCAGAAATAGAGAGAGAGAGAGAGGACGAGGCAGAAATAGAGAGAGAGAGAGAGGACGAGGCAGAAATAGAGAGAGAGAGAGAGGACGAGGCAGAAATAGAGAGAGAGAGAGAGGACGAGGCAGAAATAGAGAGAGAGAGAGAGGACGAGGCAGAAATAGAGAGAGAGAGAGAGGACGAGGCAGAAATAGAGAGAGAGGACGAGGCAGAAATAGAGAGAGAGGACGAGGCAGAAATAGAGAGAGAGAGAGAGGACGAGGCAGAAATAGAGAGAGAGAGAGAGGACGAGGCAGAAATAGAGAGAGAGAGAGAGGACGAGGCAGAAATAGAGAGAGAGAGAGAGGACGAGGCAGAAATAGAGAGAGAGAGAGAGGACGAGGCAGAAATAGAGAGAGAGAGAGAGGACGAGGCAGAAATAGAGAGAGAGAGAGAGGACGAGGCAGAAATAGAGAGAGAGAGAGAGAGAGAGGACGAGGCAGAAATAGAGAGAGAGAGAGAGGACGAGGCAGAAATAGAGAGAGAGAGAGAGGACGAGGCAGAAATAGATAGAGAGAGAGAGGACGAGGCAGAAATAGAGGGAGAGAGAGAGGACGAGGCAGAAAAAGAGGGAGAGAGAGAGGACGAGGCAGAAATAGAGGGAGAGAGAGAGGACGAGGCAGAAATAGAGGGAGAGAGAGAGGACGAGGCAGAAATAGAGGGAGAGAGAGAGGACGAGGCAGAAATAGAGGGAGAGAGAGAGGACGAGGCAGAAATAGAGGGAGAGAGAGAGAGGACGAGGCAGAAATAGAGGGAGAGAGAGAGAGGACGAGGCAGAAATAGAGGGAGAGAGAGAGGACGAGGCAGAAATAGAGGGAGAGAGAGAGGACGAGGCAGAAATAGAGGGAGAGAGAGAGGACGAGGCAGAAATAGAGGGAGAGAGAGAGGACGAGGCAGAAATAGAGGGAGAGAGAGAGGACGAGGCAGAAATAGAGGGAGAGAGAGAGGACGAGGCAGAAATAGAGGGAGAGAGAGAGGACGAGGCAGAAATAGAGGGAGAGAGAGAGGACGAGGCAGAAATAGAGGGAGAGAGAGAGGACGAGGCAGAAATAGAGGGAGAGAGAGAGGACGAGGCAGAAATAGAGGGAGAGAGAGAGGACGAGGCAGAAATAGAGGGAGAGAGAGAGGACGAGGCAGAAATAGAGGGAGAGAGAGAGGACGAGGCAGAAATAGAGGGAGAGAGAGAGGACGAGGCAGAAATAGAGGGAGAGAGAGAGGACGAGGCAGAAATAGAGGGAGAGAGAGAGGACGAGGCAGAAATAGAGGGAGAGAGAGAGGACGAGGCAGAAATAGAGGGAGAGAGAGAGGACGAGGCAGAAATAGAGGGAGAGAGAGAGAGGACGAGGCAGAAATAGAGGGAGAGAGAGAGAGGACGAGGCAGAAATAGAGGGAGAAAGAGAGGAACGAGATAGAAATAGAGGGAGAAAGAGGACGAGATAGAAATAGAGGGAGAAAGAGGACGAGATAGAAATAGAGGGAGAAAGAGGACGAGATAGAAATAGAGGGAGAAAGAGGACGAGATAGAAATAGAGGGAGAAAGAGGACGAGATAGAAATAGAGGGAGAAAGAGGACGAGATAGAAATAGAGGGAGAAAGAGGACGAGATAGAAATAGAGGGAGAAAGAGGACGAGATAGAAATAGAGGGAGAAAGAGGACGAGATAGAAATAGAGGGAGAAAGAGGACGAGATAGAAATAGAGGGAGAAAGAGGACGAGATAGAAATAGAGGGAGAAAGAGGATGAGATAGAAATAGAGGGAGAAAGAGGACGAGATAGAAATAGAGGGAGAAAGAGGACGAGATAGAAATAGAGGGAGAAAGAGGACGAGATAGAAATAGAGGGAGAAAGAGGACGAGATAGAAATAGAGGGAGAAAGAGGACGAGATAGAAATAGAGGGAGAAAGAGGACGAGATAGAAATAGAGGGAGAAAGAGGACGAGATAGAAATAGAGAGAGAAAGAGGACGAGATAGAAATAGAGAGAGAAAGAGGACGAGATAGAAATAGAGAGAGAAAGAGGACGAGGTAGAGAGAGAGAGAGAGAAAGAGGACGAGGTAGAGAGAGAGAGAGAGAAAGAGGACGAGGTAGAGAGAGAGAGAGAGAGGGGGGAGGCAGAAATAGTTAGAGTTGGAGGGCTAAAGTTAGAGAGAGAGAGAACTGAAAATGAAAGAAAGGTTCGCTGAACTTGAAAGAAAGATTCCCGAGCTCGAGAAGATAAACCTGAAGGAGGTCAAAGGTTTCATCAGTTGAAACATTGTGAAAATAACACTCAAGATGAGAACAATAGTTTGAAGAATCCAAATATAAAAAAAAAAAATAAAATAATAATTGTGGATCAAGGAAGGCAGACAAATGTGATTTACTCTTGAATTCTGTGGATACTTCATTTTAACAACGCAGCGTTAATTTACTAAAACAGTTTGGACGTGTTGGAACTAGCCATTGGTCATCCATATTTATTCTTTCTTTACGAGTGACTAATGCATACTGCAGAAGCCTCCAACCCAATCTACCCTGCGTCCTACGAAACATTACACATAAAATATTGTGGGTTCAATTAACTAAGATTAAAACAATTTTACGATTGTTGTTATTGTTCTTTTTTTTATACTAATGTTGGATAAAGAAACTTGGAGATTGTGCACACACACAAATTCCAGGTTAACAGAGAACAAAGAAAATAACATGTCGTACTTTGACACTCATATTGACCTCTGGTGAAACAAAGAAAATATAATGTCGGACTTTGACACATATATTGATCTCTGATGGAACAACGAAAGAATTTGTCAATAAAAGCAAAAGGTTCGACGAACAAAGAGACGCACGATCGTTACATCTTTGATTTGTCAACTCCCCAACCGCATTTTTCACTTTTTCTCAATACGTCCGGCATCCACTGTAGGCAAAATAATCTATAATATAAATCTCGCCTGTCTGTTTAAATGCATGTATGTATATATATTTGTATGTATGTTTGTATATCTGCCTAAAACTTTCGACAGATGCGACTGATTTTCACGAGATTGGTATCGTTTTTAAGCACGACCCTTCGGACAACAAATATAAAAATATTGACTAAAAACATTAATTCCTTCACCCTCAACTGGGCACTTTTCTACAGGGAGGTGATATTTTCGAAAGTCATCCCCTCTTTTCGATTGACTAGCATTAATTTAAATCTTCACCACTTTCAGTTTGGCGATGGACGCAACAGCAAAGACGTTACATTTTTTTTACGTTCTTTTCTTCCTTCACAGTACAGGTTCGAGCCTGCCTACCTAATACCACTTTTTTTTTTTTTTTTTTGCTCAACACACACCTCCAAACACCCGGGCAACAACGGACACCCAGGCTAATAATTAAATAAAAGACAGTTTTGTTATGAAATGTTGACTGTGTTTGATTGTCAAACGACTGGAACAAGTCAGAGTGTATTTATTTAGCATCGAGCATCTTCGTAAAAGTGCAACAGACATGATAATACCTGAGCGATAAACAAATACATCGTTACAGAGAGACGGATAATACAACACTAATAGAAAAAAGGCAATACTAATCGATTAGAAAAAAAAAAGAAAAAATACTAATCGATTAGATAAGAATGCTAATCGATCAAAGCAAAAATGCTAATCGATCAAAACAAAAATGCCAATCGATCAAAACAAAAATGCTAATCGATCAAAAATTCATTTTAGCAAAAATGCTAATCCATCAAAAAGCATTTTTTTTATCGATTACCATTTTTTTGATCGATTACCATTTTATTTGATCGATTAAGATAAAAAAAATGCTAATCGATCCCCCCCAAAAATGCTAATCGAAAAAGAATCCTAATCGATCAAAAAAAAAAAAATGCTAAAAAAATACTATTCGATCAAAAAAAAAAAAAAAAATGCTAATCGATCCCCCCCAAAAATGCTAATCGAAAAAGAATCCTAATCGATCAAAAAAAAAAAAATGCTAAAAAAATACTATTCGATCAAAAAAAAAAAAAAAATGCTAATCGATCCCCCCCAAAAATGCTAATCGAAAAAGAATCCTAATCGATCAAAAATAAAAATGCTAAAAAAATACTATTCGATCAAAAAAAAAAAAAAAAAAATGCTAATCGATCAAAAAAAAAAATGCTAAAAAAATGCTAATCGATCAAAAAAAATGCTAATCGACCAGAAAAAAGACAATACTAATCGATTAGAAAAAAGACAATACTAATCGATTAGAAAAAAGACAATACTAATCGATTAGAAAAAAGACAATACTAATCGATTAGAAAAAAGGCAATACTAATCGATTAGAAAAAAAGGCAATACTAATCGATTAGAAAAAAGACAATACTAATCGATTAGAAAAAAAGGCAATACTAATCGATTAGAAAAAAGGCAATACTAATCGATTAGAAAAAAAGACAATACTAATTAATTAGAAAAAAAGACAATACTAATTAATTAGAAAAAAGACAATACTAATCGATTAGAAAAAAGACAATACTAATCGATTTGAAAAAAGACAATACTAATCGATTAGAAAAAAGGCAATACTAATCGATTAGAAAAAAGACAATACTAATCGATTAGAAAAAAGGCAATACTAATCGATTAGAAAAAAGGCAATGCTAATCGATTAGAAAAAAAGGCAATACTAATCGATTAGAAAAAAAGGCAATACTAATCGATTAGAAAAAAAGGCAATACTAATCGATTAGAAAAAGGCAATACTAATCGATTAGAAAAAAGACAATACTAATCGATTAGAAAAAAAGGCAATACTAATCGATTAGAAAAAAGGCAATACTAATCGATTAGAAAAAAAGACAATACTAATTAATTAGAAAAAAGACAATACTAATCGATTAGAAAAAAGGCAATACTAATCGATTAGAAAAAAGGCAATGCTAATCGATTAGAAAAAAGACAATACTAATCGATTAGAAAAAAGGCAATACTAATCGATTAGAAAAAAGACAATACTAATCGATTTGAAAAAAGACAATACTAATCGATTAGAAAAAAGACAATACTAATCGATTTGAAAAAAGACAATACTAATCGATTAGAAAAAAAGACAATACTAATCGATTAGAAAAAAGGCAATACTAATCGATTAGAAAAAAGACAATACTAATCGATTAGAAAAAAGACAATACTAATCGATTAGAAAAAAGACAATACGAATCGATTAGAAAAAAGACAATACTAATCGATTTTAAAAAAGACAATACTAATCGATTAGAAAAAAGACAATACTAATCGATTAGAAAAAAGGCAATGCTAATCGATTAGAAAAAAGGCAATACTAATCGATTAGAAAAAAGACAATACTAATCGATTAGAAAAAAAGGCAATACTAATCGATTAGAAAAAAGACAATACTAATCGATTAGAAAAAAAGACAATACTAATTAATTAGAAAAAAGACAATACTAATCGATTAGAAAAAAGGCAATACTAATCGATTAGAAAAAAGACAATACTAATCGATTAGAAAAAAGGCAATACTAATCGATTAGAAAAAGGCAATACTAATCGATTAGAAAAAGGCAATACTAATCGATTAGAAAAAGGCAATACTAATCGATTAGAAAAAAAGACAATACTAATTAATTAGAAAAAAGACAATACTAATCGATTAGAAAAAAGACAATACTAATCGATTAGAAAAAAAGACAATACTAATTAATTAGAAAAAAGACAATACTAATCGATTAGAAAAAAGGCAATACTAATCGATTAGAAAAAGGCAATACTAATCGATTAGAAAAAGGCAATACTAATCGATTAGAAAAAGGCAATACTAATCGATTAGAAAAAGGCAATACTAATCGATTAGAAAAAAGACAATACTAATCGATTAGAAAAAAAGACAATACTAATTAATTAGAAAAAAGACAATACTAATCGATTAGAAAAAAGGCAATACTAATCGATTAGAAAAAAGACAATACTAATCGATTAGAAAAAAGGCAATACTAATCGATTAGAAAAAGGCAATACTAATCGATTAGAAAAAGGCAATACTAATCGATTAGAAAAAGGCAATACTAATCGATTAGAAAAAAGACAATACTAATCGATTAGAAAAAAGGCAATACTACTCGATTAGAAAAAAGACAATACTAATCGATTAGAAAAAGGCAATACTAATCGATTAGAAAAAGGCAATACTAATCGATTAGAAAAAGGCAATACTAACCGATTAGAAAAAAGACAATACTAATCGATTAGAAAAAAAGACAATACTAATCGATTAGAAAAAGGCAATACTAATCGATTAGAAAAAAGACAATACTAATCGATTAGAAAAAAAGACAATACTAATCGATTAGAAAAAGGCAATACTAATCGATTAGAAAAAAGACAATACTAATCGATTAGAAAAAAAGACAATACTAATCGATTAGAAAAAGGCAATACTAATCGATTAGAAAAAAGACAATACTAATCGATTAGAAAAAAGACAATACTAATCGATTAGAAAAAAGACAATACTAATCGATTAGAAAAAAGACAATACTAATCGATTAGAAAAAAGACAATACTAATCGATTAGAAAAAAGACAATACTAATCGATTAGAAAAAAGACAATACTAATCGATTAGAAAAAAGACAATACTAATCGATTAGAAAAAAAGACAATACTAATCGATTAGAAAAAAAGACAATACTAATCGATTAGAAATATGACAATACTAATCGATTAGAAAAAAAGGCAATACTAATCGATTAGAAAAAAGACAATACTAATCGATTAGAAAAAAGACAATACTAATCGATTAGAAAAAAGACAATACTAATCGATTAGAAAAAAAGACAATACTAATTAATTAGAAAAAGGCAATACTAATCGATTAGAAAGAAGACAATACTAATCGATTAGAAAAAAGACAATACTAATCGATTAGAAAAAAAGACAATACTAATCGATTAGAAAAAGGCAATACTAATCGATTAGAAAAAAGACAATACTAATCGATTAGAAAAAAAGACAATACTAATCGATTAGAAAAAGGCAATACTAATCGATTAGAAAAAAGGCAATACTAATCGATTAGAAAAAAGACAATACTAATCGATTAGAAAAAAAGACAATACTAATCGATTAGAAAAAGGCAATACTAATCGATTAGAAAAAAGACAATACTAATCGATTAGAAAAAAAGACAATACTAATTAATTAGAAAAAAGACAATACTAATCGATTAGAAAAAAAGACAATACTAATTAATTAGAAAAAAGGCAATACTAATCGATTAGAAAAAGGCAATACTAATCGATTAGAAAAAGGCAATACTAATCGATTAGAAAAAGGCAATACTAATCGATTAGAAAAAAGACAATACTAATCGATTAGAAAAAAGGCAATACTAATCGATTAGAAAAAAGACAATACTAATCGATTAGAAAAAAGACAATACTAATCGATTAGAAAAAGGCAATACTAATCGATTAGAAAAAGGCAATACTAACCGATTAGAAAAAAGACAATACTAATCGATTAGAAAAAAAGACAATACTAATCGATTAGAAAAAGGCAATACTAATCGATTAGAAAAAAGACAATACAAATCGATTAGAAAAAAGACAATACTAATCGATTAGAAAAAGGCAATACTAATCGATTAGAAAAAGACAATACTAATCGATTAGAAAAAAGACAATACTAATCGATTAGAAAAAAAGACAATACTAATTAATTAGAAAAAAGACAATACTAATCGATTAGAAAAAAGGCAATACTAATCGATTAGAAAAAAGGCAATACTAATCGATTCGAAAAAAAGGCAATACTAATCGATTAGAAAAAAAGGCAATACTAATTAATTAGAAAAAAGACAATACTAATCGATTAGAAAAAAGACAATACTAATCGATTAGAAAAAGGCAATACTAATCGATTTTAAAAAAGACAATACTAATCGATTAGAAAAAAGGCAATACTAATTAATTAGAAAAAAGACAATACTAATCGATTAGAAAAAGGCAATACTAATCGATTAGAAAAAAAGGCAATACTAATTAATTAGAAAAAAGACAATACTAATCGATTAGAAAAAAGGCAATACTAATCGATTAGAAAAAAAGGCAATACTAATCGATTAGAAAAAAGACAATACTAATCGATTAGAAAAAAGGCAATACTAATTAATTAGAAAAAAGACAATACTAATCGATTAGAAAAAGGCAATACTAATCGATTAGAAAAAAGACAATACTAATCGATTAGAAAAAAGACAATACTAATCGATTAGAAAATAGAATACTAATCGATTAGAAAAAAGGCAATGCTAATCGATAAAAAAATTTCTAATCGATTAGAAAGACAATACTAATCGATTAGAAAGACAATACTAATCGATTAGAAAAAAACAATGCTAATCGATAAAAAACAATGCTAATCGATAAAAAACAATGCTAATCGATCAAAAAATGCTAATCGATAAAAAAAGACAATACTAATCGATTAGAAAATAGAAACAAAAAAAAAATTTTTAATCACCAACTTAAATAAAAAGAATTATAACAAAAAAGTTAAACAATCAAAATGTTATTTTATTTCCAACTATGGAAATATTTTGCTTTACTTTTTTTTTTTTTTTATTATTATCCGTTATTAGCAAAGCGACCCGACGTTGCCGGGGATTAGAAGAGGATCACTGAATGTTTCACACTCCAATATTTTATTGTCATCGAAATCAGTGAAATCGCCCATTTTTCAATCAGATCAATTAGTTGCCTGCTCTAGCTGGGAACTCACCCAGTGCACAGAGTGGAAGCTTCATAGTAACAGTTCACAATACATTTTAGTTTACATTGTACTGTAGAGAACATACTCTTTATTTTATAAAAATTTTTATACAATGGCTTAAATTAAAGTTTAAAATGCAAAAGTCAAGTATCATGGTTCAATTGTGCTTTAAACAGAAACATTCATTTAGAACGCACCTTTGTCATATCAAAGAACATACTGTTGATTTTATATGTCGAGCCTTTATGCTTGTGTGGTAATAAAACTTTAAATGCACTTGTGATGTTAGGCTGTATAAGGTGTTTACTTTGGTCAAAATCGTCTCTTCCTACTTTCATCGGATTTTTTCAATTATCGATACTTACCAAAGACATTCCGATATAAAACCTATCTAGGAAAATTTTCAAGCACATAAAGTACCTTCATGTAAAATTTCGAAAAAAAAAAAAAATCGCCCCAGCTGTTTAGGAGTACATAGAGAACTCTCTCTCTCTCTCACACTCAGACCAGGTTCTTTTTATATAATAGTAGATTAAGATAAGGCTTCCTTATATCATAAAAATTAACTTTTCATACATGATTATTCTTGCAGTTTTCTTTTAATTAAGCCTTTCCCCCTTTTGCTGATAAAAATAAAATTTTCATATGCCTTCATTAAAGCAAGCCGGACACACATACAGTCACCTTTATTATTATACAACACAAAATGATAGTCAATTTCAAATAAAGATATTTGAAAATGCAAACATGTGGCCGATTTTGATATTGAAATAGATTGCGACTAAGAAGTTGGCAAGATCTTCCAAGGCCGATATTCTATCCAATCCAAGACAAAGTCACCTTATGAGAAAGTAGAAATCAAACACGATTAGGAGGCATCGACTTTTTCGGGAAGGGGGGGGGAGAACAACCGGTAATGGTTGGCATCAAGTACTTGGATGAGGGGTGGGAAAGTCTTAAAAAAAAAAAAAAAAAAAAAAGTTACTCCTCACATAGTAATGGCGGTGGCGGCAGCGGTGGTGATCCGGGTGAGAGTTTTAAAAATTGAGTCAATGCATTAGAGGCCTCAACCGCTGTTGAGAATCTGAGGAATTGAATGGCAAACTTTCAAAAATATTCAATAATCAATTGATGCTTATGGCACGCCATTTGTTTTATGCCTGGCTGGTTGGAGGTGGGGGATTTTGAGGAGTGGTGAGGGTGAAGAGGTTATGGAGGAGGAATTATAAAGTGTGTACCGACGTTCGGGAGAGAGTGTTAGTGAGTAAAGAACCAAGAAATGGTATATTAAAGGATAAAAGAGAGGAAGGGAAACAAGGGGGAGAATATATATTTCAAAGTCAAGAAAAAAGCCGTTGAAAGTCATTGAAAAAATAAGTTTTTTAAATTATTTCTATTTTTATATATTTCGGGTATAAAACATGTCTTCAGAAACAATGTACATTGTACTAATTGCTATATTTTTATATGATAAAGTAGTCAGTATCTGCGAAAGGGCTTTCACTGAAGTTAAACACATGTGGTCACAATATATATATATATATATATATATATATATATAAGAGACAGCAGGAGAGGAGTCATCAAGACAAAAAGGAGACAGCAGGAGGGGAGTCATCAAGACAAAAAGGAGACAGGAGGAGGAGAGTCATCAAGACAAAAAGGAGACAGCAGGAGGAGAGTCATCAAGACAAAAAGGAGACAGCAGGAGGAGAGTCATCAAGACAAAAAGGAGACAGCAGGAGGAGAGTCATCAAGACAAAAAGGAGACAGCAGGAGGAGAGTCATCAAGACAAAAAGGAGACAGCAGGAGGAGAGTCATCAAGACAAAAAGGAGACAGCAGGAGGGGAGTCATCAAGACAAAAAGGAGACAGACGGAGGAGAGTCATCAAGACAAAAAGGAGACAGCAAGAGGAGAGTCATCAAGACAAAAAGGAGACAGCAAGAGGAGAGTCATCAAGACAAAAAGGAGACAGCAAGAGGAGAGTCATCAAGACAAAAAGGAGACAGCAAGAGGAGAGTCATCAAGACAAAAAGGAGACAGCAAGAGGAGAGTCATCAAGACAAAAAGGAGACAGCAAGAGGAGAGTCATCAAGACAAAAAGGAGACAGCAAGAGGAGAGTCATCAAGACAAAAAGGAGACAGCAAGAGGAGAGTCATCAAGACAAAAAGGAGACAGCAAGAGGAGAGTCATCAAGACAAAAAGGAGACAGCAAGAGGAGAGTCACCAAGACAAAAAGGAGACAGCAAGAGGGGAGTCACCAAGACAAAAAGGAGACAGTAAGAGGGGAGTCACCAAGACAAAAAGGAGACAGCTGGAGGGGAGTCACCAAGACAAAAAGGAAACAGCTGGAGGGGAGTCACCAGGACAAAAAGGAGACAGCAGGAGGAGAGTCATCAAGACAAAAAGGAGACAGCAAGAGGGGAGTCACCAAGACAAAAAGGGGACAGCTGAAGGGGAGTCACCAAGACAAAAAGGAGACGGAGGGGAGTCACCAAGACAAAAAAGAAGACAGCTGGAGGGGAGTCACCAAGACAAAAAGGAGACAGCTGGAGGGGAGTCACCAAGAAAAAAAGGAGACAGCTGGAGGGGAGTCACCAAGAAAAAAAGGAGACAGCAGGAGGAGAGTCACCAAGACAAAAAGGAGACAGGAGGAGGAGAGTCATCAAGACAAAAAGGAGACAGCAAGAGGAGAGTCATCAAGACAAAAAGGAGACAGCAAGAGGAGAGTCATCAAGACAAAAAGGAGACAGCAGGAGGAGAGTCACCAAGACAAAAAGGAGACAGCTGAAGGGGAGTCACCAAGACAAAAAGGAGACAGCAGGAGGAGAGTCATCAAGACAAAAAGGAGACAGCAGGAGGGGAGTCATCAAGACAAAAAGGAGACAGCAGGAGGAGAGTCACCAAGACAAAAAGGAGACAGGTGGAGGGGAGTCACCAAGACAAAAAGGAGACAGGTGGAGGGGAGTCACCAAGACAAAAAGGAGACAGCAGGAGGAGAGTCACCAAGACAAAAAGGAGACAGCAGGAGGAGAGTCACCAAGACAAAAAGGAGACAGCAGGAGGAGAGTCACCAAGACAAAAAGGAGACAGCAGGAGGAGAGTCATCAAGACAAAAAGGAGACAGGAGGAGGAGAGTCATCAAGACAAAAAGGAGACAGGAGGAGGAGAGTCATCAAGACAAAAAGGAGACAGGAGGAGGAGAGTCATCAAGACAAAAAGGAGACAGCAGGAGGAGAGTCATCAAGACAAAAAGGAGACAGCAGGAGGAGAGTCATCAAGACAAAAAGGAGACAGCAGGAGGAGAGTCATCAAGACAAAAAGGAGACAGCAGAAGGAGAGTCACCTAGACAAAAAAGGAGACAGCAGGAGGAGAGTCATCAAGACAAAAAGGAGACAGCAAGAGGAGAGTCATCAAGACAAAAAGGAGACAGCAAGAGGAGAGTCATCAAGACAAAAAGGAGACAGCAAGAGGAGAGTCATCAAGACAAAAAGGAGACAGCAAGAGGAGAGTCATCAAGACAAAAAGGAGACAGCAAGAGGAGAGTCATCAAGACAAAAAGGAGACAGCAAGAGGAGAGTCACCAAGACAAAAAGGAGACAGCAAGAGGGGAGTCACCAAGACAAAAAGGAGACAGCAAGAGGGGAGTCACCAAGACAAAAAGGAGACAGCTGGAGGGGAGTCACCAAGACAAAAAGGAGACAGCTGGAGGGGAGTCACCAGGACAAAAAGGAGACAGCAGGAGGAGAGTCATCAAGACAAAAAGGAGACAGCAAGAGGGGAGTCACCAAGACAAAAAGGGGACAGCTGAAGGGGAGTCACCAAGACAAAAAGGAGACAGCTGGAGGGGAGTCACCAAGACAAAAAAGAAGACAGCTGGAGGGGAGTCACCAAGACAAAAAGGAGACAGCTGGAGGGGAGTCACCAAGAAAAAAAGGAGACAGCAGGAGGAGAGTCACCAAGACAAAAAGGAGACAGGAGGAGGAGAGTCATCAAGACAAAAAGGAGACAGCAAGAGGAGAGTCATCAAGACAAAAAGGAGACAGCAAGAGGAGAGTCATCAAGACAAAAAGGAGACAGCAGGAGGAGAGTCACCAAGACAAAAAGGAGACAGCTGAAGGGGAGTCACCAAGACAAAAAGGAGACAGCAGGAGGAGAGTCATCAAGACAAAAAGGAGACAGCAGGAGGGGAGTCATCAAGACAAAAAGGAGACAGCAGTAGGGGGGTCATCAAGACAAAAAGGAGACAGTAGGAAGGGAGTCATCAAGACAAAAAGGAGACAGCAGGAGGAGAGTCATCAAGACAAAAAGGAGACAGCAAGAGGAGAGTCATCAAGACAAAAAGGAGACAGCAGGAGGAGAGTCACCAAGACAAAAAGGAGACAGGTGGAGGGGAGTCACCAAGACAAAAAGGAGACAGGTGGAGGGGAGTCACCAAGACAAAAAGGAGACAGCAGGAGGAGAGTCACCAAGACAAAAAGGAGACAGCAGGAGGAGAGTCACCAAGACAAAAAGGAGACAGCAGGAGGAGAGTCACCAAGACAAAAAGGAGACAGCAGGAGGAGAGTCATCAAGACAAAAAGGAGACAGGAGGAGGAGAGTCATCAAGACAAAAAGGAGACAGGAGGAGGAGAGTCATCAAGACAAAAAGGAGACAGCAGGAGGAGAGTCATCAAGACAAAAAGGAGACAGCAGGAGGAGAGTCATCAAGACAAAAAGGAGACAGCAGGAGGAGAGTCATCAAGACAAAAAGGAGACAGCAGAAGGAGAGTCACCTAGACAAAAAAGGAGACAGCAGGAGGGAAGTCACCAAGATGAAAAGGAGACAGCTGGAGGGAAGTCACCAAGATGAAAAGGAGACAGCTGGAGGGAAGTCACCAAGACAAAAAGGAGACAGCTGGAGGGGAGTCACCAAGACGGAAAGGAGACATCTGGAGGGGAGTCATCAAGACGAAAAGGAGACATCTGGAGGAGAGTCACCAAGACGAAAAGGAGACATCTGGAGGAGAGTCACCAAGACGAAAAGGAGACATCTGGAGGAGAGTCACCAATACGAAAAGGAGACAGTTGGAGGGGAGTCACCAAGACAAAAAGGAGACAGCTGGAGGGGAGTCACCAAGACAAAAAGGAGACAGCTGGAGGGAGTCACCAAGACAAAAAGGAGACAGCAGAAGGAGAGTCACCTAGACAAAAAGGAGACAGCAGGAGGGGAGTGATCAAGACAAAATGGAGACAGCTGGAGGGAAGTCACCAAGACAAAAAGGATACAGCTGGAGGGAAGTCACCAAGACAAAAAGGAGACAGCTGGAGGGAAGTCACCAAGACAAAAAGGAGACAGCTGGAGGGGAGTCATCAAGACAAAAAGGAGACAGCTGGAGGGAAGTCACCAAGACAAAAAGGGACAGCAGGAGGGAAGTCACCAAGACAAAAAGGATACAGCTGGAGGGAAGTCACCAAGACAAAAAGGAGACAGCTGGAGGGAAGTCACCAAGACAAAAAGGAGACAGCTGGAGGGGAGTCATCAAGACAAAAAGGAGACAGCTGGAGGGAAGTCACCAAGACAAAAAGGAGACAGCTGGAGGGGAGTCATCAAGACAAAAAGGAGACAGCTGGAGGGGAGTCATCAAGACAAAAAGGAGACAGCAGGAGGGAAGTCACCAAGACAAAAAGGATACAGCTGGAGGGAAGTCACCAAGACAAAAAGGATACAGCTGGAGGGAAGTCACCAAGACAAAAAAAGATACAGTAAGAAGGAGTCACCATGACAAAAAGGAGACAGCTGGAGGGAAGTCACCAAGACAAAAAGGATACAGCTGGAGGGAAGTCACCAAGACAAAAAGGAGACAGCTGGAGGGGTGTCATCAAGACAAAAAAAGATACAGTAAGAAGGAGTCACCATGACAAAGTAAAGAGAGACTACACAGAAGCCGTCAAGACAGAAGAGATAGCAAAGTGAGACATTTAGCTGGGTCTTCTGTCTGTACATATTTGTTCTTAATTTGTTCAATTTGATATCTTTGAAAAATAAAAGTTAAAGTTTAAATAGTCGATATCAATATAATAACACGCTAAAGCAATTTCATTTCCATAACCTCCATTTCTTGTTGCATCGGATGCGAAACTAAAATATACTTTCCTAGCTTTGGTCAAGGATCAACATATTTGTTTTGTCTAAACACGGTACAATAATATTGGCGGGAAGGGGGGGGGAGTCTGCGTGCGCACTGGGCGTCCATAGAATGGAAATACGTCTCAATCTACATTAACCAGAGTATCTAGATAAGTCTGGTTTAATTTGAACAAAGGTGGGACAATGATATCGTGGGGTCTATGTTTGTGCAGGATATCCATAGAACGGAACTATTATTAAGCACGGCAACACCATACAAGAAATGAGAAATATAATTTTCATGATCGCAATAATTTTCTCATATTTCGGAATTTTTCAAAGAAGGATTACTTATTTTTATTCAAGATAAGAATTGTAATCCGAATAACACAAACTTTTATAACTAGAAGGGAGACCAGATGCTGCCCGGGATTAAGGGTCAAGGCATGTTCCACAGTATATTTTTATTGCCATCGAAATCAGTGAAATCGCCCATTTTTAAAATCATATCGATTGATTGCCTGCTCTAATTGGGGACCCATTGTGATGCACCGAGAGAAAGCTTCACATACCTCTCCACAGTGATGTAGTCCACAATACATTGTAGTTTACATTGCACTGTAGAGAACCTACTGTTAATTTAATAAAATTATTTTTATGTAATGGCTTGAATTTGAGTTCAAAATACAAAAGTATCATGATTCATTTATGTCCTAAACAGAAGCATTCATTTTGAACGCACCCCAGTCTTATCAAAGAACCTAATGTTGATTTTATACGTGGGCCCCTTCTGCGTGTGCGGTGATAAAAGTGCTCAAATGCACTAGTGATATTAGACTTCAGAGGGATATTAACTTTGTTCAAAATCGTCTGTTTCATCTTATATCAGATTTTTTTGATTATCGATTAGCAATACTTGTTGGAGGCACTCCGATACAAAACCTATGTAAGAACACTCCCAGAAATACATTTATGTGAAATTTAAAAAAAAAAAAAAAAAATCAATCAGCCCAGCCATTTCAGAGTCCATGGAGAACAAATGTCTTTTATATACAAGTAGAGATCTAATTTAATGTTAAAATCTAATCTGATTTAACAATCGGCAATTCAAATTTTATCTCAAGTTAAAATTTCAAGAAATTATAAAACGCCATTTACAATTTTTATTTTGAGACTAAAAACAGAATTTCAAACCAACAATCAATTTTCTCCAAAAACATTTTTTTGAAGATTCCCTATTCTAGAATTGTACCAATTCTTTGATACATTACGAGGGAATAAACCCGACAAAAGATCTGGTTTAGAGTCCTGATAGGTGGATGGTGAAGCACTGCAACAATTTTCCGGCAATTCTTGCTGCTGCACTGGCTCTGACCATTGGCTTGCCTTTCTGTCAGAATTTGTCTGCAATGCTGAGAGAGAGAGAGAGAGAGAGAGAGACCCTGGTAACTGAACAAATCTTATGACCTACCCAGGCCTGCATCCGGAGAGGTAACTTCAGCTTTGACTTTTTAGCCACAGCAGATACTGCACTGCACCAGACTAGACGCAAAACGCTATTGTCTCATTAGACAGAAAGTTGCCATAATATATATATATATATATATATATATATATATATATATGTGTGTGTGTGCGCGTGACCTTATCTATGTGTGTGATGAATGGTCTCTACCAAACTCCTCTCTCAATTTTTGACTTGAAACTTGATATCTACGAGGATTTGGACCTGTGGAACACATTCTTAGTTTTCAGCCAGTAAAAATATTGAAAAAAATTATTGAAATGGGTAGGAGCAAGTTGACTAAATGTGTTACATTTGCATATGTGCAAATATAGTTGTAGACTATTTAATTTGTAAATGCAGAATGCCATTGTCTCGTTAGGCAAAAGGTTGCATCATATTAGTATAAGGGCCTTGTTACTGGACACACTTTTAAGGCTATATGGTTAGAGGGAATGAGGATATAAATATTATCTATATAAAATCAGGTATCTGTATAGGTTTACATATTTGCATGTACAATATCCATTTCTAAACTAATTAACTGATCATTATTAATTTTGGAACAACTTCTAGGTGCACGAGTAGGTAATGTGAGATATTTACTTTAATGTTTTGTAAAGAAAAAAATGATATTCAGAAAACTGATAAAAAAAAAAATGTAGCAAATAGGTATTAGACATCAATTAATAAATATTACCTCAATTTCAATTTTTTGTAACGATTTAAAGTTTGTTTTTTAAGGGGGGGGGGTTATATGAATACAATCTCACACTTTAAAAATCAAATATTTCAGATTTGCATTAAATTTGATCCATAGTTTAATAAAACCAATTAAACAAGATTCTCTGATCCTTCGGACGGCACTTCTGCATTACACAGATGGAGTTTTTTTTTTTTTTTTTGGTGCATCACACTAAACTGCTGCCAGGTGGCGCTTCTGAGTTTGTAAAGTTTGAATCTGATTCAAAAGTGACAATAAGTCGATCAAGTTCATTCATTTCATTCAAATTGTTTATTAATTTAAAAATTAAAACTATAAGACTTTGTTGATCCTTCAACAGGTGCCACAAAAAAATTAAAACTATATTTTGTTAGTGACAATTTTAATTCAAGACGTGTTTAAAAAAAAAAAATCCTATGTTGCTTTAATTCGAAAAATGTTTCGTTTAAATTACTTAAAAAAAAAAAAAAAAATCCAATTTTAATTGAAAAAATGTTTCATTTAAATTATTAAATTGTTCAAAAAAAATAAAAAAAATAAAATAAAAATTCCAATTTTAATTAAAAAATGTTTCGGTGGGGAAAAAAATCCAATGTTGCTTTAATTTAAAAATTGTTCTATTAAAATTATATTATCTTATGCAGACTTTTAAATAAATGTTGTTACAATTATGTATTCATATATATTTATACAATATATTTATACAATATATTTATACAATAAATGTTTTGGTTTTCAAATATTTTCGTGTTAGAAAAAAAAAAAAAAAAAAAATCTTGTTTGTTATTTATTTGCTGTGTTATTTGACCAAGAAGAAATTGAAGTTATCGCCCTCTAACAATGGCGTCGTCCATGTAATTCAGAAGTGCCCTTTAGGCTACTATTCTTATCTTGAGTGTGATTTTCACAACATTTCGATCAATGTAACCTCCGATCTTCTTCAAATGTATCTTGTCTAACTCGGGAATGTTTCTGCAAATCACACTAAAGAAGAATCCAAATAATACGAATAACCAATCCCCATCGCAAAAATTCAGAAACGCAAAATTATCTGAATTTCAATTTCTTCTTAAGACTCCCTGACCTTAAATTTTAGACAGAGTCAAAAATCATGTTATGGATTTTTATTAAAACTGGAATAAAGATTCTAAAAATCAGGTTTAATAGTATTATGTTTCTAAATTTTTTTTAGATGAGGATTGATCATTCATATTTGGATTCATCGGACTACTCTTCTGATCTGGAAATGTCATTTTTACGCTTTCTTTAGGTGTATCTTATTGAACTTGGGAATGCTTTTACTGAACTCGAAAATTTGGACAGAATTTCAAACAGAACCCTTTCTTTACTTCACAGGGGTAGAATCAAGTAAGTAATTCACAATTGTATTTTTCGGTCGGCCACACTGAGAATTGAACCTTCACTCTTCAGGAGAATATCACTTTTACAATTGGTTTTCCAAGTTCTATAACCACTGTGGCATGGGTCCTTGCAGACAGTTCTAGTACGAATTTTAGGAGCATTAAACCTTTTATTTCTAGTTGCGTTACATCTTGATTTTAATCTTCATCAGGGGGATATAAAAATGGTGCAAAATTGTTCTGTTCCTTAGTTTTTTTTATTATAAATTCAAGTACAATATTTTCTTGGATTTTGTTTGAAGAAGTCTTGAGGAGGCAGGTCGTCTACTAAGACTCACTTTTTTAAGAACCCCGAGTCGCAACCCAGCCGCACATCTACTAGAACATTTTATCTGCATCATCTATCACCATCACCCTTTTGACACTCACGAGTCTATTCTTTATTTTTATATTTTTTTTATGATCAAACTTAGAAGATTCTGACCCTGGAATTCTTCCCAAAAAGATCTACAGAATGCATTCCATCCATTTGTGGAAGATTATTATTTTTTTTTTTTTCTTGCATTATCTTAGTTTCCTTTTCGTGTTCCGTGGTATTTGATGCGATTTAAGAACTTGAACCTCTTTTTCATTAAAAAACAAAAAAAGATAAGGTAAAAAGATTTAAAAAAAAACATTAAGAATAGATATCCATTCAATCTGTTCTTTTAGTGACGTGCCGATGAGCGGTTTTGTTTTACGGCATATCAACCTTTCTTCGATTATTTTGTTAAAAAAAGAAAAAGTCATGCTTCATAATCTTTTTCCGACATACATACACACGATCTTCCTTAATATAAACGCAAATTCAATGAACAAAGATTTTGTCTGTGGAATTCTGTTCCGTTGGTCTGCTTTGCAGCTAATTATAACATGGTCGTCCTCAAGTCCAATGTAAACAAGTTCTTGTTGCGACATCTCCTTAAATAATCAAATTCTATCCAACTTCCACCACTAATGATCACTATGCTGTCATCTCGGTGATCACCGTGCACTCAGTAACCCTTGTCCTCGAGTGACCTTCAGGCCTTGTAAAAAACAATATGTATCTCCCTCTATTATTACTATTAGAAAAATATCAATGTGTGTGTGTGTGTGTGTGTGTGAGTTCCTTCCTCATGGCCTATCGGTTAAACCTATCTTTTGCAAATTTTACACAATGGTAATTTATATGTCTGGCAGTGTTCTTAGATATGTTTTGTACAGAAATTCATCCGATAAATATCGAAAATTGAAAAAATACAATCTTAAAAATAGTGTTTCTTCGTAGATAAAAAGAAATTTTACAGGGGAATGTTTTATGTTACACCGGTGTAATCTTGGCCGATGTAACGTAAAAAATATTTTGTAAAAAATTTCTCATCTACAAGAGAAGAAAGTCTATTTTTAAGATCGTCCAACCCAAATTATCAGCTGACGTGATATTGTAAACAAATACAGACAAAATTTGATGAACGACATAATTATTATTGAAATTTTTTTTTTTTTTTTTCAAATTATATAATATTCAATAGAGGATTGATTCAATAAAAATACATACACAATCTGCATGAATTAAAATATCATGTTTAAGCGTATTGTATGACCGGGCATCGCCGGTCGGCCTAAGCTAGTATATAATTTCTTTACTTTGTAAACAGAAAGAAAATCTCCTTTGACTTAATGTGGTTCTTATTTGATTTTAATTCTACCTCGTCTTCATATAATCTTTTTTTTTTTTTTTTTTTTTTTACAAAGGCATCACCACATTATCAAGGCCCAGAGGCCACTCAAGGATAAGGGTTAAAGAGTGTACAGTAGAAATTGGTCAATATAGTAATCATTAGTAATGAAAATTTGGTAAATTTAATAACTTATATGGAGCGGCTCATCAAGAACTTATTTACTTTAGACTTGAACACAACCATATTGTAGTCAGCCGGAAAGCAGGAAAACGGAAGACAATTCCACAGGCGTGCAGTTCTAAGAAAGAAGCTTTGTTCATGGAATCTACGTTTAGGTTTAGGCACAGATAAAGAGTGGGGGAAATTATTGATAGTGTTTACAGCTAGATGAGTGTTTCTTGTGAAAGTTTGGCGAGGGGGGACCATAGATTGAAGCTCAGTTGAACACTTTCCATGAAAATAACGATACATCAGAGACAAACTCGCAACATCTCTTCTGTGAGATAGAGGTTGCAAGGAGGAGAAAAGGACATCTCCTACGAGGCTACGAAGTCTATTTTGAACTCTATCAAGGCAGGACAAGTCCTTTCTAGCATATTATTTTTTAATGATAATGTATCCCTTGATTTAGATCTGTTGAGTATGGTTCGAACCCAGTTTACTAGGTCTTTCAGTCTTTATTATTTTTTATGGTTAAAAATAGATTTGGTCTGTATATAGCCATAATTAAATTTTGTATCCCTTCATCATATGAGTGTGTGTGTATATATATATATATATATATATATATATATATATATATATATATATATATATATATATATAGTGTCTGTATATATATGTATATCTATGTGTATGCATGGGTGAACGTATGTATACAGGTATAGCTGTACCTGAGTTTATATGCGTGTATGTGCTGTGTATGTATATATATATGCCTATATCCACAATACATTTGACACTGAAAATAAAGTTAAGCATAACTACTGCCCAAAGCACAATGTTAGGAACTCACCCCATATATATATATATATATATATATATATATATATATATATATATATATATATATATATATATATATATGAACTTAATGGAACTACAAGAACCCCCGACTCATTATAACTTAACCACCACTCTCATAATCTTTAATCCTTTATACCCCTTCTTTTTAATTTTTCAATCTATTAATTTATTCTATCTCTATTCCTATCTTCATCCCTACTTTTATCTAGATCCATATAATTTTTTTTTCTAGACACTATAACTTAATCCCTATCCAATAAGCAAAGCAAAGCAAATCAATACAAACCCCTAAATATTAAACCAACATGTTTTTTGAACATATCTTACATTGAGTCTACCTAACCTCGCATTATTAACTACACCCATGTATTTATTTATCCTAACTTTATTTACTTAGTATAAATATATATATATGTGTGTGTGTCTATATATGTCTGTATATTTATATTTTATGAATATGTATATTTATATAATTGTATATGCGTATATGTACATCTACTTCTTACTGGAGATCTATATCTCCATGTATATGTATATATGTGTGTGTATGTATGTCTGCATATACATTGATTATATATATGTGTATGTGCGTATGCATCTGTATGTGGATGTGTAGAAATGTACATATGTGTCTATATTTGCGCGTGCATTGGCGTATGTATTAACACTTATCTATCTTAAAAACAACTCATTCTCAACTGAAATGAACAAGTCGACTTATGGCGACTACGAACATTCTAAAAGGAACCTTTTACTTGTCAGACACATGACACTTACACAAATCCTTTCTTTCTCTCATCTACTTCATATACCTGACTAAACAACCAAAAAGTAGTCAAAATTTTAAAACCTAGAAATTGAAATTCCTCCCCTCTCCTCTCTCTACCCCCCTTTTTTAACCATCCTCTCTCCCTCCCTATATCTCCACCCACACCTACTTGAATCTGCTACCCCACACACACCACTACAATCTAATATATTTTTACCTTCAAAACTTGAATATTGTCGATACCCATCTCCCTCCCCCTTATTATCTCTTACTCCCTCCCTTTTTTTTTCTCGTATTTCCTCTTAAACACTTCTTCCAAATAGAAACAACCATTTCTGTAAGGTCTGACGAGGCTGTTGGATCATAAACATGGTCCAACCTCCGAAACATATGTAACCAAACAGATAAAATGGTAATAAAAAAGAAATAAAATAAAACACATATTTGCTCTGCAATAGTATTGAGCACTCTTCAATTTTTTACTAATTATCAGTTTTACTATATATATATATATATATATATTACATTTTCAAATGCTTTCTCTTCATCTAATGTCACTTTTCTCTTGTTTGAGGGAGGGGGGTCAGTCGTTTTCTCATATTACTCAAACTCAATCTCTAAGGTTTTTCCAAATTCCATTGTGTGGTTTTGTCCAAGAACTTGCTGCCAAGTTTTCCTTGGCCAGTCAAATTTCCTGCCATTCACGACGTCCATGCTTTTACAACGGTTTAAATGTCAAAACTAAAAGTATCATTTCACACCAAAGTTTGATGAGAATAAAAGAAACCACTCGAGATGTTGATCCATAAAAAAAAAAACATCCTAAAACATACAAATAAAAAAAGAAACTTAAGTCAGCTGCGAGACGATATACTTATGCCTGACAAAGTCACAAAGGAACATACGAAAGAAATTTGACTTCGCCCCCCCCCCAGTGTTAACAGAAGGCATTTATTAACAATACTTTCCAAACCATACCTGCTATCTTCACACAATGCTCACCATTGAATAGAGGCATCAAGTCTTCTGAAGATAGCGGTTTCAATCCTACCTGGGGAGGTTGTTGATAGTAATACACAATATCTCCAAGACACTTTAGGTCAGCCTCTCCTCTGTTGACTGAAAACGTTGAAATCTCAAACTATCTTGATGACATCACTTGTGCATACCACAGGTCCATGTAAGGAAGCCTTTTTTTTTTCTATCAAATTGACAAGAAAATTCTTGCAGTTTTTAACTTTTAAATTCAGATGAACACATCTTGGCTCAAACATAAGTTTATCAATCAAAATAAACACCATCAGAATCAACACACTTTTGCCAACGCAAAACAAATGTATTTATGCCAGTAACGTAAAAATCTTGCATTCTGGTGGCGATGAAGTGGCTGAAAGCGTTTTTGATATCGATTAGGTTTTTGAAGCATTTCTCATGCACAAAGTTGCCGAGAGGTTTGAAAAAATGGTAGTCAGTAGGTGAGAGGTCTGGAGAGTATGATGAATGAGAGAGTTTCGTAGATTAATTCGTTCAATTGGGCATTGTCATGGAGAATTTGGGCTTTTCTGTTGACTAATGTTGGGTGTTGTTGTCAAAGTTTCTGATGCATTTCATTCATTTGTGGACAGTACTTGTATGCCGTAATGGTTTCGTCTGCATTCAAAAAACCGTCATGGATGAGACGGGTCGCAGACCACCAAACAATCAGCATGACCTTTTTTTTTTTGGTGCAACTCTCGCTTCAGGAAATTTTGTGGAGCTTTGTTGGTGTCCAACCACTGAGCTGAGCATCACCGATTGCTTAAAAAACCCCACTTTTCATCGCAAGTCACAACCCGTTTGAAAAATGGGTCGTTCTTGTTGCGTAAAAGAAAGGAAGATGACACGTCATAACAGAGTTTCTTTTGGTTGTCGTTCAATTTGTGAGGCACCCATTTATCAAGTTTTTTGTCTTTCGAATCTCTCAAGTAGTTGGAAATTGTATACATTACGTCTAATTCAGAAAAAGTTCTTAAACTGTTTTGCGTGGATTAGTTTCGACTAAGGCTCTCAACTGACCGTTGTCAACATCTGATAGCCAACCACTACACTCATCATCTTCAAAACTCATCGCCACCATGAAATTTCTTGAACTACCATTGTGCTATGTGTTCAACAGCGGTTCCTGAGCCAAACGCTTCATTGATATTGTGAGCTGTTTCAGCAGCTTTTTGGCCTAGCTTGAATTGAAATAATTGTGCAAATCTGCCTTTTTTCTATCTTATATTCAACATTCTGAAAAGACATTTTAAAACGATTGTAATCTAAAGAATTAGATAGAGCGAAAATGCTCTTTAAAATGATGTATAAAGTAAAGTTATTATAATGAAAACTTATTTGAAAATACATCATTTGAAATCAAAATTAAAAATTCCACAAGAAACTTCTTGTCAACCTAAGGTTAAAAGTATCAATGATCATGATGTCAAGCTGTTCTAACAGATCTTGCTAAAGCTAATTAAGATGAATTTCTTAACTTGGGGGGGGGGGGGACACCTGGGCCCCCAATTTTCCAAACAAAAATGGGCAGAATGTTCACTCATAATCGCCTATAAAAGTAGAATCTTATTCTTTAAGGGTATGTGATTTAGCATATGTTGTATTTTGTTTTGCATACTGAAAGCATCGAATGATATGTTTTTAAAGGGAACAAGAAGACATCCATTGATGGAACAAAAGTCTTCTCCCTCTCCTACCCATGAATCGTTTGAAGTATGGCACAATTATTTTGAGAGGGAAGAGAAAGGCAAGATAAAATAGGGAAGAGAAGAGGAAGAGAAAAAAAAAGGAAAAGATAAAATGTGAGAGAGGAGGAGAAAAAAAAACAGGAAAAGAAAGATAAAGTGTGAGAGAGGAAGAGAAAAAATAAAATTGTGACAAAAGGAAAATAATGACTAATCTGTAGTGATTTGGTGTTTTCTTATTAAAAAAAGGCACGACTACATTTTTTTTTATTTGATTTACTAAAAAAAATTTTAAAAAAAGATTAAAAAACGCAAAATCGAAGCCATTTGTTGAGAAAGACAAGAAAAAAAAAAGATGTAAAAATGGGAAAATTTTTTACTCACGTATTTTATGGTGGCCGTCACTATCAAACGTGTAAGGGAGGCGACTGCGAATATAAGCAGTGTGTGCCGTTTTCTCTTCAACTCTGTAAGATTGGCCATCGATGATCCAAGAGAAAGTCACAGACTTGACCAACTCACTGTGACTGGAATCTGAAAAGAAAAAAAAACAAAGGAGGGTGTGTGACGACGAACTGACATTTACAGGCTTAAATGAGTTTATTTTTTAAACAAACTTTATAGTCACTTTTAAAATCAACTTACAAATTATAATACAAGCAATTTATAGAATACATTAACAAAGGAACAATCTGTCAAGCATGCATTGATAGTTAATATAGTAGAGTTATCTCCCCTTGGCTATAGATGAGGAAAGTCTCAACTTGCTCTTGGTGATTGTTGTTGTCATGCAAGTGAGTTTTGAGGAAGGAGTACACATAACATTGATGACTGATGGAAGTGAAACCTGTATGAAAAGTTTGGTTTGATTCTTTTACAGCATATCAACCCTTTTCGGGTTATTTAATGCCGAATCCAATTATTTTGGAAATTGTTCATTCATGTTGCACCCAGTTATTTTGTACAAGGGTTTTATTCTTCAAGCTTTTTTTTTATCTTCAATCACTAGTTTGTTGTGTTTGGTTTGGTTGTTTTATAGTGGATCTTATCGTTTTTGTTCCTTGCCCTGCAGAACATGAATGAGTTTTGCAATGGTAGAGGGAAAAGGGTTACAGTATGAAACCCTACTATACAACAAAAGGGGAAAAGGTGGGGCTTTGTTGTTTTTGATTGTGGTTTTGCAGAACATAAGTTTTGCAGAATATAATTAATTTGTAGGCAGAGAAAAAAACAAACCTCGAATGTAAAATGATTTCGGCAGACTTTCGAAGTCAGACTCAAACAGCATTTTAAGCTGACAAATCAAACTTTGATTCTGACTAACCAATTTTCATCTATTATTGTTGTACCATGTTATTGGAAATGTGATAACTAGGGCTATGACAACAGCATATTCTTTTCATTGTTTTGACTCGAGTATATATCCAACACAATCAACCGAGAACCACATCACTCTACATAAAAATATAAGATATCAATGGATATATATCTGAGAATCAAAACAAAGAAAAGGTTACTAAACCGAAACGTAGATCCCATGGACAAAGCTTCTTTCTTAGAACTGCACGCCTGTGGAACTTAGTTCCGTTTTCCTGCTTTCCAACTGACTACAATAATATAATAATTGTCTTCAAGTCAAACGTGAACAAATTCTTGATGACCCATCCCCTTAAGTAATCCAATTTACCAAACATCCACTACTAACGATGACCGACATGTTCCCCTTGACCATTGTACACTCGAGTGGCCTCTGGGCCTTGATAAGTGGTTACTCCTTTGTAAAAAAAAAAAAAGAATATGCTGCTGTCATAGTATATTAGTGATAACGTTTTTCACTACAATTTATTTGAAAAAAAAAAAAGAAAAAAAAAAAAAAAAAGAAAAAAAAAGAAAAAAAAAGAAAAAAAGAAAAAAAAAAGAAAAAAAGAAAAAAAAAGAAAAAAAAGAAAAAAAAGAAAAAAAAAAACTTATTCGAACCATCCCAAATAACTGATAAGATGATAAGATAAAAAATTTTAAAATGATCATCTATAAATAAAAACCAGTAAAAAAAAGTGCATATGAGTGGGAAAATAGCAGCAGCAGCAGCGAAAGATGGCTGGCTTTCGAAGAGATTAGCAGCAGCAGTAGCCAAAACACGCACATATGCAAATTAGGAAGTGTGCGCACAAAGAAAAAGGAAAAAAAAAGGGAAAAAGGACACCACATGTTCAGGGTAGAAGCAAAGTGGACGTTGAAGAGAATGGATGTGTGAAATCTAAGACAAGAACGGACCGTCTGTGCCCAGCATACAGTCGGAAGAAAGAGAAATGTGTGTCAGGTAAAAATGAACATATGACAACGAAAGACTTTAAGTGGTGTCGAAATGGGAAAATAACTTAATAAAAATTGTTTAAATAAAAAATAAAAAAATAATGCCGAGCTGGATTTTTTTTCTTTCTTTCTTTCCTTTGTTTGTTTGTAACCGCAGTGTTACATCAGCAAGGGGGATAACTCATTTTAAATTGAATATATACTTTTACGGATATTTAACCTAAACAAGGCACAGAGATGTAACAAGGCTACTGTAAATTAGGGCCATCCTAAGTGAGCAGCAAGATGTTTGTTCACAGTACATTTAAATTTCTGCATGTTGGTAGTCAGGGAAACTGAGAAGGGAAGGAATTCCAAAGTTTTTTTTTTTTTTTTTTTTTAGGCAAGAACCTATAAAGGAATTGTTCACCTTAAGTGCCAAAAAAAAAAAATAATAAATTGGTTTTACTGTATCCCCGGCAATGTCGTGCAAATATCGATTCTCTAAATGAAAAAAAAAATGCAAACATTGGATTATTTTCTTTGACAGATGGGGAAGTCAAAACAAATTAATTCAAGTTTATACAACAAACTTTTGTCCGTTTTATATACTTCTTCTATATTATATTTATCTTAGTCTCTTTTTTTTGTCATTTCATCCCAAACAAGGCACAGAGCCATCAAAGGCCGTAAATGACAAAGTTCTCTCTGATTCTCTCCCCTCTGATCTCGAGCGCATGGTACAGCGGAGGAAGAGGTGGCTGGTTACTTTTAATGAATCTAAAACCAAGCTCCTATCTTTACATCATCAACGCTCTGATCCCCATCTGGCATCAATTAAAATGGATGGCTCTCGTTTAGGGGAAACTCCATGTTTTGATAAGCTTCTGGGCTTGACCTTTACTCCTGACCTGAAATGGAACACGTGCATCAAGTCTGTTGCCAAGGTCGCTGGAAAAATGGTAGGATCCTTCTACCGCTCCAAAAGATATTTCACTGCTGATGCAATTCTTTATCTACATAAAAGCCAAGTACGTCCAAGGATGGAGTACTGCTACCACATCTAGGCAGGAGCTGCTAAAAACAACCTATCCTGCCTTGACAGAGTACAAAATAGGCTTCGTGGTTTAGTGGGGGATGCTCTTTTCTCTTCCCTGCAACCTCTCTCCCACAGGAGAGACGTTGCGAGCATATCTTTGTTTTATCATTACTTCCATGGCAAGTGCTCGTCTGAGCTCCAATCCCTGCCCCCCCCCCTCGCCAATCTTTCACGAAAAACATCCGTCTAGCTGAAACCATTGTCAATAATTTTCCTCACTCTTTATCTGTGCCTAAACCAAAACGTAGATTCCATGAACAAAGCTTCTTTCTTAGAAGTGCACGCCTGTGGAACTGTTCCATTTGCCTATTTCCCACCTGACTACAACCTGGATGTCTTCAAGTCCAACATAAACAAATTCCTGATGAACCGCCCCCTTAAGACACTTTATCAAATCTCAACACTAACGTACTGTGTACCCAATAACCCTTATCCCCAAGTGGCTTCCGGGCCTTGATAAGTGATGACCACCTTGTATACAAAAAAAAAAAAAAAAATCATGAGGAGTTACTAGTTGGGACCAGATTTGCAGGGATAATACTTAGAGGATTGGGCAGCAGATGTCTGTTCATATTACACTTGAATTTCTGCATGTCAGTACAGTCAGGGAAGCAGGGGTCTTGGGAGGGAATTCCAAAGTGCAGCAGGCCGAGAGTGGGATTTTTTGTTGGGTTTGTCGAGGGTATTGCCGCAGAGTTCATTGTCATTCATGTCGTTTGAGAGTACTTGCGATTGAAGGATGTCATGTTTTGGTGATGGGGCAGAGGTTGGAGCTTAGTTGATGGTGCGGGACCTATTAGGTTGGTAACTCTTTTTTTAACCCTGTCTAGGAGCAAGAGACTAGTTCATCCCAGATGTGGCAACAATACTCCATGCATGAGCGAACCGTGGCCTTGGAGAGATAGAGGATACTCTCAGGTGTGAGTAGCCTTTTGGCACGATAGAACGAGCCCACCTTCCTCGCAGCAGCCTTGGCAATGTCCTCAATGTACTTGTTCCAATTCATGTTGTCTATAATGTTAACCCCAGCAGTTTGTGTCTGTCTGTCTGTCCATTCCACTTTTTCTCCTAAACTACTAGCACCGATCTGGCTGAAATTTTGTATGGACCTTTGTTATGATAAAGTGTAGCACACAAAGTATTATGGTATCTGTTCGATTAACAGTCAGGAATTAACAGATTAGTCAACACAATACCACATTTACTCTTGAAGTTTGGCATAAAGCACACATTCTAAATCAAAAGGTTATAACTTTTGCCAGTTTTAATGCACTAAAAAGTGTAGTATGCATATATATGATCTCAGTTTTAAACTAATTTGCATATGCATAAATATTATACTTTAATTATTGTAGACTTCTTATTTATTATGAACAGAAATATAGTAGGTAGTAAACGTAAATTGTTCAAAAAAAAAAAATAAAATAAAAAAATAAAAAAAATTAAAAAAAAAATGGAAAGAAACCGAGACATGTGTATTATGCCTTTTTTCTCGAACAGTTCATTTCTTGTAAGTAAAAAAAAAAAAGACGGTGAGTCCAGTACGATAACTATTAGGCTAACTTGACATGCTCTTTAAATGTATTTTCAAACCTACTTATCCTTAACACAAGTAAGCTGCCATTGACAACCTCCATGTACCAAATTTGCTAATTTTGCCACCTTAACAGTTCTTCTTTTCAGATGAAAACAAAAAAAGTTTTCCACATGTCTGAATACTCTATATACCAAATTTCAAGTCTGTAGATGAAAAATTCGTTGAGTATATAGGTTGAAAAGCGTCCTCACACGCATTCTCACTTTTATAGAGATATAGATAACAAATAGCTGCTTTAGGCTTATTGTCTTATTTTGCGAACAAATTTTAACAATTTAATAAAATTCACAAATGCCAAATGACGAGTTCTTTTTTGATAACAATGGTTGGACACTTGTTTTCTGTATCATTACTGTGTAAATTACTTGATAATAAAGCCGCTCAGGCGAATTGATTCCTTCTTTTCTTTTTCATATTTCCAAAAAAAAAAAATAAATACGTTTCAAGCTTACAATATATATTCTACAGTAAACTCCACTCTCCCCAATAGTTTACTTCTACATGCGCAGCTGCCATTGCACAGAGGCAACATGCATACCATAGATTTATCCGGCATAAGTGCTGTACAAACAGACAAAAGTATATAGAAGCTACAAATAATTGCAAGAAAGTAGCAACAGCTAAGAGTAAATATACTGAAACCACCAGGCAACGCATTGAAGCGCAAAAATTAGGAACTCGTGATTTCTGGAAAATCTACAATAGTGTAGTAAATAATGGGTAGTCGACAATACCCCCACAATCAAAGAATCATGAGGTTGTTTGCACAGCAACTGAGAAAGCTAACATGCTTTCCCATCAGTTTGCCTCAAACTCTACCTTGCACCCAGCAAGCCATTCCCTCCCTGATTTTCTTCTGCGGACAGAAACCATGCTAGATGATCTGAAGATCACGCCTTCTCAAGTACACGATATTATAAACTACACACCTCAAAAGCATGTGGACATGACCTCATCCCGGCTGTGCTATTAAAAAAATGCTCCGCTGAGGTCGCTCCTGTTCTTTCTAAATGCCTTAACAAATCTTGCTTTTCTGGCTGCTGGAAAACTGCTTCTGTGATACCAGTTTACAAAAACTCTGGCGAAAGAACTTACCCATTAAATTATTGCCCAATTAGGCTCCTCCCTCTTTTCACCAAAATATTTGAGTCCTTAATTAATCAAGCTGTAGTCCACCACCGTACAGCTGCTAAACTTCTGTCAGACCACCAATATGGATTTAGGCAAGCCCGTTTTACTGCAGATATTCTAACTGTAATCTCTGAACGTTTATACCAAGCACTGGATAAGGCAGGGTGGGGGAGAGGGCAGTAGCCCTTGATATATCTAAGGCTTTTGACAGGGTGACAGGGTATGCCACAATGGTCTTCTCCTGAAAATAAAATCCTATGGTATTACTGGACGAATACTTAGCATAATTAAATCCTTAAATGAGACAAGAATCCAGGTTGTCCTCAATGGGTGTACGTCCAAAACATTTGATATAAATGCGGGTGTACCTCAGCACTCTATAGTAGGCGCGTGGGGAGAACTAATGAGCACATTAGTAAGGTAATGGCCGAAACCCTAGAGGAAGACCTTCAGTCTGTAGTGGAATGGGATCAAAAATGGATGGTAACGTTCAACGCTGCCAAGACAAAACTTCTTTCCTTTAATAATTACATGAAACCTTACCAACCACCAATAGCTATGGATAGAGATACTTTATCTGAAAGCACTTCGTTCAAACTCCTTGGCTTAACATTCACAGGAAACACGAGTTGGAATAGATACATCGAGATTATTGCTAAAGCTGCTGCAAAGAAGGTGGGCTCTCTCTATCGTGCTAGGAAGTTACTTACGCCTGAAAGTATCCTATACCTCTACAAAGCCACCATTCGCCCATGTATGGAGTAGTGCTGTCACATTTGGGCTGGTGTATCCGCTACTAATCTCTCGCTCCTGAACAGGGTTCAAAAGAGTCGACAACCTAATAGGGTCCGAACTGTCATCTAAACTTCAGCCCCTGTCCCACCGACGAAATGTCGCACCCCTCTGCCTGTTTTACAAGTATTTTAATGGTGGATGCTCTAATGAACTACAAGCCCTTGTACCCCCTCGACGAAAATACCCCCGACAAACCCGACAAGCAGCAAAGTCCCACCCCTACACAGTTGAGATCCCTAGATGTAAGAAAGCCTTTTACTCTAATAGTTTCTTCCCCAGAACTGCTAGACTTTGGAATTCTCTTCCGGGTTCCTGCTTCCTCAACTGTACTGACATGCAGAAGTTCAAGTGTAATGTGAACAGACATCTTGCTAAACTCCCTACATAGTACCCTGCAAATTATGTCCCAGATGGTAGTCCCGGAGTCCCCTACATCAAAGTGGCGGCGTGCCTTGTTTGGAATGAAAACGTAATTAAAAAAAAAAAAAAAAAAAAAAAAAATGTGCGTATCTAAATGAAATGTTTAGTACTTAAAACTTAAGTATTTTTAGTAAAGAAATTTGGAAAAACAACTGAGTCGTCGTGTAGATATGATTTTCGAAGTGAAAGGCGATACTCTATAGCACCTTTTATATTTTTATCACAAAGCGTAAATTCAGATTTCCAAGAACTGGAGAGAATCAGATACATATATATGCGTGTGTGTACGCAACTGTGTGTGAGTGAAAGAATGTGTGTGCGAGTGAGCGTGAATGTGAGTGCGTAAGTGTGTATGTGTGCAAGTGCTGCCTCCCCATCGCCTGCCTAATGCCATTTTCTATGTTTACATCTACCTGTGCTAGTCTCCACTTCCCACAACTTCTACTCTCCCATTCTCACACCAATCCCCCTCTAGTTCTTCTTTAATTCTGTCTTACCCTCTTCCCCGGCAACTCTAAATCAACTAACTTCTCCCTTTACACCCCCTCTTACCCATTTTTTTTTGTAGCAAACATGGCCTTCCATTCCTGTCCATAGCAAACCAGGCCATTCCCTCAGTCCTCACCCCACTCATCTTTCAATAGAAACTTGTTTATCTTCTGTTCTCCCCCCCCCCCCGCTGAGTTATTTCAGTGTTGTAGACCTTTCTTCCTGTTCACCGCCACTCCATCCACCCGTTCCCTTTTCTCGAAACTTGAAACTTGCAGGCCATCAATTACAGGTTTGGGACAAGAAGGTAAAGCTGGGATAATAAAAAGGCAAACGGAAAGAGTTTTAATGTTAACAAGATTAAGGAAAAAGAGAAAACTTTAGAGAAATGTCAAAAAAAGAAAAAGAAAAAAAGAAAAAAAAGAAAAAAAAGAAAGAGGATGAGGAAAACAAACAAAATAAGAAAGAAAGTGAAATGAAGAAAATCGAAATTACAAATAAACCAGAAATAGGGAGTAAGAGGACGGCAAACGAAAAGAAAAGGAGGAGGAGGAGGCAAACGAAAAGAAAAGGAGGAGGAGGAGGCAAACGAAAAGAAAAGGAGGAGGAGGAGGCAAACGAAAAGAAAAGGAGGAGGAGGAGGCAAACGAAAAGAAAAGGAGGATGACGGCAAACGAAAATGAAAGGAGGAGAAAGACGGCAAACGAAAAGAAAAGGAGGAGGAATACGGCAAACGAAAAGAAAAGGAGGAGGAGGACGGCAAACGAAAAGAAAAGGAGGAGGAGGACGGCAAACGAAAAGAAAAGGAGGAGGAGGACGGCAAACGAAAAGAAAAGGAGGAGGAGGACGGCAAACGAAAAGAAAAGGAGGAGGAGGACGGCAAACGAAAAGAAAAGGAGGAGGAGGACGGCAAACGAAAAGAAAAGGGGGAGGAGGACGGCAAACGAAAAGAAAAGGGGGAGGAGGACGGCAAACGAAAATAAAAGGGGGAGGAGGACGGCAAACGAAAATAAAAGGAGGAGGAGGACGACAAACGAAAATAAAAGGAGGGGTCCCGGGTAGGAGGACGGCAAACGAAAAGAAAAGGAGGGGTAGGAGGACGGCAAACGAAAAGAAAAGGAGGAGGAGGACGGCAAACGAAAAGAAAAGGAGGAGGAGGACGGCAAACGAAAAGAAAAGGAGGAGGAGGACGGCAAACGAAAAGAAAAGGAGGAGGAGGACGGCAAACGAAAAGAAAAGGAGGGGTAGGAGGACGGCAAACGAAAAGAAAAGGAGGGGTAGGAGGACGGCAAACGAAAAGAAAAGGAGGGGTAGGAGGACGGCAAACGAAAAGAAAAGGAAGGGTAGGAGGACGGCAAACGAAAAGAAAAGGAGGGGTAGGAGGACGGCAAACGAAAAGAAAAGGAGGGGTAGGAGGACGGCAAACGAAAAGAAAAGGAGGGTAGGAGGACGGCAAACGAAAAGAAAAGGAGGGTAGGAGGACGGCAAACGAAAAGAAAAGGAGGGTAGGAGGACGGCAAACGAAAAGAAAAGGAGGGTAGGAGGACGGCAAACGAAAAGAAAAGGAGGGTAGGAGGACGGCAAACGAAAAGAAAAGGGGGAGGAGGACGGCAAACGAAAATAAAAGGGGGAGGAGGACGGCAAACGAAAATAAAAGGGGGAGGAGGACGGCAAACGAAAATAAAAGGGGGAGGAGGACGGCAAACGAAAATAAAAGGGGGAGGAGGACGGCAAACGAAAATAAAAGGGGGAGGAGGACGGTAAACGAAAAGAAAAGGAGGGTAGGAGGACGGCAAACGAAAAGAAAAGGAGGGTAGGAGGACGGCAAACGAAAAGAAAAGGATAAGGACGGCAAACGAAAATAAAAGGGGGAGGAGGACGGCAAACGAAAATAAAAGGGGGAGGAGGACGGTAAACGAAAATAAAAGGGGGAGGAGGACGGTAAACGAAAATAAAAGGGGGAGGAGGACGGCAAACGAAAATAAAAGGAGGAGGAGGACGGCAAACGAAAATAAAAGGAGGAGGACGGCAAACGGAACAAAAAGGATAAAGAAGGCAAACGGAAAGAGAAAGAAGACGGAAAAAGGAAGCCAAAAGAAGAGGACGGAGCATCAAACGGAAAGAGGAGAAGGTGGAGAAAAAGAAAATGCAAAGAATAGATAAAAAGAAACTGGCAAGAAAAAATGCGATTTTAGACATAGTGAAGGAGCAATGAAAAAGAGAGAGAGAGAGACACACACACACAATGAAAGATGAACA
Organism: Euprymna scolopes; assembly: GCF_053919585.1. NCBI lineage: Eukaryota > Metazoa > Mollusca > Cephalopoda > Sepiida > Sepiolidae > Euprymna > Euprymna scolopes. Next base: position 72,636,332 of record NC_136520.1, read on the forward strand.
GGAGATAAAGGGGGAGAAAGCTACATAATGTGGGAGAGGGGGGGTCGACCCCCACCCTTCCATAAACCACAATAAGAAAGTCGTGAATCAATAAAAAGAGATCTGAACAGGAAATCCATAAATAAAACAGAAATTGTTTCAAGTTTGTTTTTGCGAAAAAATATATAAAAAAAATTTAAATATTTATTTTAAAAAATAAATAAACATTGAAATGAAAGCAAAAATGTTTAAAAAAAAAAAAAAATTAGAAAAACAAAAATTTAGGACAATTTTCAAAATTAACAAATTTTTTTTTCTCTTAATATTCTGAAGGGAAGTAATTCACAACGAAAATTAGAGGGAATTTTCATAATTGTCTCGAACAAAATAAAACTCCATCATTGTTAGAAACGCAATAATCATTTGGCGTTCATTTGCATAATTGATTAGAAATGTTGATCGTTCATTGATCTGTTCGATTAAATTCATTAGAAAATGATAAACTCTTTTATATGACACTAGCAGGGAGATCCGACGTTGCTCGGGATTGAATGACGATCAACGAATCTTTCACATTCTCATATTCTTATTGTCATCGAAATCGATGAACTAGCCCATTTTTCAATCAAATCGATTGATTACCTACTCTAATTTGGGACCCATCGCGATACACCTGGAAGAAGTTTCACATTGCAGTTACTAATTTCACAATATATTGTAGTGTACATTGCACTGTAGAGAACATACTGTTGATTTTATGAAATTATTTTAATATATCAAAGCAAAATATTGCATCAAAGTTTAAAATGCAAAAGTCAAGTATCATGCTTCAATTGTGCTCTAAACAAACATTCATTTCGAAAGTGCCCCTGTCATATCAAAGAACCTTATTTTATATGCCTGGCATTACTGCTTGTGCGGTCATAATGGCTTGAATTTAAATTTCAAGAACGAAAAAAGCAAGTATCATTGTGAAAATGTGTTTTAAGCAGAAACATTCATTTCAAACGTGCGCCCGTCATATCAAAGAACCCACTGTTGATTTTATGTGTTGCGCCTTTCAGCTTGTGTGGTAATAAAGCTTCTCAAATGCACTTGTGATGTTAGGCTGTGTAAGGTGTTAACTTTGCTCAAAATCGCCTGTTCCTTCTTTCACTGGATTATTTCGATTGTCGATACTTATCAGAGGCATTCCGATACAAAACCTATCTAATAATACTGCCAGGCACGTAAAGTACCTTTGTGTGAAATTTCATAAAAATCGACCCAACCGTTTTCGAGTCCATAGGGAACGGACTCACAGCCACAAAGTTTTTTTTTTTATATAACAGTAAAGATTATCATAAAAAAAGAAATCACAGATCATTGCAAAGCCGCAGTACAACGGACGGACACGGCACTGTCCACTTGTTGAAGGTTTTAATATCAGAATTTAAGACGATTATGAATGATGTTTGAATAAACAAAAAAAGGGGGCAAAAATGAACAAATACGTGTTACTAAAGGCAACAAAAGTTACTTTTCTACCTACCTGGATCATTTTGTATTTTAAATTATTTTAAATGCCTTTTACTGCATGTTCATATTTTATTCAATACTAGACTACCCGTGACCCGTTGGGTCACTATGTTATATTAGCTATGGAATTAATATATGAACGTGACACTTGTGACGTAAAAAAATAGTTTGTTTTTTTTACATAACAGAAACATTTCTATGAAAGTATATTAAAATGATAAAAGAATATAGGTAGATTCCTATGAGTCGTTCTGTTTATTTTTGAAAAAATAAAACAAAAAAACTTACAGCCATTGAATTATAAGTGGTTTGCCATACTTATAGGTAAATGTGCACTGAACAGATACCATAATACTTAAAGTTAAATTCAAATTTTGATATATTTTTTAATTTAAACGCGAAAAAAAAAAGGGGGGGGGGGTGGAAAAACAACTAGGACACTGAAAACGCACAAAGGTCATTGGAGTTTTATAATTATATATAGATTTCTTTGAACTTGCTGACATAACGGCTAACCACACTTTCAGAAAGTAACCAGAGTCATGGAGAAATTAGTGTTTATATATGTCATCCACATGCAGTACTGTTTTGCTGTATCACAGCTCATCAGTGCAGCTAGATCAGCAATTACATCAAACCGGGATTGAAACTCGACCGTGTAGGCGACAGTCAGTGCTTCCCACTGTTATGCTATTTGACTGCTGCTGAGATGGGTATGCGAAATTACAATGTTTAAACATCGTTCAAACGCCTAAGCTCTATTTGTTTACACAAAGAGCATTTAGTATTAAAATATATTTATGGCAAGTAAACTGCATAAAAATCTTCATTTCATTCCCAGAGGAAATAATCAAGCTCATTGCTTGGATGTATGATTTTATGTCTATTTTATGTGTATTTGCACTAGCTCACCAACCAATCAGATTCGTTGGTTTTATTATTTCCTTGTTGAGTTATTTCCATCAGCCAATGAGTGTCACTCGTTACTTTTAAACGAGTGAAATTAACAAAGATAGCTGACCAATGAGAACTAAAATTTATATTACAGTTCTGAATTTTTTAGATGAGGTATGATTGCTTGTATTACTTATTTTGATTGGACTATTATTTTCATCTTGAGTGCTATTTGTGCAATTTTTCGGTCGATGTAGCCTTTGACCTTCGTCAGACATGTTGGTCGCCATCTTGGAAAAGAAAGGAGAAAAGTTACTGACTCCATAGATGGTTTTTTTATTCTTGGAGTTGTTTTTTTTTCACTGGTTTCCTATGTGTGAAAAAAAATTTGGTCGACAAAGGGAGGTAACTCTAATAAAGTTTGACAGAGGATTTTATTATTGAAATTTTAAGGAGTGGTTGTACAATATTTTTTTTTTCTTTATAATTAAAGGTTCCCATGTACTGTTGATCTCTATGCTCGGTCTGCTTAATAATTTTTCTTTTTACTTTTCTTTTTTTTTCTTTTTTTTTTTAGCATTTGTGCTGCTTCTTTTGTTGCCGTCCTCCTCCTCTTCTTTCTGTTTGGCATCCTTTACCCCCCCCCCATTTCTGGTTTACTTGTAATTTCTTTTTCGATTTTTTCATTTGTCTTCCTCATTCGCTTTTCTTTTTAACATTTCTCTCAATTTTTCTTAATCTTGTTAACATTAAGTTTCAATCTTGCATCTCTGTCAGTGATTTTCACCTCGTTCCATAAAGAGAAACATGTTCCTTCTTCTTTCCATATATGCTCAGCTAGTGTCGACTTTTCGATCCCCCTCCCCCGTCACGGCTTTATGGTGTTCTTCTAGCCTTACCTTTAGGGGGCAACCGGTACCACCTCTGTATAGTTTTCAGCATTTGCAAGAAATCTCATATATGCATTTTCTTTTGTCATGAGATTTTATTTTTTTGTTATTTTGTTATTTGTCTCCATTTTAGATTTAATTTTGAATTATAGTTTTTGCATTTACTTTTTATCAGTTTTTGCTTTTACTTTTTATCAGTTTTTGCTTTTACTTTTTATCAGTTTTTGCTTTTACTTTTTATCAGTTTTTGCTTTTACTTTTTATCAGTTTTTGCTTTTACTTTTTATCAGTTTTTGCTTTTACTTTTTATCAGTTTTTGCATTTACTTTTTATCAGTTTTTGCATTTACTTTTTATCAGTTTTTGCTTTTACTTTTTATCAGTTTTTGCTTTTACTTTTTATCAGTTTTTGCATTTACTTTTTATCAGTTTTTGCATTTACTTTTTATCAGTTTTTGCTTTTACTTTTTATCAGTTTTTGCTTTTACTTTTTATCAGTTTTTGCTTTTACTTTTTATCAGTTTTTGCATTTACTTTTTATCAGTTTTTGCATTTACTTTTTATCAGTTTTTGCATTTACTTTTTATCAGTTTTTGCTTTTACTTTTTATCAGTTTTTGCTTTTACTTTTTATCAGTTTTTGCATTTACTTTTTATCAGTTTTTGCATTTACTTTTTATCAGTTTTTGCATTTACTTTTTATCAGTTTTTGCTTTTACTTTTTATCAGTTTTTGCATTTACTTTTTATCAGTTTTTGCATTTACTTTTTATCAGTTTTTGCATTTACTTTTTATCAGTTTTTGCATTTACTTTTTATCAGTTTTTGCATTTACTTTTTATCAGTTTTTGCATTTACTTTTTATCAGTTTTTGCATTTACTTTTTATCAGTTTTTGCATTTACTTTTTATCAGTTTTTGCTTTTACTTTTTATCAGTTTTTGCTTTTACTTTTTATCAGTTTTTGCTTTTACTTTTTATCAGTTTTTGCTTTTACTTTTTATCAGTTTTTGCATTTACTTTTTATCAGTTTTTGCATTTACTTTTTATCAGTTTTTGCATTTACTTTTTATCAGTTTTTGCATTTACTTTTTATCAGTTTTTGCATTTACTTTTTATCAGTTTTTGCTTTTACTTTTTATCAGTACAAATTATTCTAAATTCAATTATTAGTCTATTGCTATTTTGCTTTTTATGGAACAAAACATGAATGTGTTCATGTTTTGTTCCAATTTATTTTATTTATTTTTAATTTTCTTCCTTTGAAGATTGTAACGCTGTGTTTGGCTGCGCCAAACCAGCTGCTAACATTGCCCTGCTTTTTATTGAAACCAACCGAGAGCTCTTTTTAGTATCCTCGCCGTTCCCTTAGGTGCAATTGTCTGGATCTCTTTTGCACTTGGTTCACCAGGAATATCAAATAGGATTTATTTTCAGATGACCACTTACCTCTACTCACATGTCAGCACTATTTGAATAAACAGTGACTTATATTTATGTAAATATATTAAACTGAGGGAGGCGCCGGATCATAAAAAAATGTGATAACCAGCCATAGCCCTTCAGCCCCTGGAGGGGCACAGGCCATCTACAACTTTGTACATGCTTTTGTAGCGACGAGTTTTTTTTTTTTTTACAGGGTGAGGGCGCTGGCCCCATGCCCAACCTTCCCAGAAGGTACATACAGCGCCTAGCCTTCCCAAATTGTCACCCATCTGGTATTGGCCAGGCTCAACGTTGCTTAACTTTGGTGATCTGGCAAGAACCGGTGTATTAACGTGATTGTGCTGTAGGATAACAGGAAGGGGCGGGGGAATAAATAAAATTAGGTGCCATCAGCGAAAGAAAAATTCAGTAAGCAAAAAAAAAAAAAAAAAAAAGAAAGAAAAAAAGACGCGTGCTGGGCACAAACTCGCATAACTGAAGTTAGTTACCAAACGCTTTTACCAATGTAGCCATGATTACACAGATGCTATGATATTGCAAATCCAGTTATTTCAAATGAAAAAAAAAAATGTAATGAATGATTGGCCCATGTGCGATTTGCAAATCGCGTCTAAAGGTAAGTTTTTATCTGACCCTCCTTTCAAAGAAAACATTTCTACACGAAATAAGCGACCATTTTTTTTTTTCTAATTTTTGCATATTATTTGTCCGAAACATTGTTCTTTCTAACAATGCCACGTTTGTGCATGTATGATGCGCATGAGAAAAGGTTTTAGCGGACATATGAACACACAAACATTTTCCCTTCATATAATAAACTAGCAAGGATACCCGGTGTTGCACGGGCCCACATTAAGTTCTGTTTAGACACACCTGCAATACTATGGATATTGAGCACTTTTTCATTATTATATGTCAACTCCATTGTGGACAACATCAATACTCTCACAACAATTTCAAAAATAAAAGATATGATAAACCTACTTAAAAATGGATAAAAACATGAAAATGTACTCCCCCCCCCCCCCCCCCCCGCAAAAAAAAATGTGATAAAGGGATACGAAAAGAAGAAGCTATTCTCTGGATACTGAGCACTTTTTGATGACTATATTCCTGCAAGTGGGTGCCCACACCTGTGCACAGAGTTTGACAGGCAGGCAATTCTAAGAAAGAATCCACATTAAAGATTTAGGTACAGATAGAGAATGGGAGAAATTGTTGATTATGGGTTTAGATAGCTGAGTGTTTTTTGTGAAAGTCTGACAAGGGGAGACCAGAGATCGGAGCTCAGACGAGCACTTGCCATGAAAATAAGGATATATACATGAATTTATATTTCTCTCTCTCTCTCTCTCCATTATATAATATATATATATATATATATATATATATATAAGTGATAGGACGATTCCAATATTTTTACTGATTCCAATACAATTCCCGATTCCGATACAATAATCAATTCAGATTCTGATTCTTTATAAATCTCTAAATATTTAATAATAGAGTTGTAATTTTTCTCAGATTACCGTAAAAACACGTTAAATGTGCAGGTATTTTCTTTAACATAAAAATACACTGGGGAGGGGGGGGGTTAATCTATAGATTTGTTTTACTGACAGTTTAAAATCAATAAATATTTATTATGTTATCTTTATTACCAGCTATGGGGTGATCATGCTTTAAGCAAAATCAAATAAAATAGACAATTAAAAGAATCGTTTTTGGCATCAGAAAACAGGCACAAATTTTCCTGATTCTGATGCTCCCAAATGTTCCGATTATTCGTCCCAACACTAATACATATATATATACGAATAACAAAAAAGTCTATATTCCAAATTTCAAGTTGTTGTCTATCTTACCATTTATTTTTTTCAGCATGCTAAATGTTAAATTCTTGACAGCACTTGTTTCGTAGCCTGTCTTAGAATGGCAAGTGCTCTGGCGAACTCCAAGCACTAGCACCACCTCAACGACAATACTCCCAGCAAGCAGCAAAATCCCACCCCAACACTGTAGAGATTCCTAAAGCCTTCCACTCTGACAGCTTTTTCCCCTCATACTGCTGCACTTTGAAACTCCCTCCCAGGTCCCAGTTTCCTTGACTGTACTGATATGCAGAAATTCAAATGTAATATGAACAGACATCTTGTTGCCCAACTTCATAAACAGTATTCCTGCAATTCTGGTCCCAAGTAGTATCCCCTTATGATTAAGTGTCCCTGTGCTTTGTTTGGGGTGAAACGGCAATAACAATAATAAAAAAGAATCATTCTTATGATTATTAATCTTTTTAATTTATTCCACTCTAGCAGAAGAATAGGACCTCATCAATTTTAAAAGAAAATAAAAGGACGATGGTATGATTACAAAAATCAGAATGAAATCAGAAAACAGTTGCAATTGTATCCTGTTTTGGTTGGAATCAAAGATGGATTAACTAAAACAAAACAATTGCAACTACTCTGAGCAACATTAAATAATACATTTTAAAGAAATCAATGCACGTACGTGAGTGTCAGTATGTTGGTTAGTTGCTTTTTTTTTTTTTACGGCATATCAACCCTTTTCAGGATATTTAATGCCGAATCTAGTGATTCTGAAGAAAAAGTTTATAATAGAATGTATTTGTTTTTTTCAAGTCGGTCTCTATTTAACCCATAGTTGGGATCCTAACAGGTACTACCACTCCGGTGGAAGAGTGGACCTGGGAGCAATGCCAATTAAGGGGTGGCTCCACACTCCCCAAAGCCCACAAGCCGAGGCCTCACCATCGGATATATTTTAAGGTCATATCCAGGACCGTGTCAGTATGTATGTACTTGATAAAATCCGAAACTATTGAACTGATCATTATGAATTATGGAATATATATTCTAGGCAACAGGAGAGTAACTTGAGCACATTATTATTATTATTATTATTATTATTATTATTTTTTTTTTGCAAACTTTACCATTTAAGAGGGGTGTAACACAAATCGTACCATAACCTACTCACCTCCCAATTTAAAGAAAGAAAAACAAATTTAAAACAAATACTATATTTATTACTTATACCCGTCCTGGGATGGGTATTTTACTCGTCACTTACCGAACGTAGGCATTCTGACATAACTCAAGATTCCTTCATTATAACAGATTAAACCAGTTTCCCTCCCCTTAACATAATTACACGTGTCTAGAAGCAGAATTTTAAGAAAAAGCCTTCCAAATTTCTTTCTCCTTTTTTTCATCTTTCCTTTTTCTTTTCTTTCTATTTTTTTTTCTATGTTTTTTTTTTTATTATTTGGTTTTCATTTTTATTAAATGACTGGTCACGAGTAAGACTAGAGGTTAATTGTTGTGACTTATTGTAATTGTTTTTAGCTGAATTGAATAAAATAATTATATATAATATTAATTATGTCAGCCCTCTTTAAGAAGTCGGTTCTTATTGTTGAGCACTGTAAGTTGAAATGTAATAAGTTAGTCACTTAAGCTCACGTGCGCAGATCATGATGTTTTAAGCATAAGATCACTCTCGGCCGTCTTGAGATTTATATAAATGTTAATTTCAAGTGAATTTCTCGTGGTTAATATTCGCCGTATTTTTTATTCCTTGCTAATGGAGTCAGAAATGGTTTCATGACAGGGTTCAAATCTCCCAACCATCTATAATCGTAACTCCCTGCACTGATGAAACACTAGTGTTTGTAGGTATTAAAATAATTATAGTGTGTATATATATATATATATATATATATATATATATATATATATATATATATATGTGTGTGTGTGTGTGTGTGTGTGTGTGAAGAACAGTCTACCAAACTATTCTGTTAATTTGATAGTGGAACAAATTTAATTTGGTTCTTAGCCAGTAAAAATAGCTGTTAAGGGGTCAAAATTGAAAATAAAAATTGGAACTTGGCAGGTCGTTGATTAAATGTGTTATTCCTACGCATGCACAAATATACATTTATGTCTTTAACAATGTTAGGGTTTTAAAGTTTTTTATGCATATGAACTTAGATCAAACGGTAACAAATAAGACTGGAGAGTTACAGGTTTTGGTTTCGATTCTAGCTGATGGCACCCAAGTAATTTTTTTTTTTTTTTTTTTATTACTTTTGAAATCACTACTATATATTGGGTAATGTCCAAATGTGATCACGACTTGTAGAACACCCTGTGCATGTGTGTGTGCATATATATATATATATATATATATATATATATATATATATATATATATAGTCATCCACATACAGTACTGTTTCGCTGTTTCACAGCTCATCAGTGCAGCTCAAGCCAGGATCGAAACCCGACCGCCCAAACAAGTCGGAGCTTCTAACTGTTGCACTATATGGCTGCTGCTATGCAGGCAGTGAATTAACAATGTTTTGACATTGTCCAAATACCTAAGCTCAATTTGTTTACACAAAAGAGCATCACCTTATATGCTAATGGTAATTTGCATATCACTTCCCAGTATGCTCAACCCAAGATAGAGAGCATTAAGCATATTGTACGACCGGGCGTCCAGCTAGTATATATATATATATATATATATATATATATATATTAGTTGGACGCCCGGTTATACAATATGCTGAAACATGATATTTTAATTTATGCAGAATGCATATGTATTATCATATAATCAATCCTCTATTGATTATTATGTTACGAAGAATAATTTGCCCAATGATCTAATTCACAAAAAATAATTTTACAAATAAAAGAATAATGTCGTTCATCAAATTCCGTTCGTGTTTGTTTACGATATCACATCAGCTGATATTTCGGCTTGACGATGAATGCCCTGGAAAAGTTACTTCTGATTAATGTTTAATTTTAAAATATGCAAACGAGGAAATGATTTACAGCGATTTTAAATGGTACCTCTTCTGTTATCGTAAATTAAACTCATTAATAATAAAAAATAAAAATAATAAAATGGTGAGGTACACGTGGGTTTGAGCAAGGGATCATTCGATCTGTAGTCGAATTCTCTACCACTAAGCTATATCTCCAGATTATAATAAATCTGTCGGTGCTTATGCATTTTTGGTACCGCATTATTTCTTAAATAGTTTTTCAGGTTAAATTCATGTTTCACAATATCTTTTTTTTTTTTTTTAAATTGTTAGGTGGAAGCACAGAATGATTACAAAACACCTCATGTTAAGAATGGCTTTCAAAATAACGTTATTTCAGCACAGTACCAAAAATGCACAAGTATTAATCCGTTTTTTTTTTTTAAGAAATGATTTGCTGAGAATATTGGCCGCATTACGTAAAATATTCCCTTGTAAAAATTCTTCGTTTTTATCTATGAAATAAACGCTACTTTTAAGATCAGATTTTTTGATTTTTCAATACTTATCGGATGAATTTCTGTACAAAACATATCTAAGAACACTGCCAGACATATAAATTAGCTTTGTGTGAAATTTGGCAAAAGATAGGCTCAGCCGGTTTGGAACCTACGATGGAAGGAATTCTCACACACGCACACACAAAGTGACTTTTATATAATAGTGTGTGTGTGTGTAAATATCAGGTGATTTTGCAAAAGACAATAGAAAGTCCCAAACAATTCTGGCCAGATAATAAATAGAATTTACCAAAAACGTTCACAAAAATGTGTGTCAACTGAATTACATATATGTACAGATTCTTTGTGGCATACACAATAGAACATTTGGCAGTGCAGCACCAATAGCACAGAACAGCTTGGATAATAAGAGAGAGATCGGGGGGGGGGATGGTTGATGGTGGGAGGAGTAGAGGGGGCAATTACCTGGGCCGGGTGGGACGAGCAGGCCAAGAAAAGGCGGGACTACAAATAAAATAACCAATCACATCCTCCAAAGAAATAGATTTGTTTAAATTTAAAAGTGGGCAAAAGTGTATTACAGTTAATAACCCCCAGAAACGTGTGACAAAATAGAATAAATAAATACAATACCTTTTACCAAACGCAAGAAAATTTAATATTTGATTGACTTGCGCGTTTTTTTCAGTTTTTAACTTTTTATACCGTTTCGAATTTTTAAATTTGTATCATAGCCTTGGAGGCTTCTAAAAAAATCCAATGTAGTCGACGGGAAATACTTTTTTTTTTTTTTTTTTTTTTTTTTTTTGTAGGTTTTACAACTTACAAATCGAAAATAAAAAATACAACTCCTAACCAACTGAAACGCATTAAAATCTAATTTTCGACCGAGCTGAATGTTTTTTTTTTTTTTTAACTTACTGAAACTGTTTAAAATTTTCTTTATCTCAATATAAGGTGCAGTATCTCAAAATTTATTGCTGCATATGTTTGAACACAAAGCAAATGTGCCTTGTTTGAGGGTGAAGGTGAGTAAAAAAAAAAAAAAAAAAAAGTATATACAAACTGGTAAAAATAGCTGTTAAGCAGTCAAAATTGAAAAAAAACTGGAACTTGTCAGGTGTAAGTCAACTAAACATGTTATTTGTATGCATTCATAAATATTTACATTCATACTTTTAAGTCGGTTCGTTTTTAACTATTTCTTATCCAACTGACGATAGCTCAAATAATAACGACTAAGGCTGGAGTCCTATATGTTTTGATTTCGATTCTAGCTGATTTGAAAGTCATTTTCTTTTACCCTTCAAATCAATTATATATTGGGTACAATATAATACATAATAATCGACAGAGAATTGATTCTATAATAATACTAGCTGGAGAGCCAGCGTTGCCCGGTCATACAATACACATAAACATGATATTTTAATTGATGCAGATTGTGTATGTATAATCAATCCTCTATTGAATATTATATATTACGAGGAATAATTTGTCTGATAAACTAATTCACAAAAAAAAAGAAAAAAAGTAAAAATAATGGCTGGATGATGAATGCCATAGAAAAGTTACTTTTGATTCAGGTTTAGTTTTAAAATATGCAAATGAAGAAATGATTTGCGGCGATTTTAAATGGTGCCTCTTCTCTAATCGGAAATTTAACTCATTAGTAGTGGGGGAAAAAATAAGATGACAATAATTTAATTTTTTATAAGATATCATTTGCTGCGTTTTTATTCTCTCCCTTTGCCGATGCAAGTAAAATATTCCCTTGTAAAAAAATTTTTTTTTTTTTTTATCTATAAGAACGAAAGACTATTTTTAAGATCGGATTTTTTTAAATTTTCAATATTTATCGGATGAATTTCTGTACATAACATATCTAAGAACACTGCCAGACATATAAATTAGCTTTGTGTGAAATTTGCAAAAGATAGGCTCAGCCGTTTCGGAACCTATGAGGAAGAAAATCACACAAAATGACTTTTATATGATAGTAGAGAGATGAAATCTGCATAAATTAAAATGTCATATTTAAGCATATTTTATGACGAGACAATGACGGCCGCCCAGCTAGTTATATATATATATATATATATATATATATATATATATATATAGGGGTTATATTTAAATTCTGAAAAAACAACATATAGACACATATATTCGAATTAAGAATTTATTGTTTGATAAAAGGAATATATAGAAAGGGTTATGTTGATTTCCTTAATCCATGGATTTTCAATAACGGCTCATTTCATCAGAGGAAATGAAATGCGGTTAGCAAAATGTTCAGCTGTGAATAGACATTTATTTTGCTTTTTAGCACAAATATTGAAATTGCTCTATTCTTAAATATTGAGTTTTTCCTTTTTGGCTAGGATCGCCCTGAAAGTACTACTTCAAGTAATATCTATCAGGATTTTTCATCTGATTTCTAATCAGTGTCTTACCTCAAATATATATATATATATATATATATATATATATATATACAAATTTGTAGTATTTCAAATTATACTGGGTTAATATAATTCAGTAATTGTTCATATACCAATAAATTTAAGCCAAAAATGTTTCTTTTCCTTAATGTTTCATTATTAAAGTGTTTTTTATTTAATAAGTCTGAAGAAAGGCTGTTCTTGTGAAAATTTTCAAACGACATATTGTTTGAATTTGTCCAAATGGTCTTGAAACAATTGTAACTAATATGAAATACACTTTTTGTTGCTATCAACCCATTTCTTGAAGTCTTGGTTTTTGTTAAAACCATATATATATATATATATATATATATATATATATATATATATATATACTCGGGTTTTTTTATATTCAAAAGTAATGGACTAATGAATTCAACGAGGTTGTTAGATAGTGCTCAATAAAAAGAGCTGATAATACTTGTTTATTGTTATATAAACATGCTCACATCCTGCTGCTACAAATAGCCACTTGTTTCAATCAAACAACAGATATCATCAGGCATTGAACTTTTGAATAGTCAAGTCGCTGCCTGATGATATCTGTTGTTTGATTGAAACAAGTGGCTATTTATAGCAGCGGGATGTGAGCATGTTTATATAACAATAAACAAGTATTATATATATATATATATATATATATATATATATATATATATATATATATATATATATATGCACACACACACACACACACACAATTCAGACAATAGAAATGAAAAGTTTACCAGACAAAAGCAAATGTAAACTTAAAACTAATATAAATATCGTAATCCCAACCAAATAAAAAAAGTTCAATATCTTATAATTACAATAGGACGTAGAGCTTGTCGTGAGGAAAAGAAATCAAGACTGGAAATTAAAAATGAATAAATTTACAATTAAATTTAATGTTAAACAGAATACTAAAAAAAAAAAAAAAAATAAAAATAAATAAATTAAGGAATCCTTAATCCATGAGAGTTTCAAAGATTGCTTGTAAATTTCTAATTTACAGTCTTGATTTCTTTTTCTTATATATATACATATATATATATATATATATATATATATATATATATATATATATATATATATATATACACACACACACACACACACACATAAGATAATGTGCTTTTCTCATTTCAAAAGACCTTGGTCTTAATTTCTTTGGGGGTGCCTGAGGGCATTTTTTATTTCTTTAAAGCATAATTAGGTCTGGGAATATTATTTCTTATCTTCATAATCTGAAATCTGATCTCAATTTCAACTAAGGGCGTAGGCAATTGGGCTTTATTCAATTTTCTTGGCAAGAATCAGTGACCTTGAAAGAACTCAAAAGACCTTTTTTAATATCCACACTTTTTTTTTCCAGCTCAAACGTTCATCTCATAATAATTGTATTGATGTTTCCATGCAGATCAAGTTGGAACCTGGACATTTTTGTTTTTTTTAATTTGAAAAAAAAAAAAAAAAAATAAAAAATAAATAAAAAAAATTTTTTTTAAAAAATAAAACTGTACTATAATCCTTGGCTTTAAGGATTTTTTTTAATAATGTTCTTATAATAAACCAGTAGAATACCTGTCCCAAGATGAGTAAAAATAATTCTTTAAAAGTCAACTGTGTTCCTATTTACTTGCCCCCCCAGTCGGTTTTTAATGTGGGGAAACTCCAGTTCCCCAAAAAGAGGCACTCTAAATAGAGACCAAAAATAAAAATTGTCTCAGTCTAGAAGGATTTCTCCAACACTGATCGAGGACAGAAGAAGTATAGTATCAAAATAGAAACTACACTTTGTTCTTAGTCAAAAGGCAGATATTAACTCTCTCTCCCACCTGGAGAAGATGTGACACAAGGTCGGAAGGTGAGAAAATGAATCAACGCTCCTAAAGAAGGATATGCCTGAGTAACCTTGCTGACATTCCCCAGTGAGGGCGGCCCAAGTAACCAGCGATAAACTTAGTCCTCCCGAAAGCCGGAAGTCAATACGTGGAGGGGGGGTTGGACCACCCAGGGCTACACAGAATACTTTGCAGCAATCCAACAGCAAAAAGGCTATCGAAATGGTCGAGTTTCTGTCAGATTGATTGTCAAGATTGAAATCTGAACAATCAGTCTGACAGAAACCTTTAAAAATTTTTTTTTTTTTTTATTAATTACAATTTCACGCCAAACAAGGCACAGTGCCACTTTGATGTAGGGGGCTACTATCTGGGACATAAGTTGCAGGGATACTGTGTAGGGAGTTGACTAGCAAGATGTCTGTTCACATTACACTTGAACTTTGGCATGTCAGTACAGTTGAGAAAGCAGAATCCGGGAAGGGAGTTCCTAAGTCTAGCAGTTCTGGAGAAGAAACTATTAGAGTAAAAAGCTTTCTTACATCTAGGGATCTCTACTGTGTAGGGGTGGGATTTAGCTGCTTGTCAGGTTTGTCGGGGGTATTTACATTGAGGGGGTAGAAGGGCTTGTAGTTTGTTGAAACATCCACCATTAAAAAACTTACAGAACAGGTAAAGGGATACAACATTTTGTCGATGAGACAGAGGTTGAAGCTTAGATGACAGTTCAGGACCTATCAGGTGAACGACTCACTTTTGAACACTGTCCAAGAGAGAGACTAGCAGCAGATGCACCAGCCCAAATGTAACAACAATACTCCATACATGGGCGAATGGTGGCCTTGTAGAGATACAGGGTACTTTCAGGCGTAAGTAATTTTCTAACACGATAGAGAGCCATCCTTTTTCACAGCAGCCTTGGCAACGCTCTCAATGCCTCTGTTCCAACTCATGTTCCCTGTGAACATTAATCCTAGGAGTTTGAAGGAAGTACTTTCAGGTAATGTATCTTTAGCAATAGCTATTTGTGATTAAGAAGGTTTCTTGTAATTGCTGAAGGAAACAGTCTTGGCAGCATTGAATGTGACCATCCATGACATGTACTAGGAAAGTACACTGACCAAAAGGACAAGTGAATCAGTGTTGCACCACTTTTATGTCTCTTTAGAAAAGTTTAAAAATAAAAATATATTGGTATCAAACGTTATATCTAGAATCCTTATTCCAATTTTAATCAAAATAAATGATTAGGATAATAATAATAATAATAAAAAAAAAAAATGTAAGAAGTATGTCGTAGTTCACTTGAAGCATTGTTTATCGGATAAAAGGTGTGTTTGGCGGTTTGTCAATGCAGGAATTATTCAGTCATTGTAAACATAAATAAATAATGATAAATAATTCAACAGTTTTCAATAAATATTCCTTTATTTACCTGATTATAGATGGTATATTCCTCAAGTATTTTCATGAGAATTAGGTAGATGGCATTTCTTATTTTTAAAATTGACAAAAAAAGTAAGTAGCTATTATTGTATTGTAATGAAAAGTTTTTGGCTGTCGGATTTCACTAACGAAGTAGTAAATATTGGAATTGTCTCGCTACTAATAATATATGTAAATATGTATGAATAAAAAAATCAATACGAAAAATATATAAATGTTTATATCTTTTCTGTACTTATTTCCTATGTATTGACGTGTAGGAATACAAAAAGTCCTTTGAGAAAAAAAAAAAAAAATTTTCTTTCAAAAGCACACACACACATATATATATATATATATATATATATATATATATTATATATACACACACACACACACACACAGCGTGACCCAATAAAAAAACGGGCTCCGTGTACACTTTATGTGATATCTCCATTATTTATTCGCCGATTACTCTTATTTTACAGGACATGGCAGAATCAACAACCGTGAGCACACCAAGACCTCAGTGGGAGCTGGGACAAAGAATACACTGTGTTAAATTTTACTACAAGACAGGCTCGTTTAAGAAAACCCAGGACAGTTTCATGCGCCAGTTCGAATGTGAAAAGGCTCCATCCAAAAGCAGAATTCAGAACTGGGTAGACCACTTCGAGAAGTATGGGGCCCGTGGAGAACCTCAACGCTGCCACTCGGGACGTCCCAAGAAGCGAAGAGCCGAGCTGGTTGAAAGAGTGAGAGAGTCTCTCCAGCAGAGTCAGAAACGCTCTGTGCGTAAGCGAAGTCAGTCCCTCGGTATGTCCCGTGAGACTTGCAGGAGAGTGCTGGTGAACGATATCAGGGCTTACCCATGCAGAATACAGACGCTGCAGACCCTTAGAGCCTCAGACAAGAAGCAGAGGAGGGCTATGGCAGTCGAGAAGATCGAGGAGACACCAAGTTTCCTTAACCTCCTTTGGACCTCAGATGAAGCCCACTTCCATCTTGATGGAAAGGCGAACTCCAAGACAAATGTCTTCTGGAGGTCCTTCAGACCCAATGAAGTAGCCACCAAGCCCCTGCACTCTTCTAAGTGCAAGGTGTGGGCTGCAATCTCGGCCAGAGGCATCATCGGACCAATCTTCATCGAAGAATCTGGTGCAGCAGTGACAGTCACCAAGGAGCGGTATGTGGAGGTCCTCAAAACCTTCAAGAGTGAGCTCCAGACCATCTATCCGTCGCTCATGAGCAAGTTCTGGTTCCAGCAGGATGGAGCAAGTTCTCAAACCTGTCCCAAGATTGGCGGAAAGAGAACTTTGGAGGCCGAGCGATCAGTCTCAAGACTGATTTTGAGTGGGCACCCCATAGCCCGCTTTTGGGGGCTATCTTAAGGACAGTCTACCCAGGGAAACCTAAAACCATCACGGAGCTCAAGGAAGCCATCAGGGAGGAGATGAGAGCCATTACCAATTCGGTCTGTAAGAGAGTCATGGACAACTTTGTGCTGCGCCTCAAGAAATGCCTGGAGCTAAATGGAGGCTATCTAGAACATATGCAGTAGAACAGAGAAAAAAAGGCCAAAGACCCTAGTGTTTTGATGTGATGTTTAGAATATAATAAACTAGTTATGACCAAAGTTTCATTTCATTCAGACAAAACACTAAGAAACGAGGCCTAATTAGAGTTGGGGCCTGTTTTTTTTGGTCACCCTGTATATATATATTCATTATTTGGGCGAAGGTGGGGGGGGGGGAGTTCAATCGAACATAATTAGTCACTTGGTCAACATTTAGATCGATTTTAAATGTTATTATGTAGTAATTTATAAAGAAATAGCCAAGCCTTGAGAAATACTTATTCCTCTGGAGTTAGTGTGCCGCATGCAATAAAATTCTTTTTGGATTATTGTTCGAATCTACATTTCTCTTTACAGTATTGCGAGAGAAGAGAGAAAAAAAAATGCATTCTCTGAAAGCTTTAGTGAACTTCTTCCATTTTATTATTTTTTATGCATTAAAATAAACACGTTTCATGTTTCTGAATTTTTGAGATGAGGATCAACAATTTGGGTTATTCAGGCTACTGTTCTCATCTTAAGTGTTATTTTCACAACGTTTCAGCCAACATAACCTCCGACCTTCTTCAATTCTATCTTGTCGAACTCGCAAATCTTTTTTACCAAACTCATAATTCTTAAGTAATTCCGCAAGGACCCGTAGCATAATGGATAGAGCACTAGATAAAATTTAGTTGTAAACGGCATTCTTCTGGACATCAACATAGAACAACGCATAGATAAATGTTTTTACTATTGTCCGAGGAATTTGTTGTGCAGTTTAATTCTTCCAAGTAATTATCAATCTACTTCCTTGGTGAGTTAGGCATGTTTTACCTCCAGAACCAGTTTGGATGTCCAGGGCCAAAGCGTGTCTATGTTTGTTCAAATACATAGCAAGTCCAACATTACGTGACCTTATATCTCAGTCACATGAAAATCTGAGCACTCCCTAACTAGCATCTGTTTGCCAGTTCATTCGTCCATCCAGTTAGTCCATCCATCTGTAAAGCAAATCCGTCTGTCTGTCTGTCCGCCTGTAAAGCAGGTCCGCCCATCCGTTGACTCCAGTCTTTCCGCTGATTCCAGTCTGTCTGTCCGTCGATTCAACAGTGTCTGTCCGCCTGTCCGTTCCGCAGTGACCTACCGTCCGTCCGTCAGTCCCACAGTGTCTATCCATCCGTCCGTCAATTTCATAGTCCGTCGGTCCATCGATTTCATCAATTCCACAGTCAGTCCGTTCATCGATCTGTCAATTCCAGTTTGTCCGCTGTCTGTTGATCCATAGTTGGTCTGTAGATCCAGAATATGTGAGAGCCATAGTCCACCGCTGGTTCATTTCAAGAGCCACAGTCTGACATTTTATGTCTGAGTATTCGGGTCAAGTCAGAAACCGAGTGCTTGCCAACTAACGTCTTCATAAAACAGAAACTTCCTCATAGATTACATTAAAAAATAAAATTAAAAACAAAACATAAAAAACTACTTAATTCTGGACAGAACAATCAAGTCTGACATGAAAGTCAATAAATTACGTTGAGTTGGGTGGTGGGGCGGGGAATAGAAGAGGTCAGTTGTGTGTGCTATTATGAGTGCAGGGGTGGGGGGTATAATTTTGAAAGCACTGAGTTGTGCATGCATTAATGAAAATGAATGACCTTCTTGCTGAAAGCATGGAGGACAAACATGTTCAAGAGTGGAGAAAGAGAATATACAGAAATTGATGTCATATATATATATATATATATATATATATATATATATATATATATACACAAAATTTTTTCTTTTTTTTTTAATTACATTTTCACCCCAGACAAGGCACATTGCCACTTTGTTGTAGGGGGCTACTATCAGGGACATAAGCATCAGGAGTACTGTGTAGGGAGTTCGGCAGCAAGATGTCGGTTCACGTTACACTTGAACTTCTGCATGTCAGTACAGTTTGGGAAGCAGGGACCTGGAAGGGAATTCCAAAGTCTAGCAGTTCTGGGGAAGAAATTACTGGAGTAGAAGGCTCTCTTACATCTAGGGATTTCTACTGTAAAGGGGTGGGATTTAGCTGCTTGTCGGGTTTGTCGGGGATATTTACGTTGAGGGGGCACAAGTGCTTGCAGTTCGTCAGAGCATTCACCGTTGAAATACTTGTAGAACAGGCAGAGGGATGCAACATTTCGTTGATGGGACAGAGGCTGAAGTTTAGAGGACAGTTCAGGACCTATCAGATTGGCGACTCTTTTGAACCGTGTCTAGGAGCGAGAGACGAGTGGCAGATGCAGCAGACCAAATATGACAATACTCCATACATGGGCGAATGGTGGCCTTATAGAGGTATAGGATTAGGATACTTTTGGGCGTTAGTAGCTTTCTAGCATGGTATATATTATATATATATATATATATATATATATATGCAATATTTTTTTTTAAGTATATTTCATAAAATAAAATATACGTTTTTTTGTCTTAATTCTATTTTTGATTCTTTCCAACTTCCGAATAATGGTCTTCACTTCTCCCAGGAACTGGCTGATGTAATTGCCATATTTATCATAAGTCCAAGTATTTCCCAATACTTCTGGATTTATCGTCAGGGATAGATTAATCGAACCGATTTTTTAACGATTCATATACATATATATATATATATATATATATATATATATATATATATATATATAAATAAATTTGAACCAGATGTT
Organism: Euprymna scolopes; assembly: GCF_053919585.1. Classification (NCBI taxonomy): domain Eukaryota; kingdom Metazoa; phylum Mollusca; class Cephalopoda; order Sepiida; family Sepiolidae; genus Euprymna; species Euprymna scolopes. The sequence goes on from NC_136520.1 coordinate 72,656,377, forward strand.
TTTTTTGTTTTTTTTCGCAGATTAAACTCATCGATCTTAATTATGGCAGCCAGGCTAATCTTTAAAGAAAAAAAAAAAAAAAAAAAAAATCACTCTAAAATGCTACTGGAAGCATGAAAACGCTGTTGAATGCAAAGACAGTTTAGGAGTGTGCATACATCTTTTTTGGACACCATATATATATATATATATATATAAAGCTGAATGTGTGTGTGTGTGTGTGTTGGTCACGAATAGGCTCCTATATGGTTGACTATTTTAAAAAATTGATTTCATATAATGATAGAAGATGTATAGAGACACAGGAATGGGTATGTTTTATCTGGCAGAACGATGGTTCATTAAAATTGTGGGGTCTGCATTCGCACCTGGTCCACAAAGTATGGAAATAAATTTAAATATTAAAAAAAAAAAAAAAAAAAAAAAAAAAAACGTTTACAAGTGTTTTGATATAGATGCACATAATAATACTGTGTTCGTGCCTGGCCTCCATGGAATGGAAATAGGCACAAACTTTAATAAAGACTTTTCATATCTATCTGCGTAAGTATACTTTGATAATTATGTTTCAGTTTGAATAAATATGGTATAATAAAATTATGAGGTCTTAATTATTAAATCATTTCTTTCTGATAGGTTCATAAGAGTAGTAGTTGAGGGGCAAAAATCAGAAGCTCACAGTATTAATGCTAGTGTCCCTCAGGGGTCCATCTTGGGCCCAACTCTTTTCCTGATCTACATTAATGATCTTCCAAATCACATCCTTACAGCATTTGTAGACATTTATGCTGACGACACTACCATTTATGGTAGCACATCTAAGACAGTAAACGATCAAGTTCTCTCCGATTCTCTCTCCTCTGATCTTGAGCACGTAGTACAATGGGGAAAGGAGTGGCTGGTTACTTTTAATGCATCTAAAACCAAGGTTCTCTCTTTACATCATCAACATTCTGATCAACATTTGGCATCAATTGAAATGAATGGCTCGTCTTCAGGCGGCCTCAAGTTTTGACGAGCTTCTGGGCTTGACCATTACTCCTTATCTTAAATGGAACACGTACATCAAATCTGTTGCCAAGGCTGCTGGAAAAATGGTGGGATCTTTCTATCGATCCGGTAGATATCTCACTGCTGATGCAATTCTCTATCTATATAAGAGCCAGATACGTCCAAGGATGGAATACTGTTGCCACATCTGGACAGGAGCTGCTAGAAAGGACTTGTCCTGCCTTGATAGAGTTCAAAATAGACTTTGTAGCCTCGTAGGAGATGTCCTTTTCTCTTCGCTGCCACCTCTATCTCACAGTAGAGATGTTGCAAGTTTGTCTCTGATGTATCGTTATTTTCATGGAAAGTGTTTGACTGAGATTCAGTCTATAGTCCCCCCTCACCTAACTTTCACAAGGAACACTCGTCTAGCTGAAAACACTATCAATAATTCCCCCCCGCTCTTTATCTGTGCCTAAACCTAAACGTAGATTCCATGAACAAAGCTTCTTTCTTAGAACTGCACGCCTGTGGAATTGTCTTCTGTTTTCCTGCTTTCCGGCTGACTACAATATGGTTGTGTTCAAGTCTAGCGTAAATAAGTTCTTGATGAGCCGTTCCATAAGTTATCAAATTTTACGAATTTTCATTACTAATGATTACTATATTGTCCAATTTCTACTGTACACTCTTTAACCCTTATCCTTGAGTGGCCTCTTGGCCTTGATAATGTGGTGATGCCTGTAAAAAAAAAAAAAAAAAAAAAAAAAAAAAATTATGAGGTGTTCGTTCGCGCCTGACCTCCATAGAATGGAAATATGTCACAAAGTTTTAACGAGGATTTTTAATATAGATCCACAGAATATTGTGATAAGTGTTTCAGTGTGAACAGGTATGGTATAATAAATTATGGGGTTTATCTATTTTATTTTTACTTTCATCATATTTTGCTTTGGTTTTGATATCCCCAAATTCGAAGCTATCTCTTTACAACCCTTCCTTTTCATAACCTATCATACTTTCATAAATCAGAGTCCATTTTCTGTAGGCTTTTTTTGAACTCTGTCAACGACGGGTACTTTTGCTAGTATATATATATATATACATATATATATATATATATATATATATATATATATATACATACATACACACACTCAGGTAGAATACCCTTTCCATGATGGGTAAAAACAATAAATCCAACACTAGTTATAAAATGTTAATTTTTCTTTTTTTTTTTTGGCAGTTTTATTGGCACCTCTTAAATGGTAGAGTTAAAATAGAGAGCCTATATTACCCACCCCGTTGCCTGGAATATATATTCTATAATTCATAAATACATTCGTGTGGAATTTTGCAAAGCATATATAGAATTTTAAAAATGTTTTTATTCAATTTTCACCCCAAAGAAGGCACAGTGCCACTTTGATGTAGGTGGCTACTATCGGAGACATAATTTGTAGGGGTACTATATAGGGAGTTGACCAGCAAGATGCCTGTTTACTTTACACTTTAACTTCTGCATGTCAGTACAGTCAGAGAAACAGGAACCCGGAAGGGAATTCCAAAGTTCAGCAGTCCTAGGGAAGAAACTATTAGAGTAGAAGGTTTTTTGGCATCTACGGATTTCTGTGTAGGGGCGGGATTTTGCTGCTTGTCGGGGTTTTTCAGGAGCATTTACGTCGAGGGAGCACAAGGGCTTGTAGTTCGTTGGAGCATTCACCATTAAAATACTTGTAAAACAGGCAGAGGAATGCAACATTTCATCGATGGGACAGAGGTTGAAGCATAGCTGATAGTGTGGAACTTGGCGACTCTTTTGGTTTGGTTGTTTTACCGCATGTCAACCATTTTCAGGTTATTTAATGCCGAATCCAGTGATTTTGAAGAAAAAAACTTTTTAATAGAATATATTTGTTTTTTTTTTTTTTTTCAAATCACTTTCTATTTAACACCCGTAGTTGGGACCCTAACAGGTACGACCACTCCAGATCAGAATGGATCTGGGAGCAATGGTAATTAAAGGGTGGCTCCACACTCCTTAAAGCCCGCAAGCTGGGGCCTCACCATTGGATATAGTTTAAGGTCATATCCAGGACCGACTCTCTTTTGAACCCTGTCTTAAAGGAAGAGACTAGTAGCAGATGCACCAAATATGGCAACAGAAGCAATTTTCCAGCAGTCATTAAGGCATTTGTTGAAAAGTTTAGAGAGAACAGGAACAACCTGAGCAAACCATTTTTTTTTTAAATAGTACAGCACGGATGAGATCAGGTTCATATGCTTTTGAGATGTCTAGCTTTTTTATATCATGTACTTGAGAAGGGGTGATTTCAGATCATCTAACGTGGTTTCTGTTCCCAGAGGAAAATCTGGGAGGGAGTTGTTTGCTGGATCCAAAGTAGAATTGGAGGCAAATCGACAGGCAAGTAGATTAGCCTTCTTGGTTGCCGAGCAAACAACTTCAAGATTGTTGGATAGTGGGGGGAATTGTTGATTGCCCATTATTTACTACACTGTTATAGATTTTCCAGAAGTCACGAGTTCCTAATTTCTTCAATGCATTTCTGACCTTCGGTATATTCTCTCTTGGCTGTGGCTATTTCCTTCTTACAATTACTTCTAGCTTCTATATACTTTTGTCTATTCGTACTGGATTTATGTTGGATAAATCTGCAATATGCATGCTGTCTTTGAGCAATGGCAGCTGCACAAGTAGAAGTAAACCATTGAGGAGAGTGGGTTTATGTGCTTCAATTGCTGCTTTGAACCATTCGCTGGTCTGATTTGCACACTATTCAGCAGAAAGAGAAAAGATATTTTCCCATGGAGCATCTCTGATGTGATCCTTGATGATATGCTAGTCAGCTTTATTATAGTACCTTGCTCGTTTTAGGATGTAAATTGACATTTTGCAATTTACATCCTAGAGAGAGGATTCATTCCTCCAGTGATGATGGGTTATTACCTGACAGGATCTTTGGAATTAAATGCCACTCACAGGTAAAATCCAGGTAGATAAATGAATAAATATATATTAAAAATATATATATAATAATAAAAAAGAAAAAATATATTGAATTATTTATTATTCATTTATTTATTTATCTTCACACAACGACTGTACATTCCTGCATCGTTTTAGCCTTCTAAAAATAACTTTTATTCTCTAACAATGCTTCAAGCAAACTACACCATACTTCTTTATATATATATATATATATATATAATATATATTAGTGTCGAGATGATTAATCAGGATCAGAAAAATCAGAACTTTCGGAGCTTTATTGTAGTACCTTGTCATTTTGAGCAGTGGCTCTTCAACTTGGGGTCGAAGTTTAGGGTGATGTATATCTGAAAAAATTTGTGCATATTTTCCGATGCCAAAAACGATTCCTTTAATTATCTTTTTTTTTTTTGATTTTGTTTAAAAGCAAGTCTTCAACAGCTGGTAGTAATAAAATAAATTTTTATAAATTTTAAACAATCAGTCACGCTAAAACATATAGATACCCCCCCCCCCATTTTTTTGTTTGTTTGAGAAAATATATGCACATTTAACATGTGTTTTTATGGTAATCAGAAAAAATGATTACTGTATAGTTTAATATTTAGATATTCATAAAGAATCAAAATCGAAATTGGTAATGGTATGGGAATCTGGAATTTAGTATGAAATTGGGGGAAAAATAATGGAATCATTCCATCATTAATATATATATATATATATATATATATATTATATATATATTAGTCATGGAATGATTCCAATATTTTTCCCCAATTCCATACTTAGGTATTCAGACAATGTCAAAGCATCGTTAACTAACTGCCTGCACAGCAGCTGCTGATTGGCGTAATGGTTCAAAGCCTTGACTGTTGTATGGGTGGTCAGGTTTCGATCTTGGCTTGAGGTAGTTGCCTGTCTAACTGCAGCTGAAAAGCTGTGATACAGCGAAACAGTACTGTATGTGGATGACTATTATATAATTTAGTATCCTTGTCTACAAAAAAATGCCTGGCAGCTCAGTCTGCATTTTCTGGCAGGAGCACCTAACAAAAACACAACTTTCTTCACAAAGAGAAGATAAAGCTTGGGAGGATAGACTTTCTAAGACTAAACAGAATCATATCTACGCCTGACTGCAACAAAGCCGTTGTCGGACTGATTGTCAAGGATGTATCCGCAATTGGTACGAATACCAACTACTGACGCTGAGCCAGGTAAGTATTGTTGCAAAATACAAAAATGTTTGATGTGAATCACAAATTCTTGTCAGAATATGAGTGAAGATAAAAAAAAAAAATGAATAGGATTTTTTTTTTTTTTCTTTCTCCAAAAAGAAAAAAATAGCACAGAAGCTAAATCTCAAGGGAAAGAAATAAATTTGGCAAATATTTTGACTGTCCGAGGATGAGGAAGGTAGGTTTGCTAGGAGGTTTGTCCTTGAACTGCCCTTTGTTTGTTGTGGTCAGTGGTAGGAAAGGCAGAAAGAAGGAGGGAGAGAGAGAGAGAGAGAAAGAAGGAGGGAGAGAGAGAGAAAGAAGGAGGGAGAGAGAGAGAGAGAAAGAAGGAGGGAGCGAGAGAGAGAGAAAGAAGGAGGGAGAGAGAGAGAGAGAAAGAAGGAGGGAGAGAGAGAGAGAGAGAGAGAGAGAGAGAGAGAGAGAAAGAAGGAGGGAGAGAGAGAGAGAGAGAGAGAGAGAGAGAGAGAAAGAAGGAGGGAGAGAGAGAGAAAGAAGGAGGAGAGAGAGAGAAAGAAGGAGGGAGAGAGAGAGAAAGAAGGAGGGAGAGAGAGAAAGAAGGAGGGAGAGAGAGAGAGAGAAAGAAGGATGGAGAGAGAGAGAGAGAGAGAGAGAGAGAAAGAAGGATGGAGAGAGAGAGAGAAAGAAGGATGGAGAGAGAGAGAGAGAGAGAGAGAGAGAGAGAGAGAGAGAGAGAGAAGGATGGAGAGAGAGAGAGAAGGATGGAGAGAGAGAGAGAGAAAGAAGGAGGGAGAGAGAGAGAAAGAAGGAGGGAGAGAGAGAGAGAGAGAAAGAAGGATGGAGAGAGAGAGAGAGAGAGAGAGAGAGAGAGAGAGAGAGAGAAGGATGGAGAGAGAGAGAGAGAGAGAAAGAAGGAGGGAGAGAGAGA
>NC_136520.1:72662600-72720100 GCF_053919585.1 Euprymna scolopes
GAGAGAGAGAAAGAAGGAGAGAGAGAGAGAAAGGAGAGAGAGAGAGAAAGAAGGAGAGAGAGAGAGAAAGAAGGAGAGAGAGAGAGAAAGAAGGAGAGAGAGAGAGAAAGAAGGAGAGAGAGAGAGAAAGGAGAGAGAGAGAAAGAAGGAGAGAGAGAGAAAGAAGGAGAGAGAGAGAGAAAGAAGGAGAGAGAGAGAGAAAGAAGGAGAGAGAGAGAGAAAGAAGGAGAGAGAGAGAGAAAGAAGGAGAGAGAGAGAGAAAGAAGGAGAGAGAGAGAGAAAGAAGGAGAGAGAGAGAGAGAGAAAGAAGGAGAGAGAGAGAGAGAGAAAGAAGGAGAGAGAGAGAAAGAAGGAGAGAGAGAGAAAGAAGGAGAGAGAGAGAAAGAAGGAGAGAGAGAGAAACGAGAGAGAGAGAGGGATAGAGAGGAGAGAGAGGGATAGAGAGGAGAGAGGGATAGAGAGGAGAGAGGGATAGAGAGGAGAGAGAGAGAGAGAGAGAGGAGAGAGAGAGAGAACGAAAAGGTATGTGGGGAGAGAATCAAATGAGGGAGGATTGAAACTAAACACAAAATATATTTAAAAAATAAAGAAAAAATTGCCATAAAAATATGGCAGACTATAACCATCTTGACATACCTAAACACAAGAGACATGAGATTTAATTAAGACATGCGCCTGCTTAAAGCTCAGCAAACACTGGATAAGCAAGTAGACAGGTGGGTGGAACTACAACTTGTGAGTCAAACAAAAATAAAAATAAAAGAGAAAAAACAAGAATTACTCTCCACCTCAAAAAGTTTGATTCAAACACCTGTAAAAAAAAAAAAAAAAAAAAAATATCCATTTTGACTTCAAACCTTTGAGAGAATATGCATATGGAAAACCATGACAGTTTTGCACTTAACAGTCAAAGGTTTTGGAAGAAGTTGAAATTGCAAAAATGCGAGGAATGCGAGTTGAAATTTGGAATTTCCAAAGCATCAACAGTCTGAAAATAAAGAGTCAGAACTCGGGGGGAGGGTGGGGTCAAAACTCTGGGAAAGCCACGAGTCAAAACTCTGGGAAAGCCACGAGTCAAAACTCTGGGAAAGCCACGAGTCAAAACTCTGGGAAAGCCACGAGTCAAAACTCTGGGAAAGCCACGAGTCAAAACTCTGGGAAAGCCACGAGTCAAAACTCTGGGAAAGCCACGAGTCAAAACTCTGGGAAAGCCACGAGTCAAAACTTTGGGAAAGACACAAGTCAAAACTTTGGGAAAGACACAAGTCAAAACTTTGGGAAAGACACAAGTCAAAACTTTGGGAAAGACACGAGTCAAAACTCGGGTACACCTAGGAATCGGAATCAAAACTGTTGGAATCGTATGAGTTGGAGCTAATAACTTTTAATTCTGCAATTCTGCTTAATAGTATTACACACATAACTTTGAATATAGCATTCATTTGGTTGGGAGGCACAAATTTTGTAGTTTGGGGAAATGTGGAGGTACCGCTTTGTTTCTATTGTTTACAATACGGTTCTGGCCTGGATTCCGTCTATGGTTCTTAAATAGAATGACTGAATCTGGGATAAAATCTCTCTAAAAATAGGTTGATATGCCGGGAATAGGTTGATATGCCGGGAAAAATAAAAATGAATAACTTCTATAGAGGAAATGGAGGAAACCACAATGATACACTGGTTTTGTTATATCATTGAAATTAAGCAATGTTGATTCTGGCCAGTAAGAGATGGGTAACCATTCAGGAATATCAAGCACCGTATATGGAAGGATTACGAATCCACGCACCATGCAAAAAAAAGAAAAAATAAATATAAAAATACAGCCTATTAATAAAACCTGGCAATCTACACTTGTTGACCCAGGTGAAATTTCACTATTTTCAATCACATGGTGAAGCTCTCTAGATAGAAAATATGGTTTTGTATGTATTTTATTAATGAGTAACTACTTATGGCCAGAAACCACTTGAGCATAAGTGTTAATGAGATAGATTGATAGATGAACAATTCACTGTCTGAGGAACGGTCTCTACCAAACTTTTCTGTCAATTTTTGGGCGGCAGACTTGAAGCTTGATATAGAAAATTTGGATCTGTGGAACAAATTTGATTTGGTTTTGTAGCTGGTAAAAATAGCTGCTAAGGAGTCAAAATTGAAAATAATTGCAACTTGACAGGAATAAGTTAACTTAAAGTGCTCTTATACGCATGAGTAAATATACATCATATGGTGAAGTGTTGTTTTGGTTTCGATTCTGACTGATGGCACCCATGTCATTGTTTAAAAACTTTTGAAATCACTATTATACATTGGGTACAATATAATAATAAATAGAATATTGGCTCTATTATAATAAATATGAAATCTGCATACGTTAAAATATCATATTTAAGTGTATCTTATGACCGGGCAATGCCGGGCCACCGGCTAGTATATATATATATATATATATATATATATATATTTCTATTATTTAAAAACTATACAGTAAAATGTCTTAGTTATATCAGAGTTTCATCATGACGGACAAACAGTATCTGCGGTAGAACCCGTCTTTATGGTCTACTCCAAATCGTAGAAACTTTTCTGAGATCAAAGAAATCAAGAAATAAATGATAAACAAAAAAAAAAAAAAATCAAAACAAAAACGACTATATACATACATATTTATGACGTCATAATATGACGTCATAAATATTTATGCCGTCTGTTTCCACGTGTTCGTGTGTAAGGAAAAGTAATTTATATTAGTTCTAGTAGAACTTATGATCGAGCACTTTTTGTTGATTTCTTTTTAATAAATGTTTTGATGTATATTTGTTATATTAAACAAAAAATGTTTATATACGCTCTCTTGTTATCTCTTCTCTATATAAATAAAATGAACTCATTTTTTTCCCGTGTGAGTTTGACCTTGATAGGATTGGTCAGTAGATGGTCTTCGACAAAAAAAGAAAACCGCTTTTCATCAAATGGAAATGGAATCAGGTCGTCTTTTCTAGGGCAACAATTTTATCATTCCATCCTATATATATCAGGGCTCTACGGACAAATTTATCTTTAGTTCACCTTTGACAACGAAATATTTTCGTTTACTAGCCAAATAAAAAAGTTACTAGCCAAACCCACATGATTTTTAGAATATGACATCTTCGTTCTGTGACGAGTACGTATATCAAAGATTTTTTTTGTATTTTTTTTTTTTAATAAGTGTAATTCTAAATATACGCCGAGTTTTATGTTGATACTTGAAGGTATAAACATTCGAATTTCCTCAGATATTTTTTAAAACCGCTTTTGCTAAAAAAAAAGTATATTGTTTTGTTAAACCTTTTATTGTTTTAATTATTTAACTTTTTTTTTTTAATAAAACGAACAAAGTTGAAAACATATTTTTCACTCAGTAGTGAGCTTTGCAAGAGTGTCACAGTGAAAGAAATACAATGGCCAAACAATAAGCGTTTTATTATTTCTAATCTCCACTTTGAAAAATCACTCGCAAATGCAACTGTTTCACTCGCAATGTAGAGCCCTGTATATGCACACAAAGAAACAAAATGGATCTTAAAATTAAAAAATCAGGTCTGAACTGCGATACAAATATTTTTTAATAGGTTTAAAGTTGTTTTCTTTTTACAGGCCAAAATGTCATTTTATCTATGAACAAATTGTTTGTAATTAACGTTAATAAAAATATGGTCATTCCAGTCATTCCATTTGTCAATGCGATAATTTAGTGACCGTGCAAGGTCAAGGCTCTCTTTGATCATAAAACCTCCTTGATTTAAATCCGTCTCTCGGTTGTCTATGCCAAGATAGGTGACAAGTAGCAAAATTATTTGTAAGTGTATCTTTGCTAGTTTAGTCGGATAAGCAGAATGACGATTTTCTATTTTTTTTTTTTACTTAGGAATCACCACTTATCAAGGCACGAATGTTACTCGAGGATAAAGGTTAATGAATCTAAATTGGTAGTGTAGTAATCGTTAATGGTGTAAATTGGGTAGAATTTGATCATTTACGGGGACAGCTCAACAAGAACTTGTTTACATTGGATTTGAAGGCTACCATGTTGTATTCAACCGGGAAGCAAGCCAGTGGAACAGTGTTACACAGGCGGACAGGTCTGGGGAAAAAAGCTTTGTTATATAATAAATCATGAATCCTTGTTTTAAGCAATAATTTCTCATCTTAAAAAAAAAAAAAAATCTAACAAAATATATAATAATATAGAAATACAAGTCAAATTCTAAATATTTGCTCAGATAAACCCGAACAAATGTTGCTGTAAATTCATTTGTTATTAGTTCTGAATTGACTTTGTTTTAAAACCGATTAGTAGTGGACGATTAATCAGAATCTGAAAAATTGTGTCTATTTTCTGATGCCAAAAACGATTCTTTTGTCTTTTTTTTTTTATTTGATTTTATTTAAAAGGGAAATCTTCCATTGCTGGTAATAATAATAAGATAATAAATATTTATTGATTTTAAACTACTAGTAATAGTAAAATCGATAGATCATCCGCTCACAAGTGTATTTTGACGTTTAAGAAAATATCTGCACATTTAACACGTGTTTTTACATGGTAATCTGGAAAAAATAACTTTATAGTTAAATATTTAGAGATTTATAAAGAATCGGAATCATAGTAGTAATGTTATATGGGTTAGACATCTATACCGTTATTTTTTTAGCCAGTCTGAGAAATTGTCTTCAGAGAGATGGGTTGTCGCATAACCGGACAGTGTCCTGGGGTGCTTCTTTACATTTTGGGCGGATTTGGGAGTCTATTTGTCTCCACCTGTGGTCTGATCCTGCATGAAGGATCACAACAAGTGAACAGGTGTGATTTTGTTGCTAAGCAGGTTTGTCAAAGATACGTATGTTGAGGGGGCACAAGTGCAACGAGTTCATCAGAGCACATTCCATTAAGATTCCATTTGTAAAACAGATACAGAGATGCAACATTGCGGCGATGGGGCAGGGGTTGGAGCTTAGTTGACAAAGTGGGACGCTCTCGTTCTATCAGCCATGACTGGACAGAAGCGTTAAGTAATTTTTTATTTTATTCTTAGTGTTGCCTGTAGTGACGACCGAACAATCCGCATGGAAATGTGATGCAACGGGTAAAGGTATTAAATAGAAATCAATTTTAAGTGACAGTAATTTGGAGGTTGAAGGTTCAAAATTCTGTAAAGATTCCAGAATTCAACAAGACGTGCCTGAAGAAGGCTTGAGGTTTCCTCATTGAGAATAGCATATATGCGTATGCATACACACACACACACATATATATGTGTGTGTGTGTAGTCTTGTTAGACCTCTATACCGTTATTTTTTTAGCAAGTCTGAGAAATTGTCTTCAGATAGATGGGTTGTCGCATAACCTCCTTCCAGTCGGATAACTGGACAGTGTCCTGGAGTGCTTCCTTGCATATATATATATATATATATATATATATATATATATATACATACACACACGCACACACACACACAAATGAAAAGGAAAACCTAAAATAAGATAAATGGTAATCAACGTTTCTTCCCTATTTCAGAGGACATCATCAGGATTTGGTTAAAAAATGCCGAGGAAAAAGGTTACAGAGTACATGCGAGTGAAGAGAGAAAGAATTTTAGGTTCCTTCCAACTCTGAAAAAGAATTTATAAATGTGTGTGAATACTTGATGCTTTGCTGGGGCTATCAAGGATATGTTTTTATCGTGATGCCATCACTAGATGGGTTGTCTACCATGGCTTAAGAGAGGTCCATATACCCTCAAGAGAAGGATAGACCGTGCCAGTTTCCCAACCTGGTGTTTTACCTCGCGGTACATACAGCGCCTCACCTACCCAAATGATCACCCATCTGGTACTGGCCAGGTTCGACATTGCTTAACTTCTGTGATCAGGCAAGAACTGGTTAACGTAATTATGCTGTGTATATAAATATATATATATATATATATAAAGTTGAATGTGTGTGTGTGTGTCTGGTCACGAATAGGCTCCTATATGGTTGACTATTTTAAAAAACTGATTACATATAATGATAGAAGATGTATCGAGACACAGGAATGGGTATGTTTGATCTGGCCGAACGGTGGTTCATTAAAATTGTGGGTCTGCATTCGCGCTTGGTCCACAAAGTATGGAAATAAGAAATTTAAAAATTTAAAAAAAAAAAAAAAACGTTTACAAGTGTTTTTGATATAAATGTACATAAGAATACTTTGATAAGTATGTTTTAACTTAAATAGGGAGGGTATCATAAAATTGTGGGGTCTGCGTTCATGCCTGGCCTCCATAGAATGGAAATAGGCACAAACTTTAATAAAGACTTTTCATATCTATCTGCGTAAGTATACTTTGATAATTATGTTTCAGTTTGAAGAAATATAGTATAATAAAATTATGGGGTGTTCGTTCGCACCTGACCTCCATAGAATGAAAATATGTCACAAAGTTTAACAAGGTTTTTTAATATAGATCCACAGGATATTGTGAGAAGTGTTTATGGTATAATAAATGATGGGGTTTATCTATTTTATTTTTACTTTCATCATATTTTGCTTTGGTTTTGATACTCCCAAATTCAACCCTTCCTTTTCATAACCTATCATCCTTTCATAAATAAAAGTCCATTTTCTGTAGGCTGTCTTTGAACCCAGTCAACGACGGGTACTTTTGCTAGTATATATATATATATATATATATATATATGACATACCTTCTTGTAAGATAAGAACAGGAGCCTGAATAATACAAATTTCGACACTAAATTTAGGAAAAGTTTTTCAAGGATAAATTCCTTTAAAACAAATTTAGGAAAATTAAAAATACATGAATAAATGCATCACCCGAAAAAGTGTTCGATGTCTACATGACGTTTTACATCGCATCTTTTTTTGTTTGTACATTAAGCAGTCTTCTTCGAGAACACTAGGTAAACTTGTCTGGAGGACAGAAGACACAGGAGAAAGTAACGCCAACAAACTCCAGCTCCAAACCTAGATCAGACTTGAGCTCCAGCTGTTGCAGTCGAGCCTGCTTATCTTGCCTTAGACTCGTCAGCCATGAGCGTGTCTGCAAAAAACGTGGACAAGCCCCTCCCTAGATCTTCATTCGCCATGATAATATATGGACCATATCATCTCTTAAATGTATAAAGCATTCACTAATTTATGTACTGTATATTGCAGGTACGTGCATGTGCACTGCTACACATTAGATACATTCTCATAGACAAAAGAGGTGACATACCTTCTTTTATGGTTCCCTTTGTTCTTTGGCTGTTGGAACCTGTTTGACGTTCTCTAAATGAATATATCTACATCCGAAGGAAACAGGAACACAACAGGTTATATTTTACATAACTTGAATTTGTTGATGTTCCTCGCCTCTTCGTTTGCAAACAGTTCTCTTGGTTTCTGCATCTTTCTAAAATGCATCCATTATAGCTTCCATGGACATAAAAGTGACGACCGATCATCGAGACGATCCCCAGTAAACTGACTGCTTTTCGGACAAATCTGACTCTCTGCAAAACTCTTAGATATAACAAAACTGTTTCCGTTTACCTTTTGTTTACGTAAATATTTTAATTCATGTTGACACACTGATTCCCATTAGATCACCAAAGTTAAGTAATTTTTAGCCTGGTCAGTACTAAAATGGGTGACCATTTAGAAATTCCAGGTGCTGTATGTGCTCTCCGCTTATTTCACCATTGTTTCCAGTCATCTTGCACTTCTCCTTGCCACTGGACTTAAGCAGTACCGACTCGGGAAGGATGTGGTTAGCATCTGTGCAACCTTTACCTCACAATTACACGTGCAGCTACCCTTACAGGAGTTATCCATTGTCTCTTGAGCTTGAATGGATGCATTGCATCGCATATTCTAACTGGCTTTAAACTAAATTCCAAAGTTCTTTGTTTATCATAAATACTTTAATTGGCTTTAAATATTTGAGGCATCGCAAATTCCGAATCTGTTAGTTTTAGATATTTATCTTCGAACATTTGCTATCGAAATGTTTTATACTTTGATAACAGTTCAATTGTCCATCGATAGCTGCAATTTCATGGAAACTCTAGAAATCTAGCCTATAGACCTAAAAGACTATCCTGAGGAGGGGGGGGCCCTAACATATAACAAAAAAACTTTTTTTTGATTGTGCCACAGATGATATCTCGAGTTATACCGACATGTTGAAAATTGTGATTCTGCTGTGAAGGTTGGTTAATACAAAAAGAGTTCAACGATTAAGTTTCCGATTTGGATGGAATAGACATGTCAAGATTGGTGCAAAAATGTGTCGGAAAAAGAAATGCAAAAATGGGAGTTAAGAACGGCCAACATGAAAAGAATGTTGAACCACCAAGATTGAGAAAGAAATAAAGCAAGCATTAATTAATTCAAGGAAACTTCTGACTTGTTATTTTATACATGCGGTTCCCTTTTGCAGCTACAAACAATGAAGACCAAGATAATGGGGGGAAAACAAGGTATGGTGAGCTTTATTGCATATATGTATTCACACTAGATGTATCATGATTACATACAGACAGACAAAGAGACACACGTAATGAGATATACACACGAAAGACAAAATCCCCCCCCCCCCTGCTACTGTTATGGTCCAGAGGCCGTGGGAAGAAAATGGAGATCCCGAAGTGGAAGTGAACGCAAGTCACAGCAGACATGAGTCTATGGCAGAGCGGAAACGAGTTAACCATGAAGGTTTGTGAATTTCTCCTCCTCTGTTTCCTCATCAAAGAGACTTTTGTTTTGCTTGTTTTATAAAAGAAAAAAAAAATACATATAAACTATATTTCTGCTTCCGACCTCCTCATTATTTCATATTGAATTTTTTTTTTTTACCGTCTTTTGCATGCTTGCTTCTCACTGTTTTGATTAGACTCGGGAAAATTCGATAGACGATGAAATTTGCTTACACTCAACTGGATTGGGGACCAGTCGCGTAGCCGTCTCTGGTGGTAAGTCTCCTTACCCTTCTTTAAGCCAGGTGCACGCAGAAACCCTAAGTCCGTGTGCTGGAATTAAAATTACTGCTGTGCATTTAAACTTGGACCAGGGATGTAACACTACATAAATAGACAAGACTTCAAGGCTCCAGTGGACTTCGAAGTAAAGATAAATATGATGTGATTCCACTCTTTCACAAAGTTTATCATTGGATGCAGCTGGGAATAGATTCAAAGGATGCAGAAAAACAATTGACTTACTTTTCGTATAATTGATGAGCGCTGCTAGATAGACAGCAGCATCTAGGGTGACAGTTTGGTTGACAACAAGTTGATTGGCAACGACCTTGAGGGATGAATTGACAAAATATGGTCCCCTGGATGAATAGAGGCTGAGAAAGGAATCTTCATCTCTGCTTCCACCACACGATAAAGGCACGATGAGGCTGCAGCTGTGTAAAAAAAAAAAAAAAAAAAAAAAAAAGGAAATTCATTTGATTGTAGAAAAATTTAAATCAGCATTTCCTGCTTTTGTTTCCAATTTTAGTTACACTGAGTTTTAGAAACTACTGGAGTAGAAGACTCTCTTACATCTAGGGATCACCCCTTCACAGTTGAGATCCCTATATGTAAGAGAGTCTTCTACTGCAATAGTTTTTTCCCCCAGAACTGCTAGACTTTGGAATTCCCTTCTGGGTCCCTGCTTCCCCAACTGTACTGACATGCAGAAGTTCAAGTGTAACGTGAACCGACATCTTGCTGCCCAACTCCCTACATAGTACCCCTGATGCTTATGTCCCTGATAGTAGCCCCCCCCCCCTACATCAAAGTGGCAATATGCCTTGTTTGGGGTGAAAATATAATAATAAAAAAAAATTTTTAACAGCAACGTCTTGTCCATGCTGCCATATATGGACGTGAAACTTGGCATCTCAAAATCAGCCAAGAGAGGAACTTAGACATATTTGATTCCATGCGTCTTCGAAATTCTTTTTTTTAGAAATGTCTGCGTGTGGAACACTGTTCCTAGTTGATTACAATATGGTAGCCTTCAAGTTCAATGTAAACAAATGTTGAGGCGTCCCCTTAAATAATCTAAAATCCTATCCAAGCTACACTATTAATGATTACTAAACTACGACCGTACATTCATTAAACCTTATCCTCGAATGGTCTTTAGGTCTTGATAAGTGGTGATTCCCTTGTAAAAAAAAAAAAAAATCTAGTAGGTGATGCCATTTCTCTTCCCTGCATATCTTTCCTACAGAAGAAATGTTGCGAGCCTATCTCTACTCTATCTTTAGTTTCATGGCACATTGGCTTGTTTGAGCTTCAATCTATGTCCCTCTCCCCTTCACACACTTTCTCAAACATTTGTTCCTAAATCTAAACATAAATTCAAAGAACAAAGTTTCTTTCCTAGAACTGTTCGCCTGTGGAACTCTGTTCTGCTGGTCTACTTTCCAGCCGAATACAATATGGTCATCTTCAAATCCAATGTAAACAACTTGTTGAGCCGTCCTATTAAAATCATCAAATTATACACAATTTCCACCACTGATGATCCCTGTGCTGTTGTCCCGGTGACCACTGTACACTCATTAACCCTTATCCTCAAGTGACCTCCTTTGTTAAAAAAAAAAAAAAAGAAAAAACAACGATTCTAGGGATAAAATGGAGTAATCCAACTACTAACCAAGAAGTCATAGACCGCAGTAGCCAACATTAATAATCTGTAAACGACATTTAGGCTGGGTCAGATATACCCTAAGGTTGACCCTAGAAAGAATTGTTAACAAGTGCTTGGAATATTGAAAAAAAAAAAAAGACTAAAAATGAACTGGAAGTGGACAATCTAAAAAGATTTGATTGCAACGGGAAGAAGCTGGACAGATGCTGTGTATCTTTTCGATGGTATGCTTTGACTGCCTCATGCACCTAAGGATGTAAATGTTCCTACGCTTATATAAGTCGAACTCCAAAATTGACCTATTGTGCTATGAATCATATTATGAAGATTCAATGTGTTAGCTGTTGAAATGAGTTAACATTAATGTGTGAAAATGAGTAAAAACAATGAAATTTTCTTTAATTTCAATTTGTGATTTCATTTTTTTTTAAAAAGTTATTTTTGGATCATTTATCATATTCAGTTCAACACCCATTGTACATGCTGACATATCTTGAACTATTTCTGACCAGGTTTTTATTTATCCCTCTTTATCTCAAGTCCATTTTTATCACTTCATGCCATAACTAATTTAACTTTCCCCCATGAACTGGACTTGCTGCCGTAACCGTTTTACATCAACTCAAAAACTCATCCATTCTTTCAATGTGGCCATACTAACAAAGTTTCCTGTTCTACATATATCTCCTTTTATATGACTAACAGGGAGACCCGATGTTGCTCGGACTTGAATAAGAATCAACGAATGTACCACATTCCAATCGTTATCGAAATCGGTGAAATCGAATTGATTGCCTGCTCTAGTCAGGGACCCACCACAATACGCTGGGAGGAGCTTTACATGCCTCTTGCATCTTAGTCCATAATACATTATTAAGGCTATGACAACAGCATATTCGTTTCATTGTTTTGACTCTCGAGTATATATCCGACACAGTTAATCAATCGAGAACCACCTTCTATATAAAAGCATATAAGATATCAACGAATACACACTGGAGTCAAAAAAATGAAAAGAATATGCTGTTGTCCTAGCCCTATAGTTGTAAAGATGAGCAACGAGAGTTATCCCAGAAAATCTGTTCTGGCAAAAATTTACTTTCACCATGACTAATGTTTGTGCAAAGTTAAAAAAAAAAAAAGAAAAAAAAAATCAAAAAAAAAGAAAAAAAAAATCAAAAAAAAAGAAAAAAAAAAAAAAATCAAAGGTGTGGTTCTTGATAAAAGTGCGAACAAACAAACGAGAGTGAATTACTAGGTCCAATCCCTCCTTTGTCGGGAGGGGGGGGGACCAAAAAATACAAGGGGGAGGGGGGTACATTGTACAGGTCCGCCAATCCTTTTTATAATAGATTCTTCATTAAGATATTCTTTAATTTTATTTTTTTACTGAAACGTAGAAAATCCATTAAAAAGTAAATTTCGTTTCATTTTAATGTTTGGAAAACTTACTCAAACGACATGTTGGTTTCGGTAGCTACCGAGAAAATCCAATCGAGGTTTCAAACGAAAGTTTCGGTATTAAGAATCATAGTCCCACTTTCTCTTTGCCCCATTTGTATAAAACTAAACTAAATCTAGTCCACATTACCTGCATCACAACTGGATTCCAAAATTCATAATGATCGGTTTATTAGTTAATTAATTTATAAGTGAATCCTATACACAGAAATTTATAAACGGATTACACATACATAACATTGTACAAGTGTAAAAATTAGATTAGTATTTAGCGAAAAAAAAAAGGAAATAAAATGAAACAGTGCTATGATTCCTCCTAAAGAATCGTGATGCAACGAAACAGCTATATATGAAGACACGATGATAAGGTGACCCCATTGTGTTAATGGAACTACAGACATTTTTTTAAGGTGAATTCTTTCAGACTAATGATAATAATCGATGCCTCCATTCAGTCTCGAAAAACAAAGGATACCCCCTGTAAAGGTAGCTGTGCATGAAATTGTGAGGCAAGGGTTGCACAATCTCCAACCACACCTCTCCTGAATCAGTACTATTTGAGTCCAGTGGCAAGGAGAAGTCCAGGACGACTGGAAGCAATGCCGAGATAAGCAGAGAGCACATACATCACCTAGAAGTCTCAAGTGGTCACTCATTTAGTACTGACCAGGTTCAATGTTGCTTAACTTCAGTGATCCAGCAGGAACCGGTGTGTCAATGTGATTATACCGTACTACTACTACTACTACTACTACTACTACTAAAAAACCTTTCCATCGTACAGTATATCGATACACTAAGACGTTGTATCAAAGTTTACAGTTACCCAAATGCCGAGTTCAATCCTGAACGAAGGCAGTGAAAAAGTAACATTCAAAACAGAGAATCAGCAACTATGTTCCAGAGCCTAGCTGGAGTCCGTAATAATAATAAAGGGTTGGGTTCGAGACTCTTAACAAACGGTTTCCCAGTTCGATACAAAACACCTGATGAAGGCCGGAGGGCAAAACGGCCGAAACGTTGTGACAATAACAATCAAGATGAGGAAGTCAGTCCGACAATCTCAATCAATACAATATGGTTGTCTTCAAGTCTAACGTAAAAAAGTTCTTGATGAACCATTCCATATAAGTTAACAAATTTACCGAATTGATTACTATATTGTCCAATTTCTACTGTACACTCTTTAACCTTTATCCTCGAGTGGCCTATTGGCCTTGATAATGTGGTGATGCCTGTGTAAAAAAATAAAAATAAATAAAATAAAAAAACAAAAAAAAAAACGACATTGTAACGTTTCCTCAGGAGAGAGAGGTATTTGTTTATTTCTAAAATAGATGTTCAATTAGTCATACATAGTGAAAAAAAAGGAAAAAGAAAAGAAAAAAAGGAAAAAGAAAAGAAAAAAAGGAAAAAGAAAAGAAAGGAAAAAGAAAAGAAAAAAGAGAAGAGAAAAGAAAAAAGAGAAGAGAAAAGAAAAAAGAGAAGAGAAAAGAAAAAAGAGAAGAGAAAAGAAAAAAGAGAAGAGAAAAGAGAAAAGAAAAAAGAGAGAAAAGAAAAAAAGAGAAAAAAGAAAAAAGAGAAAAAAAAAGAAAAAAGAGAAAAGAAAAGAAAAAAGAGAAAAGAAAAGAAAAAAGAGAAAAAAAAAGAAAAAAGAGAAAAGAAAAAAGAAAAAAGAAAAAAGAAAAGAAAAAAGAAAAGAAAAGAGAAAAGGAAAAAAAAGAGAAAAGGAAAAAAAGAGAAAAGGAAAAAAAAGAGAAAAGGAAAAAAAAGAGAAAAGGAAAAAAAAAGAGAAAAGGAAAAAAAAGAGAAAAGGAAAAAAAAGAGAAAAGGAAAAAAAAGAGAAAAGGAAAAAAAAGAGAAAAGGAAAAAAAGAGAAAAGGAAAAAAAAGAGAAAAGGAAAAAAAGAGAAAAGGAAAAAAGAGAGAAGGAAAAAAGAGAGAAGGAAAAAAGAGAGAAGGAAAAAAGAGAGAAGGAAAAAAGAGAGAAGGAAAAAAGAGAGAAGGAAAAAAGAGAGAAGGAAAAAAGAGAGAAGGAAAAAAAGTGGAACTATGGTACAAGGGACACAAATCTTACTTTGGCAGAGTTATGCCCCTTGCACACAAACATTTTTTTAACTAAATAAAAAGAAAAAGGAAGATTTATTGGCCATCTCTCTCTCTAAAAGTAACTCCTAAAACCAGACCTCAAAATGGTACATCAACATCACAAAACAAAAGCCAGCAAACCTTTCATTACGAAACTGACCAGACATTTTGCACAAGACTGTCTTACAAGTGACAAAGAATCCGAAAACAAGTCTGCTACATTTCCATTGAAAAAAAAAAAAAAAAAAACCCTGCAAGAATGGGCCAACCAGAGCAGCAGCGTGTCAAGTATTTTCTGGGTTAATTCATACTGTATAGATAAGGACTGGCTCTATAAACTGGCTAAAAAAAAAAAGGATCGCTTCACTATGATTAGGTAGGTACGTGCAAAATAAATAGCCAATACTCAAAATATATAAACATTTTAATCTCTTCCTTGACTTAACAATTCACCAAAAATCAGAAATTAACCAATTTTAATGAAATTTGCAGTATTTATCAAATAATGATCACGGAATATAATGAACTCATTATTTTTATTTGAATCTTAGTGGAAATCTATTATTTTGTTGAAACAAAAAACACCTTTACTAAAAGTTGTGGTTTTCAGTAAAAAAAAAAAAAAAAAAAAAATTAAAGGAATTTATTTTTGCTTTTTTAAAATGAAAATAAAGCATTGTAAAGTGTAAGGATGAAAAAAAAAAAAATTTTTTTTCAGGAACATTACGAAAAAGCCCCTAAAGTCTGCATTAATGAATTCAATATAATGCGAAGGAAAATTAATTTGTTTGTTTATTTAATTCAATATCTTAGGACTTTAACAATTGTCTTTGAAATAAACCTAGAAAACTAATATTTATCTTTCAAAGAATTTTTATAATGAATTTATTTAACTTCAAAATTTAGTTGAACTTGTCAGTTTCCAAATATCGCCGTGAAAACATTTTATAACTTTTTTTTTCACATGTACAATTACTTTTTTCCCCTTTGCAAATTAACTTTAAGTTTTAATTTTTCAAATACAATCAAAAAATAAATCAGAAACCTACAAAGAAATTATGGCAAACCGGCTTTCAAAACTATGTCCTATCATTTTTCTGCCATTTTTTTTCGTACCTATGATTAGGAGAGGACTATAATGGTTGTCCAAAATAAAGGCTTGATGATCAATGCTTTTAATATGAGTGCGGTTCTACCACACAGAAGTAAATTGTGAGCAATATACCATCCAGCTGTAGATGGAGTGTGTAAATATTTCCACTGGACGATCTATAAAAAGCAGCAAATCCTGGCAACATGTTTACCAAAAAAAAACAGTTGGAAATAAGTCATACACCATCCATTATGACTCTGCAATTCCTACAGCTATGCACTAGTGATGGGAAGATTCAATATTTTCTCCCGATTCCGATACAATCACTGATTCTGTATTAAGTTCCCAATTCCGATTTTTTATATATATCTCTAAATATTTAACTATAAAATGGTTATTCTATGCCGATTACTATAAAAAAAAAAACCCTCTTAAATATGCTTGTTTTCTCAAATGTAAAAACATTTGTGAGGAGATGATCTAGAAATTTTAGTCTTACTGGAAGTTTAAATCAATAAATATTTATTTTATTATTACTACAAGCAATGGAAAATTGTTTCTTAAACCAAAATCAAATAAAAAAGATAATTTAAGGAATTGGTTTTGGCATCGGAAAATAAGATAAAATTTTTCCGATTCCTGATTTTGCTTAATTGTCTCAACACTATGTACCTAGAAAACGGAGCTATTAAACCCGACACAGCAATATGGGGCAAGAAGGAGAAAGAAGCAACCTTAGTAGAAGTCAGTGTCTCATAATGATGCTGGATTAAACAGAGCTCAGAGAGAAAAAAACAATCTACACATATATATAAAAACGAAAATGTTTGTGTGTTTGTATGCCTCGCAAAAACTTTCAACAGAGGTGACAGATTTTCACGAGTTTGGGATCATTTTGAGGCTCGACATCTTGGACAACAAATATCGAAAAATTGGCCAAAAACATTAATTCCTTTACCCTAAACTGGATCCTTTTCTACAATGAGGGGTGGCGAAAAAATTGTTCCTTCATTTTCTCTCCTCCTGCTTCTACGATAATGACGTCATGCTTGACCTAGAAAGCATTGACGTTAGTTTAAACCACCTGCAAGTGTTTTTAAAGGTTTAATTTTATCCGTTCTCAATTGTATGTCTCTTTGGCGTAGGTAGGGGTATCATGTCAGGCTTTTTTTTTTTGCCTTAGCCTCGATGCTTCGGGTTCGAGCCTATCTTCCTACCTAAACTTTTTTTCCTCTTTTGCACCTTTTTTTTTTTTTTTTTTTAACGTTTGTTCGCTGTTTTGCTTTGTTTTGATTTTTCCAATTTTTTTTTAGCAACGTGTTTTTTTATAATATTAAAACAAGGTCACCCTCTCCTACATACACACCTCCAAACACCCAGGCAACCCCAGGTATCCCCGCTAGTGAAATACTAAAGTCTTACGAACAACATAAAAAGAAATTGGAATCTCAGGAAGATCTCCATCATTCTAGTGATTATATATAGGAACAACTGGACTCATGATAACGAATTTGAAAAAAAAATACCTTGCAAATATACCCAGTGAACCAAGTGCAAGACAGATTAAAACAAGTGCATTTAAAGGAACGGTAGCATCTTAAAAAAGATCTTTCGGCTGGAAGGTATAAATAATGCAGGTGAATGTCTAGCATCCGATAACCCCATCCCCAGCTAGAACAAAATTAAAAATAAATAAATGCATTACAAATTAACAGACGTATTTCGTTTAAAACTAAAAATTTTACTGAAAATAAAAACTCCAAACTGAATAAACACAAGTTTATCTTTATACATTAGAACCCCGTGATATGACATTAATCCATTCCGGGGTTTGGATCGTAATGCGAAATCGCCGTATGGCAGGGTCCTATCAAAATTTTAAATAGTACATATTAAAAATCAATAACAAAATATAGTACAGTATATAATACACATGTATATCTCTATATAAATAAAATGAACTCATTTTTTCTCGTCTGATTTTGACATTAATAGGATTAAAAATCAAGATATTTCATGCAAATATAATATGTACAAACGGCAGAACAATATCTGAGGTGTGTTATAGGCTTATTATTTCTCAAATTCCTCGATAATCTTAGATTTCTATACTTTTTCTGCTGAGAAGTCATGGCCAAAATCGGTTAAGATCAATGGAAGTGGTAAAATATTTTCTCTCTAATAAATTCCTCCTCCCCCTGCCACCACTTAACACCGTTTGGGGATCGTTCACAAGGAACAGTTGAGAAGAGAACACCGGTTTGGCTTCGTAGTTCTTTCATGTGAAGTTATTTAAAATCACTAAACTAAGCTGCAGTGCTCTGTGGCGTAGTGGTTAGCGTGCTGGACAATTCACATTATATTTTCACGTTCGCGCCGACCTACCGTAGTCGTTCTTTTTTTTTTTTTTTTTTTTCCTAAATAACTGGAATGGACTTTTCTTGGTGGCCGAACTGTTAACGTTGCAGATGTTTTTTTTGTTTGTTTTTTTTCACACTTTATTTTCCTACTTTTACTCATGACTCCGGGTTTGATCCTTCCTACTTACCTACCATAACATTTTTTAAAACTCCCCCCCCCCCCGTCCCGGAAACAAACACTCGGGCAACGCCGGGTACCCCCGCTAGTAATCAAATAACATTATAAATAACACCGTAAGGCGGGGTAAACGCCGTAACCAAGGGTGGGAAAAGCATTGTATTCCACATCGTAACCTGAAAAACCTGTGTCCCGGGGTTTTACTGAATTAATAAAATTAAATGGCTACTTCTTATGTTATGGTATTTCATGTGTTAACGTAACTTTGATAATTAGACACTGATTTTTTTTTTTTAGTAATAAAAACGGACAATAGCGTAAAATTAAAACTTTTTTCAGTTAAAAATATAATTATAAAATAAAATTCATAAAAAATAAAATAAAAAAAAAACAATTCTTGTCATTTCTTGACTTAAACACTCCTTAGTGAAAAAAGAAAAACACACACACACACACACAGCTGGTTATAAAAATATTCGTTTATCTTTTGCAAATATAAGCTTTAATAAACCTAATGGCATGCTAACGGGTTTTACGGTGGTGGTAGAAGAAGGTGTTGTTAGCACCTCTCGTGTCGCTGCCTTGACTCTCTCCCCTCTTCATCTGTCTCCATGTATCACTTTTTATTTGGTTCAGATGATGATCACATTCAGATCTGTATTATTTCATAAAAATGTAGTTACTCGCTGACCAGAAATTTTGCATCTTAAAATTTGACCTCGCTTTAAGGTCATTTCCTGAGCCCTGTATAGACTTGTGACCGACTTTTTTGTTTGCCATCACTTGACCACACAAAGACCCAACATGTGACCTTTGGTTATGTTTTCTGGCCAAATTTATTGTTTAATGTCACTCCTCGGGAATCTGGATTATGCAACACAATCTTAATAGTCGCTGGATAACAGGTAGTCATTTGGTTGATAAATAAAATTAAGTTTGATTTATAAAATTTTTTTTGAAGTTTTTGCCATTCAGTTTTTCAAATTTCGATAATATATTCGAGAAATTTAACTCATTAAATTTATTTAAATATTTTAAAAGATCAAAAGCAAATAAGATGAAACTATTTTAGATTAAGGGGAAAAATGGTCAAGATGTTTTGATCGAGAATTTCTGAAGAAAATCATTTTTACAAGCCTTTATCCCTATTTATCCCTCAAGTAAGACACAAGCTTGGTTTTCAATGCGAGAAGAATCTCCATCACCACGAAAAAAAGAGGCCTATTCTTACTTTAAGATTGTAACTTGCCATATCAAACGAGACAAATGATGGGAAATATATTGATTTTAACTTTTTATGAACAATGAAGCAAGGAACCATATTTAAAAAAAAAAAAAACTACGAAATGGAAACAATATTAATAAACACCAACCTGAAAAACCTGTTAAGAAACAATATTAATAAGCAAGAATTGACTTCATTTTTGATACTGGTACAGTTTATTGCACCAAATAAAACCGACATTTTCTTTGGCATTTTCTGACCGTTTACGTAAAGAGCCGAAAAAAGAAAAAAAGGAAAAGAGAAGGAAAAGAGAAAAAGAGAAAAAAAGAGAAAAGAAAGAGAAAAAGAGAAGAGAAAAGAAAGAGAAAAAAAGAAAAAAGAGAAAAAGAGAAGAGTAAAGAAAGAAGAGAAAAAGAGAAAGAGAAAACGAAAGAGAAAGAGAAAACGAAAGAGAAAGAAAAAAAAGAGAAAGAAAAAAAAGAGAAAGAAAAAAAAGAGAAAGAAAAAAAAGAGAAAGAAAAAAAAGAGAAAGAAAAAAAAGAGAAAGAAAAAAAAGAGAAAGAAAAAAAAGAGAAAGAAAAAAAAGAGAAAGAAAAAAAAGAGAAAGAAAAAAAAGAGAAAGAAAAAAAAAGAGAAAGAAAAAAAAGAGAAAGAAAAAAAAGAGAAAGAAAAAAAAGAGAAAGAAAAAAAAGAGAAAGAAAAAAAAGAGAAAGAAAAAAAAGAGAAAGAAAAAAAAGAGAAAGAAAAAAAGAGAAAGAAAAAAAGAAAAAAGAGACAGAAAAAGACAAAGGAAAAGAAATAAAAGAGAAGGAAATACCAAGAAAAAGATAGAAAAAGAAAGAAAAAAGAGAAAGAAAAAAGAGAAAGAGAAAAAAATAATAAAAAATAAGAAAAAGAGAGAAAGAGAAAATGAAAGAAAAATAAAGAGAAAATGATAGAAAAATAAAGAGAAAATGATAGAAAAATAAAGAGAAAATGATAGAAAAATAAAGAGAAAATGATAGAAAAATAAAGAGAAAATGATAGAAAAATAAAGAGAAAATGATAGAAAAATAAAGAGAAAATGATAGAAAAATAAAGAGAAAATGATAGAAAAATAGAGAGAAAATGATAGAAAAATAGAGAGAAAATGATAGAAAAATAGAGAGAAAATGATAGAAAAAGAGAGAAACTGAAAGAAAAAGAGAGAAAATGAAAGAAAAAGAGAGAAAATGAAAGAAAAAGAGAGAAAATGAAAGAAAAAGAGAGACAATGAAAGAAAAAGAGAGACAATGAAAGAAAAAGAGAGACAATGAAAGAAAAAGAGAGACAATGAAAGAAAAAGAGAGACAATGAAAGAAAAAGAGAGACAATGAAAGAAAAAGAGAGACAATGAAAGAAAAAGAGAAAATGAAAGAAAAAGAGAAAATGAAAGAAAAAGAGAAAATGAACGAAAAAGAGAAAATGAACGAAAAAGAGAAAATGAACGAAAAAGAGAAAATGAACGAAAAAGAGAAAATGAACGAAAAAGAGAAAATGAACGAAAAAGAGAAAATGAAAGAAAAAGAGAAAATGAAAGAAAAAGAGAAAATGAAAGAAAAAGAGAAAATGAAAGAAAAAGAGAAAATGAAAGAAAAAGAGAAAATGAAAGAAAAAGAGAAAATGAAAGAAAAAGAGAAAATGAAAGAAAAAGAGAAAATGAAAGAAAAAGAGAAAATGAAAGAAAAAGAGAAAATGAAAGAAAAAGAGAAAATGAAAGAAAAAGAAAATGAAAGACAAAGAAAATGAAAGAAAAAGAGAAAATGAAAAGAGAGAAAATGAAAAAGAGAACATGAAAAAGAGAACATGAAAAAGAGAAAATGAAAAAGAGAAAATGAAAAAGGGAAAATGAAAAAGGGAAAATGAAAAAGGGAAAATGAAAAAGAGAAAAAGGGAAAGAGAAAGAGAAAAATGAAAAGAGAAAGAGAAATATGAAAAGAGAAAGAGAAAAAGGAAAAGAGAAAGTGTAAAAGAGAAAGTGTAAAAGAGAAAGTGTAAAAGAGAAAGTGTAAAAGAGAAAGAGGAGAAGAGAAAGAGGAGAAGAGAAAGAGGAGAAAAGAAAGAGGAGAAGAGAAAGAGGAGAAGAGAAAAAGGAGAAGAGAAAAAGGAGAAGAGAAAAAGGAGAAGAGAAAAAGGAGAAGAGAAAAAGGAGAAGAGAAAAAGGAGAAGAGAAAAAGAAGAGAAAAAGGAGAAGAGAAAAAGGAGAAGAGAAAAAGGAGAAGAGAAAAAGAAAAAAGGAAAGAGAAAAAGAAAAAGAAAAGAGAAAGAAAAAGAGAGAGAGAAAAAAAAAAAACGAATCAAAATCAACCAAGGTCCAAATCAAAACCAGGCGGCCTTGCAACAATATAAAATTTATTTTTTCTTTATATATAGAATACTACTCACACGCGACAGTACGCTGTGCTGCCACAAGGTTACCATTCACCCATGCATGAAGTTTTGTCCCATCTCGGCTAATCTCTTTCTCTTAGACAAGGTCTAAAAAATAACTCTCAAATCTAATAGATCCCACAACATCAACCAAGCTCCAACCCCTGTCCTATCGCTGCAATGTCGCACCTGTATGCCTGTTTTACAAGTACTTTAATAGAATGTGCTCTGACAAACTCGTAGCACTTATGCTCAACGTAAATACCCTAGACAAACCAGACAAGCAGCAAAATCTCACTTCTTCACTGTAAAAAATAAATTTTAACAAAAGTAAAAAGGAAAATGGGATAAAAAATAAAAAATCATTGAAATTTTAATCGTCAAAAAATATCTAAAAGTAACATTAAGTTGTCACTCGTTCGGGTCGTTTTTTTATTTTGTTAACAGAAACTTGCAAAATATGCACTGTTGTAGAATGGGACACTAATTTGAATTTTGTTTTCACAAAATCTGACAAAGAGGTAATTTCAATTTAAAAAAATATCTTTACGTGGAAAAACAACTGAATTTTTTTATATTTTATATTTATCAAACGGGGGTTAAAGCTTAAAAGAAAATGTTAAAAAAAAAATTTAAGATTGTTTTACATAGCTGAGAAAGTTGTCGTCGTAACTTAATAAAAAAAAATTCTTTATGTGGGTGTGTTTTCAAAATTAACGAAATCCCCAATATATTAGATTCCAAAAGTCAATTAAGTTCTTTGATTCGAAATACAATAAAACTAAAATATATCCTGGAGAATACGTCTACAAATATATATATATATATATATATATATATATATATATATATATATATATATAACACGATTAAACTAATTCACTTTATGTATGCCTCCCGGACATTCATAGATATCAATAGACATCACCATTGAAGAAAAGCGCACAGACTATTTTTACTATTTTCCTTCGTTTTAACACCATGCGATGAAGAAAAAAGAAAAATATATATTTTGATGAAATAATAAATAATAATGCTGAAAAATTTTGATTTCAAACAATATAGTATTTGTTAATTTATATAAAAAAGAAATTGTTGCGATGTATTTGGCTTATAAGCATAAAACATGCATATTTCCATTTTAAACAACATTTATATCACGGAAACAGAATCTAATTAAATATTTTTTCTACGCAGTCAATACAGAAATTATTGACTTGATAATAAAACATATTTTCTTAATTAAAAAGGCCACACATGATTTTTAAAAATTGAAATGCCTTTTAATAAGATTTTGTAAAAGAAAATTCATTAATAAAATAGTGTCACAATCACTAACTTCTTACTAAAATCAAACGAAAAGAACCTACAAAGTGTCGATGAGAAAAAAAAGAGATACTGATAATATTAAACCTTTAATTCGAGGCAAGACAAGTTATCTCCCTTGACATGAAAATCTTATCGAAAACAAATCAAATGAAAGAGTTAAAAGTTAAAAAAAAAAAAAAAAATACAATTAATAAAAGAAATGGATACAGTTGTGATTACCAATATCTATTCCGGAAGAAAAAAGCATTTTACAAATCTTTATAAATCTCCACACACTCCTCAAGTTAGACAAAATGTCAACTTTTAATTTTGGATACGGGGGAAAAAGTAATTAGAAAATTTCCCAATTGTAAAAAGAATTTAAGAAAAAGCAATTTATACGGAATCGTTCAGGGGAGATTACTCTTTTTTTAGAATTATACAATCGAGAATTACTTCCCTTGAAAACGAACTTCAACAAATAATTTAAATAAAAAATATTACGCGATGTCAGTTAAAAATGAGGCTAAAGTTTTGCTATGGAAAAAAAACAAAACAAAAAAAAACAAAAGAAAACCCCAATTGAACTACGTTTAAAAGCCACACGTACAGACTTTTCTCTACACGCAAACCATGACTAAAATATTCAAAATAACATAGTATTTGAAATTCAAATAAAATCCGATACATTGATTTATACGAGAATTGGATGCACCTTCTCTAAATGATGTTGCATACTCCATCACGCCAAATGAATTCTTATCCTGGAATCCAGCAAGACCAAGAGAAAAATATAATATAACATATTTCACTGGTAAATAAGTGAGAAAAATTAATATTCCTAACTTTTTGATTAACTCAACATTTGAGAGATAAAAGAAAACTGCAATGCAATTTTTTTTTTTTTTTGTATTTCTTTGCCTCTTTTTCGAATCTATGTGAATAGCAAACACAAAGCAGAATTCTATTTTCTGAATGCAAAGAAAATGCGGAATTTATTTTTCCCAATTAAAAAATATACATTATTTCACTTAAAAAAAAAAAAAAAAAAAAAATCAGAGGCATTGATTAAACAAAAATAGGCAAATTTTGTAAAAGACAATTTATGACGCTAAATAATCAATCGAACAGTGAAAACTCATGTCCAGAAATTGTCGAAGCAGTTTACGAAAAAAATAAAAAATAAATAAAAAAATAAAAATAAAAATATATATATATATATATATATATATATATATATATATATATATATAGAGAGAGAGAGAGAGAGAGAGAGAGTAAAAAGTACTATTAATTCCTCGAAGTTGCGTTATTCGAAATTCTCGTATGAAAAACAAACGAATCTCTTAGTAAAATGTGGTCTCCCTTAGACTAATGACGAGTTATGCAAAAGCACCTGTTTATGTTAATGTTAATAGCGTATCTTGCATTTTTTACTTGTATATTGAAACAAATAGCTTTGAACAATATTCAACTTTATTTACAAAAACAGCATGAATTTTTATTTAAAAACAAAACGCTAAGAGACAATCCTATCGAAAACTTGGGGGACAAAATTGTTCTCGAATATAAATAATACGATTAATCACAATGTAGTATCTGGCTACACTTACTTCACCTTTTCTGTCCTTAGTCAGTGAAGAAGAAATCCTTCATGACTGAGACAATCTAAATTTTTTGTTACCATCCAGAGTGCCCCTTTTTGGAGAGCTGGATTTCCCCCACATTAAAAGCCGACCTTGTGGCTGCCGGTGCTGCTGCTGCTGCCCTCGTGAGAAAGCAAGTAAATAGGAACAATACGATAAAATACTTCGCTTTTCTCGACGTTGTCTTTTGAACTAAAAAAAATGTTTTTGTAAATAAAGTTTAATATTGTTGAACTCTCAGAAAAAAATGTGTTTTTGCCTTTTTTTTAAATAAAAATTTGTTTTTATGTTTATACATGTGCCTAAATCAAAACGCGGATTTCATCAATAAAGCTTCTTTCTTAGAACTGCACGCCTGTGGAACTCTGTTCCGTCTGCCTGCTTCCCTCCGGACTACAACTTGGATGTCTTCAAGTCTAATGTTAAAAAATTCCTAATGAACCGCCCCCCCCCCTAATTAAACACTTCATCAAATCTCCTCACTAACGTAATGTACTTGCAATAACCCTTATCCCTGAGTGGCTTCCGGGCCTTGATAAGTGGTGATCACTGTGTAAAAAAAAAAAAAAAAAATACATTTTTTCTTTTTTACATAATTGAAGAAAAAATTTGTTACATACAATCGGAGTTATCTCCCTTCAATATTTAACAAGTTACCCATTTTTTTTTTTTTTTTTTAATCATTCATTCTTTTGGCGCTTATCAGTAGGGCTATGACAACAGCATATTCTTTTCATTCTTTGTGTGTATCCCTTGATATCTTATATGTTTTTATATAGACGGATGTGGTTCTCGGTTGATTAAGTGTGTCTAACTGTGTCGGATATATACCCGAGAGTCAAAAGAATATTCTGTTGTCACTTATGAAACAGAAGACAATAATCCAAGGGGAATAACTAGTTTACGAAAAGGAAACACCGTAAACTAAAACATCATGGAAATTGCTGAAGCGATTTACAAAAAACAATTAACGAAGTGAAAATGAAATAATGGTCAGTTAGTCATGGGGCATTATATATATATATATATATATATATATATATATATATATATATATATATATATATATATATATATATATACATACATACACACACACACACGCAGCGCAGCTCTAATTAAATTAGGCCTCGTTTCTGAGTGTTTTGTCTGAATGAAATGAAATGAAACTTTGGTCATAACTAGTTTATTATATTCAAAACATGACATCAAAACACTAGGGTATTTGGCCTTTTTTCTTCGTTCTACAGCATATGTTCTAGATGGCCTCCATTTAGCTTTTGTTTTTTTTTGGGGGGAGGGGGTCACCCTGAAAGAGAAAGAGTGTGTGTGTGTGTGTTTTTTTTTCTATGGACTCCAAAACGGCTGGGCCGATTTAAAAAAATTTTTTATTTACAAATTTTTTACTTTTGTTCAAATGTACTTTGTGTGTCTGGGAGTGTTCTTAGATTTTGTATCAGAATGCCCTCGAAAAGTATCAAAAATCGGCAATTAAAAAAGGAATAGTTCGATTTCGATCAAAGTTAACACTTTTATACAACCTAACATCACAATTGCATCTGAGAAGTTTTATCAACGCACAAGCAAAAAGGCCCGCCGTATAAAATTAACAGGGGCGCTTTCGAAATTAATATTTTTGTTTAGAGCACAATTGAATGATGATACTTGATTTTTATATTTAAAACTTTAATTTAAGCCATTATAAAAAAATAATTTTATGAAAACAGTAGGTTCTCTACAGTGCAATGTAGACTACAATGTATTGTGGATTAAGTCATTGTGTGGAGGCATCTGAACTTCCTCCAGGCGCACCGTGGTGGGCCCCCAAATAGAGCAGGCAATTGATCGATTTGATTTAAAATGGGCGATTTCATTGATTTCGATGACAATAAAAGTATTGGAAGTGTGGAACATTCTTTAATCCTAATTCAATCCCGGGTAGCATCGGGCCTCCTTGCTAGTTTATTATATTTCTTGGGGTAGGGACAGAGAAAGTGCATAATTACGTAATGTATGTTTCTAACTCAATTGTGTAGTCGCTTGTGGAGGCTTTGGCAATTTTCGGGACTAACTTTATTTGGTGCTTTTTTTTTTTTTTGATAATTACTTTTTTTTTTTTAAATGATAATTCAAATGTACTTTAAAGTATCGTTTATTCGTATTTTATTTTGAAATTACTAGCCGATTTAATTTTTTTCCGCAATAAATAAAAATTAAGTAAATAAAATAAATGTACAACATCCGTTAGATATTACATTTAAAAAAAAAATAATAATTATCATATTTAGGATGAGAGGGTCTACTTTTTTAAGGAGACTTTGATCGATTTATCAATTTTTAATCTTTAAATTCCTAATAATTATGATCGCTTATTTATATTTCAGTTTAGTCGTGAGTGTATTTTTTTTTTTGTAAACTGCTCTGGCAAATTCTGGGACTCGTTTCATTTTTTAGCTTGTTGATTAAATTTGTTTCACTTTCGTAAACTGCTTCAGCAATTTCCGGGACTAATTTCATTCAGCTCTTATGGAGACGAGGTCTTTATTTATTTATTTTTTAACTTAAGATTTTTCAATTGTTCCATGGATTATTTTAACGTTCCAAATTGTCTCTTGCAAAATATATGGTGTTTATTCAGATTATCGTTTATGGCAGAAATTAAAAATAAAGAAAATACAGAAAAAAATCTGTATGATGTACGTACTCGTTACAGAACGAAGATTTCATATTCCAAAAATTATGTAATTTGATCAAGTATTGTTTTTTTAAACTAATAAAATCAAAATTTACGATTTTACTACTAAACTGTATTAAACATAAGGCTAAATTTTTACCTAGACACTTCGAATTGAGTTTTTTTTTTCAGATTTCATCATGCCCGACGAAAACACGACTTGCTTAGTTGTAAAATTTAATTTTCTTGAGAAAAAAAAAAAAATGGATCAATGTGATTGAGTTCTGCAAAGTCTGTTTCAGACTTTTATATTTTTTAAAACTTAATTGCCGCTTTTTTTTTTTTTTTTGCTTAATCGATGCTACTTATCCCTCTTAGATAATTGA
The DNA here is from genome assembly GCF_053919585.1 of Euprymna scolopes. Classification (NCBI taxonomy): domain Eukaryota; kingdom Metazoa; phylum Mollusca; class Cephalopoda; order Sepiida; family Sepiolidae; genus Euprymna; species Euprymna scolopes. The sequence goes on from NC_136520.1 coordinate 72,690,093, forward strand.
CTTCGTCGCCATAAGCGCCATTGTTACTTTATAAATCAATTGTTAAAAAAAAAAAAATCTTAAAAATTGTGATAAATAAAATAGACGTCGAAGAAATACGGAAAATGTTAAAAATTATCTTCCTTAAAGTTTTTCTTTTTTTTTTTTTTTTTTTTCACGAAAGAAAAATATAAAAATTTAAATAAATTCGTAATTTCCAGAAAAGTAGACTAACTTAAAATCATAACTTCGATTGTTTGGCTTTTTTTTTTTTTTTTTTTTTTGTCAATGATTTGAGGGAGATAATTCCATTTTACCAAGAGATCCGTTTGTTTTCTTTTTTCATGTGAGAATTAAGACATTAAAATCAAAGCAACTTCGAGGAATTCTTAGAAAAGACGCGACTACTTTTATTTTCGTTTCTTAAAACTACATTTTTAAAACCCCAACATTTTTTTTATAAAGAAAGTAGTCGAAAAAAAAAAAAAAATAAATAAATAAATAAAAAATAAAAATGAATAAAAATAAAAATAAATAAATAAAAAATAAAAATAAATAAAAAATAAATAATAAAAATAAATAAAAAATAAAAAATAAAAATAAGTGGTAGTCGCACGTCTCTTATGTTTCCATCATTTTTTAATGATTTCATTCATTGTTGTTCGCTTTAACATTTTTTTAAATAAAAAAAAGTGAAAAAAAAAAAAAATAGTCGCATCGCAATTTTCTTTGATAAAATTTTTAATTTTTCTCCAGCTATTTTTGATGAGCTATTCCACTTAAGCAATCCAATTTTACGATATTGTCCCATTGACTACTGTATGTACACTTATTAACCCTTATCCTCGAGTAGTCCCCGGGCCTTGATAAGCCGCGACTCCCATGTAAAAAAAAAAAACAAAAAAAAAAGAAACTACATTTTTGTGTGATTAATGTTACAAACTTTGTACACATATTTAAAAAAAAAAAAAAACGTAGTCAGTGCTGACTTTTCTTTCATAATGTTTTAATTCTTTGATTTTGAAGAGTAACGTTTATTTAAAAAGAAAAAAAAATCAATCGCACTTTTTCTTATAATTCATCGAAGTAGGGTCCTAAATTCTCGTATGAAAAAAAAACAAAAAACAAACAAACAAAAAAAACAAAAACGAATCTTTTAGTAAAATGGAGTTATCCCCCTTAGATCAATAATGAATTATACAAAAGCGCCGAAAAATTACAGAAAATTGAATACATTTAATTTTATTTATAAAACTAGCAGGGCGCCCACCATTGCCCGGTCGTGAAATATGAATAAATATTATATTTTAATACAGAAGCCGAGACATGTGCATTTGAGTAATGTTTGTTTTTTCGAAACAGTTCACTTTTTGTAAGTACAAAAAAAATAAATAAATACTCGAGCTGAGCTCGAAACCAAAACCTAAAAGACAGTGAGCTAAGTATGATAACCATTAGACCAGTTTGACACGTTTTTTCCAAAGTGTTTTCAAACCTACTTATTCTTAACATAAAGCTGTCATATTTCATGGCCACGCATGCGCATTCATGAAACAGTTGACAGAGATAAAAATCCGATGACTCCCAAGTACCAATTTTTCAAATTTTGATCCCTTAGCAGCACTTTTTTCGGATGAAAACCGATTTAAGTTTTCCACGTGTCTGAATACCCTATATACCAATTTTCAAGTCTGTAGTTAAAAAAAATTCGTTGGATATATAGGTTGAGAAGTGTCCTCAAACACACACACACACATTCTCACATATAGATTAAACTGAATTGTAGTCCCGAAACAAGATAATTAAAACTTGCAAAATTTATATGGTAATGCATACGAATTCCCATTAATTGCTTGAAATCTGCAATCGACATTTAATGGCGGCCAACAACTTTAGGCAGGACGAATCTACATTAAATTTGGATTATTTAGAAGGTAGATTTTGTAGAAGAAAAAGCATAAAATAAAATGTTACAGACGTTAAAATAAGTATGGTAAGATAGAGAATTTCATTATAATGCGTTTGATATACATTTTTATTTTTTTTATCTATTTATTCTAATAACGTAAAAAAAAAAAAAAAATTCATGGTGGGGGAGAAACAAAACTAATAAATCTATAGTGGTTGGACGTACATGATCAAAATGCATAAATGCGTTTGTACACATATACACTATCCTTAATAAAAACAATTCTATTTTAAACCAATCAGAAAACTTTCTACATTTATTTAAAATGGTCAAAAGGGCCAGATTTTTTTTTCAACAAACCAGTAGAGACCAGTTGACCCGCGTCACTTCCCTCCGTAACACTACTCTTCACTCTTGTACACACGAGCATCAACAAACACACAGACAACCCATCGACATTATCGTGTCAATCTGTTAAACTTTATTCATTGAAATATTCTCAAACTTTATCAGTGAACTATTTTCTATATGATAAACAAAAGAATATCGACTCTTAAAAACTTTCAGTTAATTATAATTTATTTAATCGAGCAGAAAAGTTTTGAAAACGATTTTTTCTGACCCCTGAAACTCACGGCTCTTAATCGATTCATACTTCTTCAATGTCACAGCTAATGAACCCCTTTGTTTTTACAAAAAAACTTTAAAAAATATTCACGAACATTCTATGTTTTTTCTTATAGGTGTATACTTCTATTTTAAACAAAATATCTCTTGAGAATATATGTCTTCTTAACACATTTTGTTTTGTTTACCGTATGACAATGTTTCTAGTTTTTTTTTTTTTTCACATTTGTTTAGAAAACCTGCAAAAACCTTTTTCACTGAAAATATTTCTCTGAATCCGACTCATCCCAAAAATACTCCTCCCATTACAAACATCCCTAAAGTATAACCCCAAACCAGGCGTGAACACAACCCTAAAAACCAATGATCGCCTTCCCTAAAACTGGTAATCGAAATCCCATAAATTACTTGCGTTACTTACAAAGCACGATCACGATCTGTTGCATGTGACAGACTCTTACAATTCCTATGCAAATGAGACTATGTCTTGTGCATAAAAAGGGTCATGGAGGGAACAGGAAGTAGAGTTGAGAAAAAACATGTTACGTACACAGACGCATGCAACAGATTGATTAACTTCAAAGACCGTAGGCAGCAAAGAACACAACTATATCAAAATCAACTTTCAAACTAGATGATCCAAATGCTATAACATATCTAAAGAAAATAATTTTAAAAAGTTACGGTTGAATGTGAATTGCCAAACAGAGTGCGAAGAGAGGTTGTCTAGTGAGCTTTGCATAAACTAGAAACAAATGAGTGGTTGGTGAAAACTGGTCAAGCAATTTGTGTTGGAAATAACGGCATATTTAGCCACAATCTTTACTGTTCAAGTCGGAGTACATTAGGATTCTGTATAGAGTTTTTTGCTTTTCATTTGTGCCTTACAAACTAAATGAAACTTGGCTAATGAGGGTTGAAGGCTTGCGTTGCATGAAGAGAAATTTTCATTTTTTGTAATGTAGTCGAAAAAAAAAGTTGCTGCAACTTTCTTTTTCAAATGTTTTCATCTAATGAAAATATCGTTGGTTTTAGCGTCGTGAATTGTGATATGAAAACAAAACGATTCTCAAAGTCGCATAAAAACTACATTTTGTTATTATTAATGTTATAAACTTTGTTACTTAAAAAGTAACCGTCGAAGCTTTTTTTTTTTTTTTTGGTGTTTTGATTTAAGAAAAATATCGTTGGCTTTAGCAGCCTAAATTATGAGATGAAAAAACGAACGAACCTCTTAGTAAAATGGAGTTGTCTCCCTCAGATCAATAACTACAAGCACCTGTACCCCCTCGACGTAAATACCCCCGACAAACAGCTAAATCCCACCCCTTCGCAGTAGAGATCCCTATATGTAAGAGAGCCTTCTACTCCAGTAGTTTCTTCCACAGAACCACTATACTTTAGAATTCCCTTCCGGGTCCCTGCTTCCCCAACTGTACTGACATGCAGAAGTTCAAGTGTGACGTGATCGTGATCTTGCTGCCCAACTCCCGATGTCGCTGATAGTAGCCCCCACATCAAAGTAGCAATGTGTCTTGTTTGAGGTGAAAATGTAATAAAAAAAAGAAAATTAATTTAAAATGACCTTGTATTAAAAAAAAAAAAAAAAAAAAAAAAAAAAAAAAGAGCCGGGAAATGATATGTGAATGATACAAGTAAAGTGTGTCAACGATAAACAGTGGCAAGGTTAAGAGTTATCTCCCTTACACGTTTGGACGGAGTCTAAACAAGCTTATTTCCCTTTGCACGTGATAAAAATGTGACCGCACATTCAGTGACGTATGACATTCCGTCATCTTTGTTATTGATGGATTTACTGTGTGCTAGGAGGCACACGTGTTGAATAAATCTCTTGCTTCAATCCATTCCGATCAGATTGCTTATTTCTTTCAAACAGAACCGAAATTATCTCCAAAAGTGACTTTCACATTTTAAGCACGAGTATTTTTATATATATATATATATATATATATATATATAAATATATATATATATGTATTTTACAAAGGAGTGATCACTTATCAAGGCCCGGAGATCACACGAGGATAAGGGCTAATGAGTGTACAATAGTCAATAGGACAACATCGGAGTAATTGTTAGGAGTGGAAATTTGGATTACTTAAGAGGAACGGCTGATCAAGAACTTGTTTACATTGGACTTGAAGATGACCAAATTGTAGTCAGCTGGAAAGCAGGCAAACGGAAGAGAGTTCCATAGGCGTGCAGTTCTAAGAAAGAAGCTTAGTTTATGGAATCTACGTTTAGATTTAGGCACAAATAAAGAGTCGGGGAAATTATTGGTAGTGGTTTCAGATAGACGAGTGTTTTTTTTGTGAAAGTTTGGCGAGGGCAAACCGTAAATTGGAGCTCAAACGAGCACTTGCCATGAGAATAACGATAGAGCAAAGACAGGCTCGCAACGTCTCTTCTGTGGGAAAGACGTTGCAGGAAAGAGAAAAGGGCAGCCCCTATTAATCTACGAAGTCTATTTTGAACTCTGTCAACGCAGGATAAGTTGTTTCTAGCTCTTATTAAAAACACCAATCTGGCAACTGTAGATGAGAATATGAGCGTGATCTCCCTCTGGTGTAACGTTTTCGTATATCATCATATGTGAATTGCTGAATATTACGACATAAAAAAGGAAACATTCTTTCACAAAAAACAACCGTCTAGCTGAAACCACTGTCAATGTTCCCCATTCTTTATCTGTGCCTAAATCAAAACGTAGATTCCATGAACAAAGCTTCTTTCTCAGAAGTGCACGCCTGTGGAACTCTCTTCCGTTTGCCGGTTTCCCACCTGACTACAACTTGAATGTCTTCAAGTCCAACATAAACAAATTCTTGATAAACCGCCCCCCCCCCAGTAAGACACTTTATCAAATCTCCAGTACTAATGATTACTACAATATTATCCCATTGATTACTGTACATGCAATAACTTATCCCCGAGTGGCTTCCGGGCCTTGATAAGTGGTAACTACCATGTAAAAAAAAAAAAAAAGAAAATTAAAAAAAAAAAAAAAAAAAATGTCAAGAAAGAACATTGTTTGCCAAGAGGTGCTGGACTGAAGGAGTAAATCAAAGCTTGTCCACACAATGTGTTATTGTTATTTGTATTGAACTATGTAACACAATACTACTTTCTGGATATTTATCAGTACTTATTAATTCTTCTCATTTGAATCAGTCCTATATTTAACTAAAATGGACATTATTTTTGTAGAAATGTTAATAAACTCATATTCGCTGCGTTTTATTAGCTTTTATTATTTATTATTTCATTTATTATTTATTATTTTATTTATTATTTATTATTTATTATTTATTATTTATTATTATTTCATTTATTATTTATTATTTATGTCCAAAAAACTAATTTTTTGCGCTATCCAGAAAAATATCAGCTTTATCAAAACATTTTTTTTTGCTTTTTTTTTACAAAGGCATCACCACATAATCAAGGCCAAGAGGCCACTCAAGGATAAGGGTTAAAGAGTGTACAGTAGAAATTGGACAATATAATAATCATTAGTAATGAAAATTTGGTAAATTTGATAACTTATATGGAACGGCTCATCAAGAACTTATTTACGTTAGACTTAAAGACAACCATATTGTAGTCAGCTGGAAAGCAGGAAAACGGAAGACAATTCCACAGGCGTGCAGTTCTAAAACATTTGTTTATTTCTCATTCTGTGGAATTTCCACAGGTCTTGCTAGTTCATATAAAGTTAGTTATACATAAATAGCAGCGAGGAGACAGAGGGGGAGACAGTTTTGCCCAGTCGTAAAATACACTTAAATATAATATTATAGAGTCGTGAGTTCAAAAGTAAAAAAAAAAAAATATTTGAGTGCTATCAGCTAGAATCGAAACCAAAAGCAAAACTGTAGCATTCAAAGCTGGTGACGTTACCACTGTACCAACGTGACACGAATATGAACTGATTAAAAATTAAAAATTAATTTATTAAAAATAAACTAAGATGAATGTACAACATGTATACCGATGTTTTCACTTTTGACCCATTTGTGACATCTTAAGAACTATTTAAACCAGCTAAAGACCCGTAAAAGAACGATCCATAAAAAAAATCCTACCATTTGAGGTTCCTAGTGCTGCTCTGCGACTTTTAGTTTCGGAAGAGATAGAGTTTGAAAATATGGAGACAGACATAATGAATTTTATAAATTAGACTAGCGAGGGGTACCCGGCGTTGCCTGGGTGTTTGTAGGTGTGTGTGTGAAAAAAAAAAAAAAACAGGTGCCCGTGAAAAAAAAAGCATTGGCGACGCACAGTTGGAAAATAGTAAAGTGTGAAAAAAAAAGAAAAAAAAAAAAGGTGCACGTTTTTGATTGACATGACGGCGATAGCTATTCAGCAGTTAGCCTTTTGTGCGGGACAGTTTTTAATGGTCAATAAATGGGTTTGTTTGTTTTTAAAAACCCGCTCCCCCGTCTGATATGACGAAGTTGACATTGACCAAACGTTACTTAGCTCTTTAGAGACCACTGGCTCTGGGCCTGTGATTAGAGTAGAGTTTCGCTTTTTTTTATACCGAAAACTGAATGTAACGCGTGCCGATGCGGGAAATGTGGAATAATTAACGTTTGAAAGTCAATAAAATTAAATAGACAGGCGAGCTCCGTGGTTAACTGTGAGATATTACAATTTATAGATGATATAAAAAGTTTTAAGAAGTTGTGAAGCGAGCGAGCGCTTCTCTGAAAGAAGCCTTTTGTGGACATCGAGGAAAAGCGTACATACATACATTTTCGCTTTTATATTTATAGATTACTCTCTGAGAGTTGTAATCATCTTAAAAATTAAAAAATTTGTTAAAATTCTATTTGTTCGATGATATATGAATTTGTATAATGAAATTAGTCTTGCAATCAAAAACCACAAACTTATTGCCGCAAGTGTGATGTAAGTCTTTCTGTGAACTGCTCTGCTTCTTACCATGATGTGTAGATTTTATTTTTAATATATGGCGTACTGATTTCTAAAATATATCACACGTACCAAGTGTAGTATTTATAGGAAATTATTAGGTCGAGAACAACAGAATATTCTTTTCATTGTTTTGACTCTCGAGTGTGTATCCGTTGATATCTTATATGCTTTTATATAAAGTAATGTGGTTCTCGGTTGTCTGTGTCGGATATATACCCGAGAGTAAAAACAATGAAAACAATATGCTGCTGTCACAGTCCTAATCATTCCACAAATAGTAAAACATTTAGCCCTCCTCTCCCCGGGATTTAATGGGTTGAGTCGGTTTCGATTGTTTCCTTTCCATTTAAATTTTTTTGTCTAGCCCTTTTGCTTCTCTAACAATAATCAAAGAAACTTTTGTTCCTATCCAGAGTTCCCCTTTTTGGGGGAGCTGGATTTCCCCTATTATTAAAAACCGACCTTGTGTCTAACTCTGCTCTCGTGGGGAGGCAAGTAAATAGAAATAATCAAAGAAATTTTAAGAGATAACTTTGTTCTTTCAGGCATTAAAAAAGAATTTTTTTTTTTCAACTCGCGATAGTTCAGTCCTATCCATTTTCGTATTAACCAGGCTCAACGTCGCTTAACTTGTTTGCTCCTTAGCATAATTTGTAAATTTTATCTCGAATGTATAGTCTCTTGATTTCTAAAATATATCACATGTACGCAGTGTCCTATTTATAGGATAATCAATATTCCGTGTTCTGAATAAAATAACTTTCTTTTTTTTTCAATTTGTTTATTTTCACCCATTTTTAGTCATTAGACAAAGTTTCAATTCAAATAGTAAAATATTTAGACCCTCCCCTCTCCCCCGGAATTTAATGGGTTGAGTCAGTTTCAATTGTTTTGTTTCCATTTCATTTTCAATGATTTTCAATTTTTGATGTGTTTAATACCACTTTTTTTTATGGTCTAATCTTTTTGCATTTCTAACAATAATCAAAGAAATATTTATTTAAAATTAAAAAAAAAAAAAAAGAGAAAACTTAACGGTCAGTGTTTTTCTTTTTCTTTCACTCATCAAAAATTAATTTTTTCAACTCGCGATAGTTCAGTCCTATCCAACTAAAAAAAAAAAAGCATTAGAAAGACTTACATTGGAAAGCAAACAGCAAGTCAAACATAAAATAAAAGTAACCTCCACTTTAAAAATTCAAATTAAACTGCGTTTTTTTTTCTTTTCTTTTATCCATCAGTTATAATTTACATATAAAAAATTAAATTATGATTTTATATTAATACTAGATATGCCCAGCATTGCCTAGTATCAAGCGTAACGTAAAATTCCTTAAAAAAAAAAAAATTCCTTAAAAAAAAACGAAAGGAAAAAAACCTGAGACATGTGCATGCGAGTATTGTTTTTTCTAAACAGTTCATTGCTTGTAAGTAAAAAAATACTCGAGCTGAGATCAAAACCAAAGCCTAAAGACGGTGAGTTAAGATAACCATTAGGCCAACTTGACACAATATTTGCAAAGTGTTTTCAAACCTGTGACAGTGTCATTGGATGTAACAATGATGATGGTGATGATGGAAAGGGCATTGTTAGGAAAGGTTGTTATATCAATTTAATACATGCATCCACGTATTTGTTTATTGATAAAGAAGAAATCTGTTTTCTGTCATAATTTTTGTTGACATAAACAGCCATTAAAAAAGAACACTAGCTGAAAACGGGACATTGCAATATAAAGGTATCTAAAAAAAAAAAAAAAAAAAAGAAAAAAAAAAGTCAGACATGGTGATTTTTGGCGATTTGACAATGCCACCCCTGTTAAGAAAAAGCAGTTAACCAAATTCTGGGTGGTTAAAATTTATTATTGGGTCACTCGAAATATGGGTCAGATGTTATGAGTTTCTTTGGAACAAGACGTGGATACAAAGTCAAGTGTATATTTATTATTGTCTGGAGAATTTGACCATCCTCAAAAGATAACCAAATTATTATTTATTTTTTTTTTACTCATACGAAATGGCACTTAGAAAAAAAACCCTTGGCTATACAAATGAAGGATGGACCCTCCCATGCAAGTGATAGTGAAAGATAGAAACCCAATGGAGGGTGAAGGCGATGAACCCTCCTGTTGAGAGTGACAGTCAGAGAAGCGCATTAAGGAAGAAAAGGAAAATTGTTTATTAGAGCCTGAGAATTTCAAAAACTGTCCGAGATTGGTTTTCTGAGAATTGTGGGGAATCAGAGGCGGGGTTAAGCCCACCTGATTCTCAATATAATGAAAGGCAAAAATAGCCTAGAGGACAAACTCTGCTAGCTGCCTGATGCTTTCACACCAGTCCAACAGAAACCCCCTAACTTGTCTCACCCTATTCTAAGCCCCTGAATCTATACTGTGCAGAGACACTTTACTAACAGAAGCTGCCAGTCCCCAGAGCATTTGTACTTAGTTAAAACTTATGAATGATCAGAGTTTTGCAACTTTCAGTGAATAATTTTTTTTTTGTTTATAAGAAAAACGATCACTGCTTTTTCTTTATTTGTTGATTGCCTGCCGAATTAAAGGTGTAGTTGATTTCAGATCTACCCTGACGCCAAGATGGTGAAGGCACAAACCAAGCTATTGTGAGAAGAGAAATCAGCACAAAGTCGAAGTGACGTACAACCAAACGAAGTAAACAGTATTGCCACACAGACTAAGGGTCATGCACCGTTTGTGTGTTCTGAGTATCTGAGCAGTATTTTCCAGTAAGAGTCTGGTCACCCTTGAAGGGTTCACCACTAGACAAAGTTAAAAGTGTAGCCACCGGGACTTAGGGTTATAGTGCACATTTTCTGGCCTGTGAAACAGTTGACAAACAGATAAAAATCAGATGACACCCAAAGTACCAATTTTTCAATTTTGACCCCCTTAGCAGCCCGTTTTTCCTGATGAAAACCAATTAAAAAGTTTTCTACATGTCTGAATACTCTATAGACCAAAAAATCTTTAAGTATATATATATATATATATATATTTACATAGGCATCACCACTTATCAAGGCCCAGAGGCCACTCGAGGATAAGGGTTAAAGAGTGTACAGTAGTCAATTGGACAATATAGTAATCGTTAGTAATGGAAATTCGGTAAATTTGTTAACTTAAGTGGAACGGCTTAAAAGAACTTGTTTACATTGGACTTGAAGACAACCATATTGTAGTCAGTTGGAAAGCAGGAAAACGGAAGACAGTTCCACAGGCGTGCACTTCTAAGAAAGAAGCTTTGTTCATGGAATCTACGTTTAGGTTTAAGCACAGATATAGGTTGAGAAGTGTCCTCATGCATACAAACACGTTCTCACTTTTATGGATATATAGATTAGTGTGAACACTGGTGAAGCGTAATTCTTTTTTCATCAGTTTTGAGGGAGAGAAATAAAACAAGGTTACACTTTAAGCGCAATTCTACTGGAAGTGTGGCAAATCAACCAAGATAGGAAGTGTGGCAACGAACACAGGCGACAAGAAACCCAGGAAAAAAAATAATTAAATACAAAGCAGGGAGAGTTTTTTTTTTTTTTTTTCCTGAAGGAATTCTGATTGCTGAAGCAGACGACACAATACGTGACAGCACAATGATTTGCAGATGGCTTGACCCCACCCCTTCCCTAGAGAAAGGATGAAGACGCCCCTCCCCCTGGATACCCCCCCCCCCAAAAAAAACAAAAACAAAAAACAAAAGGTAAATCTGCAGCATTGTAGTGGAAGATGGGTTAGGAATGGAAGACCTGGTACATGGTGGTTAGGTTTAGGGTTAGATAGATTGGCGCTTTCAGGCTAGTTAGCACATGTGGCGGATGTAGTGTGTGACTTAAACAAACACAGAAAATTGGGTAAAATTTATGGCTGTGAATGCAATTTTTTAGCCAATCAGCTCGCGAGGGAATTACCAAAGCTATTAAATCATTGGGTGGCAATAAAGAGAATCTGGAATGATTCAAATGAAATTCAAGTAGTTTTTATTTTCACCCTTTCTACACTTGTGAACTTATGTTTATTTAGTGCACAGGTCGTGATTGTCTGCTCATTGTATTCAATGTTTGAGTTCAACACCGAGTTCAGTGTTGTAAACAAACGGGTTTCCTTTCAAATAAAATTATAACCAGGTTCTAAAACAAGAAACAATATTTTATTTATTAAAAGTTTTTAGTTGCACTTGGTATCTTTACCATGGTAGACATCTTTAAATGGTGGGCTTGCAATTCGAAGGACCCCCTTTCTAATCAAGCAATTTCCTTCAATTTAGGGCCCAAAAGCCTCGCTGTCTCTGAGACCAACAGAAACAAGACATCTCCCTCTGTCTGTCTTTTTCCAAATATATCAATTGACCCACACCACGAGGCCACTCCATATTTATCAGCTGTTAATCTATGGGCATAAAAAACAGACTGACGTTCTTTATAAATCTTTAAATATTTAATTATAGACGAGTAATTTCTCCTGATTACCATAAAAACATGTTTAATGTGCAGATATTTTCTCAAGCGTAAAAGAAAAACACTTATGGGGATGGTCTATAGATTTTACGATTACTGGTAGTCTAAAATTATTAAATTATTATTCTATCATTATTACCAACAGCAGAAGATATTGCTTTCAACAAAATCAAATAAAAAAGATAATTAAGGAAATGTTTTTGGCATTGGAAAATCGGCACAAGGATGGTTACGCCAAAAAAGGAAGGGACTCCAATGTGCACGATGAACCTACAGAAGTTCAATGATACAACTATGAGAGAAACACATGGCACCTTCCCCATCCAATTGGGTTTCGATAACACCAGCACACACGAGAAAAACTGTACTGGGCACATGGAACAGATAACAGTCTGCCGCTATCCTCAGCTGCATGGGATGCTATTGCATTTATTATTGAGTGGGGCCAATATAGGTACTGTTGAGCCCCTCAAGTATTCCATGGATATATCCATCTGGTTGATGACATCACCATTAAAAACCCAATGCATACATGACAGTCTTCTATGGGACAATTCATTAGTCTTTCATTCTGGCACATGATTGGCATCAATGACTGTGCAGATAAGGAGATTTAATGCAGACAAGTTTTACTTCACCAAAATGTAAGTGGAGTCTGCAGGATTTCTTGTTAACGCAAACAGTGTTAAATCCAGTGTTTAAAAAAAAAAGAAAAAAAAAAAAGACAGAAATTCTCTTCCCTACCCCCACGAATATCATTGGGGTTAAGTCCTCGTTTGGGCTTGTGAATCAGGAGTTGTATGCCTTTCCACAAATAGAAGTCATAGCTCTATTCCAAAAACTGTGAACAAAGAACAGAAAGCTCATTTGAGATAAAACAGCCGAGTGTAATAAACTGCAGATGTGAGGGTGAATTGAACAGGAGTTGTAAGGATGGTCGCTGGAAGATCATTCTGGCTGCATCCCGTTTTACAAATGATGCAGAACTGCGGTATGTACCAGTAGCAAGAGAAGCTTTAAACCTGGTCTACAGGTCGGAATTTTACCAAATATTCATACTAAGATGCCCTGATTTGCTGGTAACAGTAGATCACCTACCACTAATAAAAATATTTTCAAAATATTTTTTAAGCACTTCCCCCACCCCGGTAAATTAAAAAAATTTTTTTTAAAAGACACTGATATACAGATTTCAGATAAAAGATTGATTTAACCACTGAAATCTCGATACCTATCAGGTACCACACCAAAAAATATGAACAAATGACGGACACTGCAGTTAAAACTGCCTTCACATTTATGTACAAAAGTAATCCTCAATTGAAGACTATTATATGAGAAAGGATCGTAGCGGAAACTATGGAGGTTGTTTAGAAGTTTTGTTATCTTGATGACTCTTGGGACACAGGGTGGAGCAGGTGCTCGTATTATTGCAAGAGTTAGGAGTGGATGAAGTTAGTTCAGGGAACTTCTACCATTAATAATTAGCTGAGCATTACCATTTTTTTTTTTAACAAAGGAGTCACCACTTATCAAGGCCGGAGGCCAATTAAGGATAAGGGTTAATGAGTGTACAGTAGTCAATGAGAAAATATTGTAGTAATCGTTAGTAGTAGAAATTTAGTAAATTGGATTACTTAAGAGGATTGCTCATCAAGAACTTGTTTACATTGAACTTTAAGACGACCATATTGTAGTCAGTTGGAAAGCAGGAAAACGGAAGAGTTTCACAAGCATGCAGTTCTAAGAAAAAAGCTTTGTTCATGGAATCTACATTTAAGTTTAGGCACAGATAAAGAGTGGGAGAAATTATTGATAGTGGTTTCAGCTAGACGAGTGTTTCTCGTGAAAGTCAAGCCGGGGGGGGGGGCATAGATGGGAGCAATCAAGGAAGGAGTCCGTCAGACATAGGTACACTATGTAATAATATATCGAAGCAAAACCTTGCCGGTATAGAATAAGGAAAATGTGTGCAGAACAGGAGACTTTGATGGTATCGTCATGTTGAAAGAATGGATGCAAATTGTTCGATTAGTTGATGTAGAGCAGTTAAAGTAGCAGGTTCAGTTCACAGAAAACCAAGAAAAACGTGAGAGGAAGTGATAAGGATGGACTTGTGTAACAGAACATGTGTGAAAATATCAGCAGGAGCTGGAAGACAGTTGGCGTGTGAAAATATCAGCAGGAGCTGGAAGACAGTTGGCAAGTGAAAATATTAGCAGCAGCAGCAGCCGTTAAAGCATGTATGCAAATTAGCAAGTGTGTGCGAGCTTCCGTAACAAGAAAAGGAGAGAAAAATACTGACTACAACTTGGATGTCTTCAAGTCCAACATAAACAAATTCCTGATGAACCACCCCCTTAAGTAAGACACTTTATCAAATCTCCAATACTAACGATTACTACGACACTATCACATTGATTACTGTACACGCAATAACCCTTATCTCTGAATGGCTTCTGGGCCTTGATAAGTGGTGACTTCCATGTAAAAAAAAAAAAATACTCCATGTGGTCGAAAAGAAAAGCAAAGTGTGCGCTGGGGAAAATGGACGTGTAAAGTCGAAGGTTATAGCTGGTGTGAGGTCGGGGGTAAGAGACTTTTTTAAAGCACATGTGTGTGAAGAGACTTTGGAAAAATAATGAAATGCGTTGTTTTGGAAGAACCACAAATAAACGCATTTCATCTGCACTTAAAAAAAAAAAAAAAATGCTAAGTCTGATTTAATTATTTTTGTTTGTTTGTTCCTTTGTGACGGTACCAGATGGCATGGGGGTCCGAGAGAGATTTGAACTGTAGTGACAGATTAAAAATAATGGCCACACAACATTACATTTGAAAAAAAGAGGGATAAGTAAAAACCTGACAAGAAATAGGTTAGTTCTGTAGTAGTTGATGTTTACACATTGACATACAAAATCAGAATGCATAAACACGTTTGTACACATGTTGTCCGCACATACACTATCCTAAATAAAAACAAACAATATTTTGGACCGTTGAGAAAACTTTCTGAATTTATTTGAAATCGTCTTTCTGGGAGCCACCTAAATCTGTTAAAAGCCAGATTTTTCTTCAATAAACCATTGAAAACCAGTTAACCTGAGTCTACGGATTGGTGTAGCTTGGCGCTCCACTGTGGGCACCTATCACTGCAACATCTCTCTCCACTCTCACACACAACTCATTATCGTCTGGCAAACTATATAAACTTTATTCATTGAAATATTTTCAATCCATTTCACTGAAATATTTCACTAATACAAAAACAAAAGAACTTTGATTCTTAAAAACAACTTTCAATGAATTTTAATTGATAAAAATGAGCAGAGAATTTTTGAAAACGATTTTCCTGATCCCTGAAACTCACGGCTCTTCATTAATCGATCCAGATTTCTAATGTCTCAGCTGATTAACCCCCTTGTTTTCACAAGAATTCTAAAATATTCACGAACATTCTGTTTTTCATATTGCTGTAAACCTATTTTAAAAATATCTCTTTTATAAATATACTAGCCTGGGTGCTCGGCGTTGCCTGGGTGTTTGGAGGTGTGTGTTGAGGGGGGAAAAAAACAAAACAAAAAAACAGTGGTAGTAGGCAGGCAGGCAGGCTCGAACCTGTACCGTGAAGGAGGAAAAGAACATGAAAAAAAATGGTGACATTTTTGACGTTGCGTCCATCACAAAACTGGAAGTGGTGAAGGTTTAAATTAAGGCTAGTCAATCAAAAAGAGTGGATGACTTGCGAAAATATCTGCGAAAAAGTGACCCCTCCTTGTAGAAAAATGCCCAGTTGAGGGTGAAGGAATTAATGTCTTTGGTCAATTTTTTGATATCTGTCGTCTGAAAGTTTGTGGTTTAAAACGATACTAGTTTCGTCACGTTGCATCTGTTAAAAGTTTTCAAAGACATACAAACACACACACGGGTGTTTAGAGGTGTGTGGTGAGCAAAAAAAAAAAAAAAAAAAGTGGTAGTAGGCAGGCAGGCTCGAACCTGTACCGCGAAGGAGGAAAAGAACGTGGAGAAAAAAAAAAAAAATGACGTCTTTGCCGTTGCATCCATCGCCAAACTGCAAGTAGTGAAGGTTTAAATTAAGGCTAGTCAATCAAATAGAGGGGATAACTTTCAAATATCAGAGAAAAAGCGACCCCTCCTTGTAGAAAAGTGCCCAGTTGAGAGTGAAGGAATTAATATTTTTAGTCAATTTTTCAATATTTGTCGTCCGAAGGGATGAGCTTCAAAACGATACTGATCTCGTAGAAATCAGTCGCCTCTGTCGAATGTTTTAGGCAGACATACAAACATACATACATATATATATTTAAACAGACAGGGGAGATTTGTATAATAGATGCCTTTTTAACTTATTTTGTTTTGTTTACCTATGACAATTCTCTCGTTTTCTCACAATTGATTATAAAACCTGCAAATCTTTTTCACTGAAAATATTTCTATGAATCCAGATTATCCTAAAAATTCCTCAAGTAAAAACCCCAAACCGATGCGGAACTCACCCCTGAAGTTCTACCGTCAAAGAACAAAATCAGTTGGGAGAGGAATGCCAGGGCAAATATGAAAGGACAGATTTCAGAGAAAGAGGGATAAATAAAAACTTAGCCAGAGATAGGACAGTTTGGAAATAAATTTCTACAAGTTGTCCAAGGTATGCCAGCATGTGAAATGGACGTTTCTAGACTTTTACCAATGTTTTATTTATAGGAATAATATATATATATATACATATATATATATATATATATATATATATATATATACTAGCAGATATACCCGGCGTTGCCCGGTATTAAACGTCATGTTAAATTCCTTTTAAAAAAATTAAATAAGAAAAACGGAAAGAAACTGAAGCATGTGAATGTTATGTTTTTTATAAACAATTCACTTCTTGTAAGTAAAAAAAAAAAAAAATACTCGAGCTGAGATTGAAACGAAAACCTAAAGACAGTCAAGTACGATAACCATTAGACCAGCTTGATACGATCTTTAAAAAGTGTTTTCAAACTTACTTATGAGCATAAAGAAACTGTCATGTGAACGATTCGTGCACGTGCAGTCATGAAACAGTTGACAAACAGATAAAAATCTGACAATCCCTAAGTACCAATTTTTCAATTTTCACTCCTTAGTAGCCCTTTTTCCGGATGATAACCGATTAAAAAGTTTTCCATATGTCTGAATACCCTATATACCAAATTTCAAGTTTTTAGATCAAAAATTCGGTGAGTATATATAGGTTGAGAAGTTTCCTCTCACACACATTCTCACTTTTATAGATATATGTATTTAATAGTAAGTTATTTTGTGTATTCTCTTATTGTGCCTGTTTATTAAAATATTTTATGTTTGGTAACCGAAGATGGTATCATTTTTTTTTTTCTTCTGCATCTTCCATTGACACAAGGAAGTGGTTCTTCATCATCTGGATTCCATCTGGCTTGTGTAACAGCAGAGAAGGACGGCAAAGAGAGGAGGAGAGAATGTGTCTCTGAGTGCATTCGGGGACCTCCCTCTCCCGTTTTGCCTCCGAGACCATTCTTTCATTTCAGTCGACCTCTCTTGGGCATGAATGCACACATGGAAAAAAGATGTGCGACGTTCAGAGACGAAGAGATGAGCAGCGGAATAGTAATCTCTACTATTATAGAAAAGTCACTGTGTGTGTGTGAGTTCCTCATAGGTTCCGAAACGGCTGAGTCTATATTTTGCAAATTTTACACAAAGCTAATTTATATGTCTGGCAGTGTTCTTAGATATGTTTTGCACAGACATTCATCTGATAAGGATCAAAAATCGAAAAAATCCGATCATAAAAATACCTTTATAGATTAAAAAAAAAAAAAAAAAATTTTACAGGGGGAATATTTTACATTATGCCGGCAAAGGAGATAAAATTTCAGCAAATCATTTCTTCTTATTATAATCTGGAGATATAGCTTAATGGTAGAGCATTCGACTACAGATCGAATGATCCCTTGTTCAAGCCTGGATGTACCTCACCATTTTATTTTAATTTTTTCTTATCAATGAGTTCAATTTACGATAAAAGAAGAGGTACCATTTAAAATCGCTGCAAATCATTTCTTCATTTGCATATTTTAAAATTAAACATTAATCAGAAGTGATTTTTACAGGACATTCATTGTTAGCTGATGTGATATTGTAAATAAGCACAGATTGAATTTGATGAACGACATTATCATTTTTATTTTTTAATATTTCTTTGTGAATTATTCCTCGTAATATATAATGTTCAATAGAGGATTGATTCTATAATAATACATACGCAATCTGCATAAATTAAAATATGTTTAAGCGTATTGTACGACTCGTCAACATCAGGCAGCCAGCTAGTAAATATAAAAATAAGCATAATAGGCATTTCATATCTGTACGTACGTTATCACCTTTCACACCCACTTGAGAAAGTTATATCTTCTGACCGCCAAAGTTGAATTCCTCAACACATTCAGTGTAACGCCCGTTTTACATACTAAATTCACTTCAAACTAACATATGTCTGCCCAGGTCTTTATCTATCCCTCTTTTCCTCAAGTCCAGTCTGATCATTTCCTCCTTTGTCTTCCTTGGCTTTTCCCCGAGAACTGAACCTGCTACCTCAACTGTTCTAGATCTACCAATCCAAAAACTCATCTATTCTTTCACCGTGACCATACCATCTAAATCTCCTGTTCTGCACACATCTCACTATTCTGTCCAGATTTAATTTTTCTCTGAGGTCATCAAATCTAAGCATGTCTTCAAGACTCACATTACACATCCATCATATCATTTTCGTATTATTTCTCTCCATGCAACTCATGTCTTCAACTCCCAATGGCCAGGCTTGATTTCCATACATCATCACATTGTGTACTTTTCCCGTAGTTGACAGTGGTAATGCTTTGCTGGTTAGTAATGCCTGAATTATCCTGAACCTACTCTATGGAGTCCTAACACTAGCATCTCCTCTGCACTGTACACCAACGGTGTCATCAATGCAAAACGGAAAAAAGAGAAATAGTTAATGTCGTCTGCCAAAACTTAAAATGTTATCCATTTTAAAATTAATTGTTCTAAAATTGAATAAACCATCATAAATAAACTTTTGACATACTGTACAGTATAATTGCGTTGACACACCAGTTCTCATTAGATCACAGAAGTTAAGCAACGTTGAGCCTGGTCAGCACCATGGGTGACCAATTTTGGAATTCCAGACGCTGTATGTAAGAGTTGCAAAAATCTAACATCGTCATCTCCCCTAACTGGGATATACATGCAACTGGGGACCGCTTGTGAATTTCCTACTCCCATGGAACATCTTCCTTTGGAGGAAGCCGGTTAAACCTCCATGGGGTTAGTGCCATTTCCATTTTTTTCTGACATCCTCTCGTCTTAAAGAGTTTTACATCATATTATTTTAATTTTAAAAATTACATAAACTATTTTAAATATATGAACCATTTTAAAAATATATAAACTATTTATTTTAAATATATAAACCATTTAAAAAATATATAAACTATTTATTTTAAATATATGAACCATTTTAAAAATATAAACTATTTATTTTAAATACATAACCCATTTTAAATAAATTATTTCAAAGGAGTAAAAAAAAATTTTTATTTTAAATATTTTAAAATAAAAAAAATTATTTTAAACAAGTAAATTATTTATTTTAAATAGGTTTATGTCTGAAAAGATCTAGAGCATTCCCTGCTTGATCTGGTCTTTGACAGTGTTGAGTTGCTTGGCCGCCATAAGGCAGCTCTCTTGGCCAATATGTGATGAGTAATTGACTCTTGTGCACTCTTGTATAAGAAGTATCAGAGATACTCATTCAGAATTTTTTTCATAGCAATCCGACACCCATCTCTCTAGCATGCCAAAGTCTGCCATTTTTCAAAACTTTTGTTGTGTGTGGATTGCCCAATATGATCCTTGTATTTTGTTGGTTAAGTGTTAACGAAATGGTCTATCCAGAAATTATTTTAGAAACGAATAAAGACATGGTTACTGGAATCTTACTTTCTAAAATAATATGTTGAATAATTCAAACAAAGTGTGTTTGATCATTGTCTGGGAAATAAAAACTAAAAAGCAGTCAACTAGCTTTTATGCAACGTTCAGGATTTCTGCTCGTTTATAGATTATAATTTCACTGGTAATTTATAACAAATATTTATCTTATTATTACTACCAGCAATAGAGAATTAAGTTTTAAACAAAAAACAATTAAAAGAATTGTTTTTGGTATCGGAAATTGAACACAAGTTTTTCCGATTCAGATTCTTCCAAAAATTCAGATTCCCAATTAATTACCCAAACACTAATACATTATGTGTGTGTGTGTGTTACAGAAGATCAGAAAAACATAGGTACCATCGGTTTCAAATCCAACGCAAAGGGGACCAGTCTCTGGTTGGCTATGTTGAACTCCCATCAGCTTATCTCTGCCTCCCCGGACATCTGATTTCTGGAAATCAGAGAGATTTCTGGGGAGATAGTCATAAGCAAAGGCTGAATAGTCCAATATAGGCAACCGGAAACTGGCTCCCTTTGTGTTGAATTTGAAACCGACGGTACCAAGGTTTTTCTGATCTTTTGTAACGCAGAAATAAATAAATAAATAAATATCACACTCTTATACTGATATTTTCTTTATAAACGAGCACTTTGCTGGAGGTGGGGCGCTCCTACAAACCATATATATATATATATATATATATATATATATATATATATGCTCAACACGTGCTTATCAAATGCAAATCTAAAAACAAAAAACAATATGTTAAAAAATAAAGAAATGTACGCCTTGTGTTTCCATCATTTTTATAATTATATATTTTTTTACATTTGTGTGCATTTTTTTTCAATTATTTTCTTTTGTATTTAAAAAGCCAAGAATTCCTTTTTATTTATTGAAAAAAAAAAAAAAAAAGAAAAAAAAAAAAAAGAGATAAACTGAACATCTGGATGGAGATTGAAATCATACGTTTACTTCCGGTGGGCGCTATTATTCCAGGCACAAGGAGAGGGCGTCACATTTATAGATTAAAGGCATGAAATTGAAGACTTTCGTTTCATCAATTATTCCACTAGCGAATTATGAGACCGCGTTATTATTAGTCCCAGACACAAAAAAATTCATGAGTTGAGACTTGGGTTTCTGTTTGGTCGGCCACATAGTTTCCCATAATGGAGATTTTGTGTCTGTGGCCGGAACTCACAGTTTAAGACAAGGGATATAATTCAAATAAAAACTTTTTTTAAATTACAATAAATGTCTATTAATCCTTCATGACCTGGTTGAACTAATTCGTTCAGTCGTAAATAAATGAATATAACGGCATAAATAAAGTGTGAATTCATTCAAACACGCCTTGTGCGTATTAGTTCAGTATCTAGGTAGATACCAGATACCTTCAGATTGCAACTGTCCATTGCTTACATTCAGTATGGCGCCATCTGTCTTGGAAAGTGGAGGATTTCATTTGTTGTCAAACATTTTTTCAAGCACTATGGATAATAATCAAAGTTTATGAAATGCAAAAATTCTCAGTGGTAGTTTAACTATTGAACTTTATATTTTTTTCAGTTTGAAGACAATCATAATATCATTACCTTTTAAACGAACTTAAATTAATATTTTTTAATCATCTACATCATAATTCAGGTTGTAAAGCGTTAAATATATATAACGTAAAAAATAATTTGAACTAGATAAATAGCTGCTGTGATTTCAAAAGTAAAAAAAAAAAAAAAAAAAAAAAATGTGACTAGAATCAAGTAGAATCGAAACCAAAACAGTTATTTCTCTAGCAGTAGTCATTACCATTTGACTTAAGAACGAATGGATATCAAATTTTTACAAAAATTAACGCAGTTTAACCTATAAAAATGTAAGTTTGCGCACGTGTACAAATAATGTCTAGTCAACTTACAGCTGCCAGGTTTCAAATTTCTTCAATCCTGTCCCCTTAGCAGCTATTTTTACCAGCTAAAAAACCCATAAAGGAACGGTTCACAAGAGATGCAATCATTTGATCTGTCTCGCGCTGCTCTGCAACGTTGCATCTCGGAGAAGATGCACTTTGAAAAAAAAAAAAAAAAAGACAGACAGACATAATGAATTTTATAAATTAGATTAAAAACAGGACAACATTTTTATTCATGTATTTTAGCATATTCTGGTAACTGTTCCATGCATTACCCGCTCCTTAAGAAGAGGGTATCATTGTTGGTCACTTGAGGTATCCGTAGTCGGGTGATGAAAGCCATTTTTGAATTTTGATCGCTTAGCAACTATTTTTACCAGCTAAAAACCACAAAAAGAACAGTCCACAAAAAATGCAATCATTTGACCCACTCTGCATCTCTGAAGAGATACACTTTGAAAAAAGAATGGATGCAGACATACAAACATAGTCAGTTTTATAAAGTAGATTTGTATTTTAATGACATAAAATATTATTATTGTTCCTATGGCTGTTAATAATAGCAATTTATGTAGAATATACATTATATATAAAAGTCAACGTGTGTGTGTGTGTGTGTGTGTTGAACAGTCTCGACCAAACTGTTCAGTAAAGTTTTAATTTTTCAAATTTGACCACTTAGCAGCTATTTTTACCGGCTAAAAACAAAATCGAATTTGTTCCACAGGTTTTTTTTGGAGGGAATTCCATTTTCGAAAATGAGGGTTGTTGTCTGATGAGGTCTCTAGTTAGTAAATACTAGTAGGCCGAAACATGCTCATGACTGTGTAGCAACAAACTACTGCTTATGTAAAGACAAATCTAAAATCTAACTTGCTCTACTTCTGTATCGAGCACTCTTGTATAAACCTCGTTATATTTCACTGGTTACCCTACCTTTGGAAAATAGCAACCTCATATATATATATATATATATATATATATATATATATACACACTAGCATGGGTACCCGGCGTTGCCCAGGTGTTTGGAGGTGTATGTTGAGCAAAAAAAAAAAAAAAAAAAGTGGTAGTAGGAAGGCAGGCTCGAACCCGTACCGCAAAGGAGAAAAAGAACATGAAAAAAAAATGTGACGTCTTTGATGTTACGACCACCGCCAAACCAGAATGACGTAGGTTTAAATTAAGGCTAGACAATCGAAAAAAGCAACCCCTCCCTATAGAAAAGTGCCCAGTTGAGGGTGAAGAAAATGTTTTTAGCTAATTTTTCGGTATTTGTTGCCTGAAGGGTCGAGCTTCAAAATGATACTGATCTTGTAAAAATCCGTCGCCTCTGTCGAAAGTTTTAGACAGACATGCAAACATACGTACAGTTATATATTTGTAACTCAAATTTTCGACCCAAACCGATTAAAAAGCTTGCCCTATCTCTGAATACACTTTATGTCAAATTTCAAATGTTTAGACCAGAAATTGTCTGAGTAATTTAGTAGAGACCGAAGCGGTCAACTTTTTTTTTTTTTTAACTTTGACCCCTATTATGACCCCTTAACATTGTTTTGGGCTCAAATCAAGTTATTAAGTTAGATCCATGTCCAAAAAACCTATATCTAAAATGTCAAGTGTTTAAACCCAAAATTGGCAGAGGAGTTTGGTAGAGTTCTCCAAAGGTCAAATTGTTGAACTTTGACCCTTTCTGGCCGAAAATCGATCACAAAGATTTTCCCAAATCTCAATATCCGGTACATCAAAAGAGTTATTGTGCAGGGAAATGCACATCACAGACAGACACTTTCACTTATATATATATGCGAGTATTATCTTTTTCTAAACAGTTCACTTCTTGTAAATAATAAAAAAAAAATATGAGCTGAGATCGAAACAAAACAGTTGACAAATTTTCAATTTTGACCTTTTAGTAGCCTTTTTTTCAGATGTAAACGGATTAAAAAAAAATTTTCATATGCCTGAATACCCTATATACCAAATTTCAAGTCTGTAGATAAAAAATTTGAGTGTATAAGTTGAGAAGTGTCCTCTCTCTCTCACACACATTGTCACTTTTATGGATATACTTGCAAGCCGCCCGACGTTACCCGGTCATAAAATATGCATAAATATTATATTTTAAATTAATACAGAAACTAAGACATGCGTATGCAAGTATTATGTTTTTTTTTTCTAAACAGTTCACTTCTTGTAAGAAAAAAATACTCGAGCTGAGTTCGAAACCAAACCCTAAAGACAGTGAGTCAAGTATAATAACCATTAGACCAGCTTGACATGATCTTTACAAAGTGTTTTCAAACTTACTTATTCTTAACAGAAAGAACATTTGTTAAACTGTTGAAAAGCAGAAAAATCTTATGACCCCCCCCCTCCCACCAAACACACGTACCAATTTTTCAATTTTGACTCCTTAACTGCCCCCCCTTTTTTTTTTTTGGATGAAAACAGATTAAAAAAAATTTTACCACATGTTTGAATACCCTATTTACCACATGTTTGAATACCCAAAATTTCAAGTTTGTAAAATGTGTTTAGTATATAAATTGAGAAATGTCCACGCACACACACTCACTTTTATAGATATATAGGTTACTAGCATTTCAGACCGGCGTTGCCCGGGTGTTTGGAGGTGTATGTTGAGCCCCCCCCCCCCAAAAAAAAGCAGTCAATTGTTTAAAGTTTAATCCCTATTATGACCCCTTAACATTTATTGTTTTATTAAGTTAGATCCATGTCCAAGGAACCTATATCTAAAATTTCAAGTGTTTAGACCCAAAATTGTCGGAGGAATTTGGTAGAGTTCTCAAAGGTCAAATCGTTAAACTTTGACACCTTAACAGACAAATTTCTGGCCGAAAACCGATTACAAAGATTTTCCCAAATCTCAGTACCCTGTATATCAAATTTCGAGCCTGTAGACTAAAAATTGACAGAGTTATTGCATAGGGAAATGTACACAGAGACACGTTCACTTTATAGATATATAGATTACTAGCAAGACTACCCGGCATTACTCGGGAGAGAGTGAAAATCTTTTTGATCTGTAAATACAAGTGTTTGTGTATATTTTCCTGCCCCCCCCCGGAGATGTACAATAAAGATGGCCGATCTGTTCTGCACGTCGCATATACGAACATGACTGCCATCATTAAAGAAGAGAGACGTTTTTGTTTTTTTTCCATTTTTCCATGTGAGTAACGATTAGACCCAATTGACCGGCTGTCACCAAAAGAACCCTGCCACACCCGTTATAGCAATTATTATTGTTTTTTTTTTGTTTTTTGTTTTTGCACTTGTTTTGACAGGTGGACTAAAATGCTAAGCTAGAAGATGCTTACTAAACACCCTCAGACAATGAGGAAAGATTAGGTGGTTGGCCCAGGATTCCAACACCACAGGGAGACATTTTGTGAACTATGGGAACGTCGTCCTAACCCTTCGCTATATAATAAAGTGTAAAGTTTATTATGCACATACACTATATATATAATATAAAGCTGAATGTATGTGTGTGTGTGTGTGTGTGTGTGTGTGTGTGTGTGTGTGTCTGGTCACGAATAGGCTCCTATATGGTTGACTATTTTAAAAAACTGATTACATATAATGATAGAAGATGTATCGAGACACAGGAATGGGTATGTTTGATCTGGCATAATGATAATTCATTAAAATTATGTGGGGTCTGCGTACGCGCCTGGTCCACAAAGTATGGAAATAAAAAATTTAAAAATTAAAAAAACAAAAAAAAAACGATTACAAGTGTTTTTGATATAGATGTACATAAGAATACTTTGATAAGTATGTTTTAACTTAAATAGGGATGGTATAATAAAATTGTGGGGTCTGCGTTCGCGCCTGGCCTCCATAGAATGGAAATAGGCACAAACTTTAATAAAGACTTTTCATATCTATCTGTGTAAGTATACTTTGATAATTATGTTTCTGTTTGAAGAAATATGGTATAATAAAATGATGGGGTTATCGTTCGCGCCCGACCTCCATAGAATGGAAATATGTCACAAAGTTTAACAAGGTTTTTTAATATAGATCCACAGAATATTGTGATAAGTGTTTCAGTGTGAACAGGTATGGTATAATAAATTATGGGGTTTATCTATTTTATTTTTACTTTCATCATATTTTTCTTTGGTTTTGATACCCCCAAATTCGAAGCTATCTCTTTACACCCCTTCCTTTTCATAACTTATCATACTTTCATAAATCAGAGTCCATTTTCTGTAGGCTGTTTTTGAACCCAGTCAACGACGGGTACTTTTGCTAGTATATATATATATATATTACAAATATACACGGTGAACCAAAAGTAAGTGGACAGTAAAAAAAAAAAAAAAAAAAAAAACATTTAGAGATCACGTATACGTACAACTATATGTAATAAGACAATATTGGTTATGTTATATCAATAAAAATTAAATATTATTTATCAACGCAAATTGTTTTTCTACTTGATTTACACAGCTTTGAAGTCTGTCTTTTATGTTTCGACACATATTTTCGCAGAAGTCATTCTGGGCATAGTACATTTGGCTCACCATATATATATATATATATATATATATATATATATATATATATATATATATACACACGTGTGTATAAGTCGATCTTTTGGCTCACCATATATGTGTGTGTGTATATATATATATATATATATATATATAAAATGGTGAGCCATATATATATATATATATATAAAATGGTGAGCCATATATATATATATATATATATATATATATATATATATATATATATATAATGGTGAGCCATATATATATATATATATATATATATATAATGGTGAGCCATATATATATATATATATATATATAATGGTGAGCCATATATATATATATATATATATATATATAATGGTGAGCCATATATATATATATATATATATATATATAATGGTGAGCCATATATATATATATATATATATATAATGGTGAGCCATATATATATATATATATATATAATGGTAAGCCATATATATATTTATATATAATGGTAAGCCATATATATATATATATAATGGTAAGCCATATATATATATATAATGGTAAGCCATATATATATATATATAATGGTAAGCCATATATATATATATATATATATATATATATATATATATAATGGTAAGCCATATATATATATATATAATGGTGAGCCATATATATATATATATATATAATGGTGAGCCATATATATATATATAATGGTGAGCCATATATATATATATATATAATGGTGAGCCATATATATATATATAATGGTGAGCCATATATATATATATATAATGGTGAGCCATATATATATATATATAATGGTGAGCCATATATATATATATAATGGTGAGCCATATATATATATATAATGGTAAGCCATATATATATATATAATGGTAAGCCATATATATATATATAATGGTAAGCCATATATATATATATATATATAATGGTAAGCTATATATATATAATGGTAAGCTATATATATATATAATGGTAAGCTATATATATATATAATGGTAAGCTATATATATATATAATGGTAAGCTATATATATATATATAATGGTAAGCTATATATATATATATAATGGTAAGCTATATATATATATATAATGGTAAGCTATATATATATATATATATATATAATGGTAAGCCATATATATATATATATATAATGGTAAGCTATATATATATATATATATATAATGGTAAGCTATATATATATATATATAATGGTAAGCTATATATATATATATATATAATGGTAAGCTATATATATATATAATGGTAAGCTATATATATATATAATGGTAAGCTATATATATATATATATATATAATGGTAAGCCATATATATATATATATATATATATATAATGGTAAGCCATATATATATATATATATATATATATATAATGGTAAGCCATATATATATATATATATATAATGGTAAGCCATATATATATATATAATGGTAAGCCATATATATATATATAATGGTAAGCCATATATATATATATATATATATATATATATGGCTCACCATTATATATATATATGGCTCACCATTATATATATATATGGCTCACCATTATATATATATATATGGCTCACCATTATATATATGTATATGGCTCACCATTATATATATGGCTCACCATTATATATATATATATGGCTCACCATTATATATATATATATATGGCTCACCATTATATATATATATATATATGGGGCTCATCATTATATATATATATATGGCTCACCATTATATATATATATATGGCTCACCATTATATATATATATATGGCTCACCATTATATATATATATATGGCTCACAATTATATATATATATATATATATATATGGCTCACCATTATATATATATATGGCTCACCATTATATATATATATATATGGCTCACCATTATATATATATATATATATATATATATATATATGGCTCACGATTATATATATATATATATGGCTCACCATTATATATATATATATATGGCTCACCATTATATATATATATATATATGGCTCACCATTATATATATATATATATATGGCTCACCATTATATATATATATATATATATATGGCTCACCATTATATATATATATATATATATGGCTCACCATTATATATATATATATATGGCTCACCATTATATATATATATATATATGGCTCACCATTATATATATATATATATATATGGCTCACCATTATATATATATATATATGGCTCACCATTATATATATATATATATGGCTCACCATTATATATATATATATATATATATGGCTCACCATTATATATATATATATAGCTCACCATTATATATATATATATATATATATATATAGCTCACCATTATATATATATATATAGCTCACCATTATATATATATATATAGCTCACCATTATATATATATAGCTCATCATTATATATATATAGCTCATCATTATATATATATATATAGCTCACCATTATATATATATATAGCTCACCATTATATATATATATATAGCTCACCATTATATATATATATATAGCTCACCATTATATATATATATATAGCTCACCATTATATATATATATAGCTCACCATTATATATATATATAGCTCACCATTATATATATATATATAGCTCACCATTATATATATATTATGCTCACCATTATATATATATATATAGCTCACCATTATATATATATATATAGCTCACCATTATATATATATATATAGCTCACCATTATATATATATATATATAGCTCACCATTATATATATATATATAGCTCACCATTATATATATATATATAGCTCACCATTATATATATATATATAGCTCACCATTATATATATATATATATAGCTACCCATTATATATATATATAGCTCACCATTATATATATATATATAGCTCACCATTATATATATATATATAGCTCACCATTATATATATATATATAGCTCACCATTATATATATATATATATATATATATATAGCTCACCATTATATATATATATATATATATAGCTCACCATTATATATATATATATATATATATAGCTCACCATTATATATATATATATATAGCTCACGATTATATATATATATATATACCTCACCATTATATATATATATATATACCTCACCATTATATATATATATATATAATGGTGAGCCATATATATATATATATAATGGTGAGCCATATACATATATATATATATAATGGTGAGCCATATATATATATATATATATATAATGGTGAGCCATGTATATATATATATATATATAATGGTGAGCCATGTATATATATATATGTATAATGGTGAGCCATGTATATATATATATGTATAATGGTGAGCCATGTATATATATATATATATATATATAATGGTGAGCCATGTATATATATATATATATATATATAATGGTGAGCCATGTGTATATATATATATATATATATAATGGTGAGCCATGTGTATATATATATATATAATTATATATATATAATGGTGAGCCATGTATATA